>NC_050600.1:7242711-7542711 GCF_013368585.1 Megalops cyprinoides | reverse complement strand
GGGTGTAGCTCTGGAAAGCGAGACGCCTTTCTGCAAATGTTACTCATGATGGTGTTTAAATGAAGCTGATAAGTGTGGCGTGTGCTCCATCTGCTCCCCCCCCCCCCTCTCCAAATCTGCCCGCTGTTATAATTACAGTCTGTTAAATATCTCCCTTGGATGTAGCACATGTGGAAGCTGTGAGATGTTGGAGCCAGAAACCCCTTTTTTTTTCTTTTTCTCAGGCTTTGGCATATATAATTTCAGATTTTTTTGTTCTCAGCCGCTTAGTAAGGAACCTGAGACTCAAACCCAGACAAGGGTGCAAAGACGCTAGTCTTACTGTTACTTTGGCATTTCATTTAACACCTTCCCAGAAATTGGTTGCGAGCATGCGCGACAGGAGCCCCCTGTCTCCGATTTAAACCCGTGACCCTCAGGTTTGGAGCCCGGCGCCCTGACCGCAGTAGCTCGTGCACGCGATGCGATGCAGAGTCTCTCTCCCTGTTTGTGTACTGTGGAAACCGCAGTCACACGCGTCCCGATTTGGCTGTGGACGGCACACATGGCGAGCAGACTGTCTCTCGGGCCGGTGGCACAGCGCGGCGGCCTCCCCTCGCTCTGCGACCGGCTGAGACGGGCAGCCGAAAATAAAACCTCAGAAAGGCCGCCCCGTAAAAGCGGAGGGTCTGATATATTTTTGCGTCTCCGTCTCTCTCTCCCCCCCACCCCCCCCCGTTAACTTCAGGAAAAAGGGGTCCGCATTGACATCACTGTGGTGGCGGCAGGCGAGGGAGAGGGTGACATTTTATATTAGCGGGTTACCAATAACGAAGTGAGGGTTGGTGTTTTTTTTTCTCGTTTTTGTTTTTCGCCGCCATCGACAGACAGCTGGGGCTGGGTGCAGCGAAACTGATGGGATCCAGCGCTCCCCTGGCTTTCAAAGATCAGAGGGGCCTGCCTTTTTCCCCCTGTGCCTGTAATTATGCCTCCCTGAGTGCCGGCTTGAAGCTCGGCCAATTAAGCAGTAAAGAGCCAATCCCCTCGCTCCTCGGCCCCCTGTCTCGGTCCCGTCTCGCACAAAGCCAAGGGCCGACCTAACCGTCTTTCATCCGCGGTGCCTAACTGCCTAACATTTGCTCATGAATATAGATTTGCTGTTGAATATTTACACCTTCAGAAACAAAGAGTGAAAGAAGTGCTGGACACCGTGCTCAGTGTTTCATTGAGCTTGGCAGTAGGGGGGGAAAAAGGACTAGATTCTATCTTGGAAGGGCAGATGCTGATATCTGTTCACGTACCCATCTCTGTAAATCTTCTCTACCACAATCACCAGTGTACATACCAGACGGGACAACAAGGGTCGATCCTTGGCATGTGTGACTATGTTGTGTACAAAGCAACAGAAAACGAGGTCAGATCAATTGGGCAGAGCAGGTGGATGTGTATGCAGAGCTGAGAGAGAAAGAGCTCTGAACATGTGCAGTAACATGTCCTTCAGGATCAGCCAGACAAGTGAAAAACTGGGTTTTTTTTTATTTAATGTCCATTGTAATTATAAGGAGCCGGTAGTTACTTCAGTTAAATTTAGTGCTGGATGTAAAAAAGCATTCTAATATGCAGTTGCATGCACACATGAAAGGGTTTCATTCCAGTGCTGCCGGTGGCTTGCGCTGGAGCTGCTGAGGGAGTGGTAATTACATTTGTAGCAGGGTTATTTTCTTACCTCCTAACTCCCTGCTGTAAATTTGTATAAGAGTAAGCACCTGGCTGTATTCCAGATTTGTACCCTACATCCTTGGCGGTTTGCTCCTTATGAATTGAATTCAAACAAACATAGTGTACTACATATGGAGATTACAGTACGAGGCAGCCCCTTTGAGTGAGTCACAGGGTTTGTGTTTTATATGCGGTCAGGCAAACTCAGGAAACTCTTCGCTTACTTCCGAGGGATCCTGCCTGCTCAGGCCTCAGTCCGCCCCACAGCTCACATACACTGAGCACTCCTCCAGAGCGGCCTGCTGTGTGGCATAGTGGTAAAGGCGCTGGCCTAGCGACCAGAGGGGAGCTGGTTACATTACATTATTACATTATTGTCATTTATTAGATTACAGTAGGTTACAGTTTTTTTACATGTTATCCATTTATACAGCTGGATATTTACATGTTTTCGCATACATATTTTTAAGGCAGTTGTGGCCTTGCCCAAAGGTACGACAGCAGTGCCCCAGCGGGGAATCAAACCCGCAACCTTTTAGTTACAAGTCCTGCTCCTTACCCGCTATGCTACACTGCCCACCTTTTGGTTCCAAGCCCAGGAGGGGCAGTCCCATAAAACCCCCTTTGGAAAGATGCATCAATAAAGTACCTCGGTAAAGGTGCCTCAGTAAGCTGTAAGAAAACGTTAGGCTATGTTATCAGGGTGCCTACCAAGATGGTACATAATCTTGCAGTTAGCGCTGAGTGAGCCCCAGTACCGCTGACTAATGTAAAAAACGCATGTTCCTGTTTTCAGCAAATCCTGAGGCACTCGCGGCAGAACGCCACCAAGGTGATCTTCCTCATCACGGACGGGTACTCCAACGGCGGGGACCCGCGGCCCGTGGCGGCTTCGCTGCGCGCCCTCGGCGTGGAGATCTTCACCTTCGGGATCTGGCAGGGCAACATCCGCGAGCTCAACGACATGGCCTCCCACCCCAAGGAGGAGCACTGCTACCTGGTGCACAACTTCGCCGAGTTCGAGGCCCTGGCCCGACGCGCCCTGCACGAAGGTGAGGGGGTGCCCCCCCCCGTATCGAAACGTCACTCGGGGCTCAAAGGGCATCAGGGCCACTATGGGCTCACTTAAACTAGAGATCAGACAGTCGCAACCTCCTTGAAGGGAACAAGCAACAAGTGAGCCATTTTACCAAATACAACACAGATCCTTAAGAGTAACATACACACTTATTACATAAGTGTTACATAAGTTGGACATGCAGGATATACATTCATGCCCAAATTCATTCGCCATATTCTTCCCAATGCATGTGCTTGAGACACCATATGGCTTCTATTGGTTTATAAAAATGGCAGAATGTAGTTGTCATGAACAGTATATTCTTGTGCATATTGGATAAATTGAAAAAGAACTAGCCTTAAGCACTACCATCCTTTTGTTTCATTGTAGGGTATACGCTCAGTTACAGTAAGACTTTAGAGTAAGGAAACAGAGTCCATCCTGCTGTGGCCAAGGTGAGAAAACACAGCAAAACACAAAAATTCAGCAAATTACAGTGTGACTGAATTCTGCGCTCCAGTCTCAACTCTTAATTTTAATGCTTCTTAATTCTGTGGAAGCAAAGTATAGCGGCCAGGCAGTCGTTAGGGTGAAAACGCAGAGGAACGTTCTTGGAACGGTTTTCGAATCGTCCGTTTTGGAAATCACCGCAATGAATCACGAAAGGAGCACAGAAATGATCAAGGCTGTAAGAGGGTAAATTGATCCAAAGTTCCATCCCACAGGGTGATAAATTTCTTCGGTCTTAAGCTGTAAAATAATAATAAAAAAAAACTTCTTATGCTGAATGATATCAAGTCTGCCGTCTCACCCTGATATTCCTGCTCCAAGTCAAACTTGGCCTGAGTGGTGTAGTGTGCTGGCATCCTCATCTGGGGAAAGAAAAATCTGACCTGCTCTCTCCTGACACTCTCTTGACGCTCTAGGAATTTGCACTCTAGTGATACTCCCTCTGAATTCTAGTGATGCTCTCTGCACTCTGGTGAGGCTCTTTCTGCATTCTGTTGATGTTCTCTTTGTGCTCTGGTGATGTTCTCTCTGCACTCAAGTAATGTTCTGTCAATGTTCTAGCAACGTTCTCTCAACACTCTAGCGCTGGTGTCTCAGCGCTCTGCCCTCCCCCCGCAGACCTCCTCCCACCGCCCTCTCACCCGCACTCATCCGTCTCCGCGTTCCTGTCCCCAGATCTCCCGACCGGGAGCTACATCCAGGAGGACCTGTCCCGCTGCTCGGCGCTGTGCGAGGCCGGTCGGGACTGCTGCGACCTGATGGCCAGCTGCAAGTGCGGAACGCACACGGGCCAATACGACTGCATCTGCGAGAAGGGCTACTACGGCAAGGGCCTGCAGCACGAGTGCACAGGTACAGCGCCCCCCGCTGGGTAACGGGAAACCTGTCGCGGTGACACCACCCCCACGCCCGCCGCTTTAGCGCGTCAGCTCAGCCTCTTACCTGGTCTGTTCAACTGGGTTCTTTAGCATCTGGTGTCGGTTTGTGTGCGTTGTGTGTGTGTGTGTGTGTGTGTATGTATTGTAAGTGTGTGTGTGTCTGTGTGTGACTTTGTGTGTGTGTGCATATTTATGTACTCTGTGTGTGCATGCTACAGTGGTGCCTTGGAGTTTGTGGGATGCTGTCGAAACATGTCCTTGGTGCAGTTTGAGTGCCAGTGAGGATCGCTGTGTGTGACCAGCAGGCTGGCGTTTTAGCCTGCTGCTGTATAGTGCTGTGTCTGTATTCTCAAGCAAATTGGTTCTCCTGGATTTCACATGAACTGAAGTCTGACTAAGCCAGTATTAGTCCGGTGGTATACGTGATTTCCATGGCGTGGAAGAGTTTACGTCTGTAAGTGTTAGTTTTCACCTTAATCTGCACCGGCGGTGTGTTTGTGTGCTGAAAGTGCACCAATCCCTCAAGGGGCACGCATTCTTTCCTTACTCCACTCAGCAAACAAACAGAAAATTGTCTGTAACCGACTTTCTGTTGGCAAATATACTGTCGGACTCCTGTTTTCTTTTACTTTATGTTCAGGTCTCAAGGTTTGTTCAGGAATTGATATGGCAGACAAGCCTCAGAGGCAAAACAAATTAAGTTTGTGTTGTTCCAAAGCAAACTCACTCATTGAATGCGTCCACACAGGGTGTCCAGGGTGCTCCTTGGGTGGGAACAGGGTGTCTTCATTGCCTTCACAGTTCTGCTTAGTGTAAGGGAAACCAACAAATATACCTTCTAAATATTTTAGACAACAGACTGTGCCTCTACCTAAATGAGCTTATGAGCTCTCTACTGTGAGTGACTTTTGACCCCTGTAAAATAATTCTGAAATATCAAACACGTTGAGTCTTGCACAGGCTGTGTCTAACAGGATGTAATATGTGTTTAGCAATTAAAATGGGTATGTAATGACCCGAATAGCAGATTGAGCAGATTCAAGATTCAAGGAAATTATACTTTTGTTCCCAAACTGAAAGAGAACTGGGGTTTGCTCAGTGCCAAAACTGATAATTTAATTTTGACCTGTGCTTTTCAAGGAATATTAAAAAAACAGACCAGATTGTTCCTTGGAA
Organism: Megalops cyprinoides; assembly: GCF_013368585.1. Classification (NCBI taxonomy): domain Eukaryota; kingdom Metazoa; phylum Chordata; class Actinopteri; order Elopiformes; family Megalopidae; genus Megalops; species Megalops cyprinoides. Next base: position 7,537,389 of record NC_050600.1, on the reverse strand, counting down.
TTATGTAATGTGCTTTTACAGTAATACTACAAATTGTTGATTTGGTTATTGCCAAAATAAGCCTGAATTGACCTGTAGGCATAACAGCTTTCTCAAATACACGTAAAAAAAGAGACAGAAAGTGTCTGGACACGTTGAACCAAAGAACGCTCCAGCCAAGTATTTAATCAGTGGGTTCCAAAAAAGAGGTAGGGTTTGTGATTGTTGGAGAGTAAAAAGTCCACAGAAAGAAAAACAAACTGAGGTAACCTAGCGTGTGCTGACTGACAACTGAATTGACCATCAGACACATTTGTAACACACTGTATCTGTCTGGGATGGGGAGTGATTTGAAGTGTGATGTGGTGATAAAGTATTGCAGTTTTTTTTAGGAGTGAATGGTCCTAATCATCCATCAGGAGGTCATCTGAGTGAACGTTTCAGTACATCACAGTAAGATATCATTGAGTTCTGGCTTCCTCTGTCTTTGCACTAATTATCAAATAATTCTTTAATTATTGGCAGGGAGGATATTCCATTGGTGTTGTTGCTCATTGTAAGAAGCCACATGATAGAACTCCGCAGACCAATGAGAGTGAGCGCAGACGGGGGTTCACTAGCTTTGTCCCTTGACAGCCTGCTTTCAGTTGGAATCGTGCTGAATCGTGATTTGTGTAGCTCACCTCACTCAGTGAGCCGATTTTCCAGCAAGCCCCGCAAAGCGTTTGATCGCTGAACTACATCAACTTAAAAAGTAACGGAAATTGTTTTTTTTTTTTTAATTCTCCATTCCACAGAATTGGTGATGGGCGACGTAGTACTAAGCAACTGCTATGGCGCTCTCACTGTGATATACTGCATATTTTTCCTTTCATGCACTGCTCTGCCAGAGCAGTGTCCTAAGCCAACTGTCCCCTGGCTTCTGTTTTCTATTATCTTGTTCTGCTCTATGATCCCGTTTGGCCCTGGGTCAGCCGTGTTATTTGAATTAGGAGAAGAATCCCTGTTCTCCGGTTTGGCTGGCTCTCGGCAGTCTGAACAGCAGAGAGATTCCCGTCTTCATATTAGCCATTTACAGACTCAGTGTAGCTTGGCCCGGAGGGAGATATAATCTTTTGTTGATCCAATTCACCAGGGATTTTTCTTCCCCCCCCACCCCCCCATTCATTATACATTCCAGATCACCCCTGCACACACACATACCCCACCCCCATTTCCAGTCCAAAACCGCGGGAACAACAGGGCAATTAATCTGAAATACAAGGGCAGCAGCCCAGAACAGGAATTATGTCACTGGACCGGTGAACAGATAAGGTCTAAACCCTGAAGGCGAGGCACTGCTGTTGTACCGCCGTGGAGACGCTGCTGTTGCACCGATGAGCGAGGCCCTTTAGTTCTGAGACGCTCCTGGAAAACATGAGCTGCATAAAAAGGGCAGCATGTAAAAGTGTAAGCAGCGCAGTCCACACCAGAGTAGGATACAGGCTAAGCAGATAAAAAAATAACCCTGCTGTCTCTGATGGATTCGGCAGGACATGTGCGTAGGCAGGTCGCTAATAATTTACATCTGCTTTTAATATGGTTCAGTGCGTAACAAGATTTCATGGCCAAAGAAGGTCTTATCACTTCATTCCATTTTGGTTAGTCATTTTGAGGGCAGTGAACCCAGAATAAGGGAGCGAGCAGGTTAATCCATGTTTTTGGCCTGCCTCAGTGCCCCGTACAACTCAAAACACAATGAGTGTAATAGTATTTCCATACACACCTCTTGAGAGGAAACCACAGTTTCTGGATATGTTCGTGTCTTTAGGTGATGACATTTGTTGCCCTTCTGTGCGTGAGCTGTTATACACATCTTCGATTTCGTTTCACTGCCAGAATCCCACCCAGTCGCGCCCCTATTGCACCTGCGAAAACATGTGGTATAGTTTTGTGTTTGTATCCTCATCCAAATTTAAAACCATCCTAGAGCCTCAGTTTCTGTTCAGCTCCCCATCTCCCTATCTTGCTTGTTCGAAGTGTAGGCGTGGGCCTTCCGCCCAGGTTCGACCCCAGTCGTGTCATCAGCTGACAGTGACGGGGAGCCCACAGAGGCGGAACAAACTGGCCTCATTCCGCCAGGGGTAGTGGTGGGTATTTCGGTAGGGGTCCCAGCCCCCTCCGCCATGGGCTGCAGAACCCTGTAATGGCTCGTGAGGCGCCTGGGAAGTCTCTCTGTGATGTTAGTGGGGATACACCCCTCCGTGATTATTTGTGTGCCTGGCTGTGGTGGACTGTGGGGCTTGCATCCCGAAAAATACCTGCCTGGGCCGCATCTGAGTGTATTGCAGACGCCTGGATCTAGCATGTGTGTAGCATGGGGGTGAAGAGGAGCTGAGTGCACAGTTCCAAAAGAGGGTGGAATGGGGGGGGAGAAAGCACAAAAACATAACCTCCATGGTACATTGGAGGGCAGAATAACAACAGCACCAGCTATCGGACTAACAGGAAGTCAGAAAGTCAAACACAGACACGGTATGGACGCGATTTTTTTTCCGGTATTATCAAAATTCCTGAAGCTGGAAGGAAGGAAGGAGAAAATCTTGCTGGTCTGTGTTAACGGGATTGTTTATTTGCTTGTCACGTTGGAATTTTTTTTTATTGCTACTCAACTCAAGCCTCAAAAGCACATAAGAGCAAGGGGGAGAGTGAGAGAGTGAGAGAGAGAAAGACAGAGTCCTGAGGTTTTGTGTCCTACAGACCACAGTGCTTCAGATCCGGCTGGATTGGATCAGATCGGATCGGATTGGCTTGGCTCTGCTTACCAGCGGTGCAGATCCTGCACATATGGGTCAGTGGCACTCGTGTTTCCGTGGCGATGTTGCCGGTAATTGGTGGCAGCTGGGACGTCTTTAGGGTTCTTACCGGGATCACAGTGGAAGCGGACACTGTTTATTTCCTTAACGTACACACTGTAAATATTTGCTCATGGTGGGATTGCTGGGATTCCAGGAGGACGCCGCAGGATGGGGGACGTAAATCCAGCCAGTGTGTAAAAGTGACAGGGAGAGAGGATTCTGCGAAATGTTGGAGAATTCTGGCGGAGGGTAAAAAAATGGTACTGTGCTTCACCCCAACCCCCCACCCCTCACCCCCCTGCTCCCCGTCCCTTTCCCCTCGTTTTTCTGCACAAAGAAAAAACTTACTGTAAACCGCAGATTGAGAAGGACACCCAGAAGAATGCGTGTGAACCCCGACCTTGCATTCGGTGCTACGGGTGCCGGGATAGCCCGGGCCCCAGCTGGAGTGTTTAAGAGGGCCGCAGGAGCGGTCAGGGAACAGCGGCTTGAACTTCCTCTCCTTCGCCCCCCCCCATGGCAGTGAGGAACACAATTAGTCTTGCAGATGTGAGAGCTGGTTCCAGTGGGCCCGGAGCCCACTTCTCTGCAGTGCGTTCACCCTGACCCATAGCGGCGCAGTGATCCACTCCTGATTTACGCCACCTCCTGCTCCCTCTCTCCTGTATCCCGTCTGTGGGGGTGGGTGGGGGGTGCGGACGGGGACCATTAGTTTTCAGACCACACTAACATTTATACTCGGCTTAAAAAAAAATAAAAAAGCTACTACTGTGATCACGACGCTGGTACCACATGGAAAAAAATTATAATTGTTTCATTCAATGAAACATTTACAGCTGGAACTGTGGAGCCAATAAAAAACTTTTTTTTTGCAGGTGGTAACTCTGATTTAGAAGAAATGGTATTTATATAATTCTAGGTACAGGTCAGATTTCAAACACGAAACCTCAAAGGAGGACCCCTGCGTGCCCCACACTGCAGGCTGCCAGCACCCAACACACTCTTGGGGTTGCTCATGGCAGGATGAGGTCAGGTGGGACACCCGCTCACCCCACTGATGATTCCAAAGGATGATTCCTTTGTGGCCTTCCATTAAAACCACAGTGGTCTGATTGTTCTCAGTAATGTTGTGCTGTGGTCTGTCAGCATATCCAGTGCACACACAAACTCTACAGGACACGCTATTCTATGGCAAAAAAACAATGAGGTTTTGCCTGGCAAATGTCTTTTAGTGCTGACCCTAATTTTTTAACTGGTGCAGTTGTGTTGTCGTGCTGACCGTGACCTGCTGCGGTTCACCTTTTTCCTGTACCAAATTACAACCATCAACTGTGTTTATTTAACCAAATGAAGCCTTTTCTGGGGAAAATAATGTGGAAGAAATACCAGGAGCTTGTCAAAGGAAGCAATACAATACATGTGTTTATTTTCATTAGAGATTTGCCATGAAAAACCCTGGACAAACATTAGTCTCGCAGCTTGTTGAGTTGTAGATGCTGGGTTATGAAAACCTCTCCGTGAATGATCTGTTCCTATATGAGTGATGGAACAGTATGCTTGACAGTGCAATCTTCTAAGAATATATGGCACTCGGCCCACTGAAACGGACTTTTAAAAATGTTAGAGTTGCTCAATATCTCCATCGATTTGGCAGCGGAGGGTAATATTTCAGATTCTCTGAGGATATCCGAGGTTAAGAGGGGCTTCCCATTCTTAAATTAATTGGGTAAGACTGACGGCAGTTTCTGGCGATTTATGAAAGATCTCATTGCAGATCCTACATTTCCTGTTGATGGATGTGATTAGCGTGGGCTTAACGATCGTTGGCATGTCCAGTCAATGGACGCGGTCTGTCTGGCCTGCCTCTGTGACCTCACAATGAGCCGGAGGGGCTGCCCTTTGACGTGTCGCCTCTCACTGTGGCCCTCCCTGAGGCTTGCACAAATAAATACAGCTAATATTAACTTACAACAGAGATTTGCTTAGAGACGATCCTCACTAAAATTGTATTAGTTTTCTGTCAGTGTCAGTTGAGAGAGGAAGAAGATGCTTCGATTTAAGATAAAATATTAGGGTGGGGGTTTAACTCCAATGCAAGCAACATATTGATCTAATCACAGCTGCTTGTTCCGTGATTTAGGGGTCTTAAGCAGCCATATCAGACAGAAACTGGGGTCTTTGGGCCAAAAAAGTAAGACATGAACTGAGTGAAGGAGTATCTGTGAGGCCTGCAAACAAAACATCACCATGCACTGTGAATTGCCCCTCTTTAAGAATCACATCCTGCAAAACGGAATCTATTGATCCTATGAATTAAATTATGTCAGAGCTTTTGTCGGAGCGCACAGGTTAAGTTGTGGCAGGGCTTGAATGGTGTTATGCTCACACTCACTGGTCTGGGAGTGTTGTGAGCCTGGTCTGACACTGCTGCGCGTTTAAATTGAATGGTTTTGCTGATGTTCTATTGTGACAGAAGTATGAACAGAAGTGTAAGAGCATCTGCTGAATGCATGTAATGTAATGTAATGTAATGTAAAAATGGGTGGGGGGAGGTCAAGGGCTTTATGTATGTTTGGCAAGACCCTGCAGTGCTCTTTTATGGGCACGCTGCTCTCAGCAGAGCCTGAGAGTGTGCAGATCGGACCAGGCGATCAGAAGGCTTACCCCTCAGGAGCTGGGCGGGATGCTGAGCTTATGAAACAGCCAGTAACTCCTAAGCCACAGTCCCAAAGTGACAATAGAACCACTCTATGACATTAACACTCCTCCCTCGCACCAGGCCCACTACGTCTCTGTTGTCAGCTACCAGCAGCCATAAAAGAGATTTACTTTATGGAGTGGTATAGGGTAGCCATTACACGCAGGAGAAACACCCCTTGTTAAATCTGCTCTAATTCCTGCTGTCAGCCCTGTGCGGGGGCTGGCTGAACAAGCCCAGCAGTGGCATATACAGTCAGTTATAAAACCACTGACTTGCCATGAAGCAGAGCTTGTGGGCCCAGATAGCGTTGGAGAATATCAGAATGATCCGGAAATCCACCCCCCCCCCCCCAACCAGGGCATCCAGCCACCAGATGAACTGAAATCTGGTAGCTGGGCTGAGGTGTTTTCTCTCAAGCTGTCGTTGATGTTTCTGAGACTCACACCACAGTCCTGTCCCGTGAGGAAGTTGTCAGTTTCTTTCTCCTCTCACTCTCTCTGCCTCCATGTCTCTCTATCTCTGTCTCTCTCCCTCTGTCTCGCTCTCTCTGTCTCTCTGTCTCTCTCTCTGTTTGTGTTTCTGTGTGAGGCTCCATGCTCGGGATTCTTCAGTTGGAGGTGATGATATGGAGGCGCACGCTTGGAGGCAGTGGACTCGGGGGGTTGGGGGGGGGGTATTCTGGAATTGAGCAGCTGCTCAGCGGAGCTAACTATCCCTCCTGCTGGCCCCTACCCACCTCTTTCCATCCAGGGGCCCCCATCAATCAGATGGCAATAGCCACAGGCAGAGTTACCCCCCCCCAACCCCCCCCCCCCCCCACACACACACACACACACACCCCCACCCCTGCCTCTGTCAGTGCCCCTTTTCTTAAAACAAGTACCCTCCCCAGGGACGGAAATATGGACCAAAGTAGAGGCACTTTGCTGTTTACCAGAAGCATGTGGTTTGTTTAGCCTGGGTTTAGCCTGAGTCATCGGGTCGGTGCCTTGTCAACACCACTCATTCCCAGACAACCAAAACACTACTCGAAAAGCTAGATGTGGGGAAAATATGTGCACGGAGCCTACCTGCGTGTTGAATGCGTGAAGAGGATGGATGTGGCGTTTTGAATCTTTCCACAGTTATTCAAGTATAAAACCACAATTGACTGTAAAGAGAGTAAGAGTTGTCTCCTCCCCACAAACACACCTATAAAATCCAACGAGAGTGCTTATTGGCAGCTTGTTTCCTGGCAATTATGGTGATTCATTGTTCTTACAGTTCCACAAAAGCTAAAGCCCTGTTTCAGACGGGCTGCTACACTGCTTTTGTACCCGGCCCTCGCTCTTGTTCCGCTGTGTGTTTCGCCATAGACTGCTACGGAGTCCAACTCAGTCCTGGAGTTGTCAGCTGCAGTTCACAAGGTGCTGGTCGATGAGAACGCACAAGTGTCTTTGAGCACCTGGAGTTTATCACGGTGAATTTCTGTTGACTGAGGTCTTTTTTTTTTTCCTTTGTTCTTTGAGAACAAAGCAGGACGCACTGGAAGCACTGAAGCCAGCTCTCTATCACCAGCCCTGCTCTCCAATGCACAGGGCTCAGGAAGTGGAAGGCGAGCCACCTTCATCACTCAGGTTCATTGACTGGGTGACTGAGCTGCTGTCCCTTGAACCCCGGGCTTCAGTAACTGGGGTGGGGGTGGGGGCTGTGCTGTCCCTCAGCTTTACATTACAGTACATCACATTATTGGCATTTTGTAGACGCTCTTATCCAGAGTAACTTACATAGATTACAATTTTTTTGTCTATATTATCCGTTTATACAGCTGGATATTTAGTGGGCCAATTCTGCATTAGGTACTTTGCCCAAGGGTACATTAGCAGTATCCCAGTGAGGAATTGAGCCAGAAAATTTCAGTTATGAGTCCTGCTCCTTAACCACTGTGCTACACTGCCACCCGCATCATATCCTGGAATACTACCTGGCATTCCAGGCAGAGGCACTGTGGGTCAAGGGCCTTGGTGACATCCCAGAAGCCTCTGTGTGGTGCTGTAGAAGAGTCAGGCCATTGGTGTCAGGGTTAGGGTGTCAGTGTTAATGTCTCTGCTAATAACACAAGTGGTATTCCCTCCCAGTCTTTTTCAGGATTCCGGAGTCTGACCTCTGACCTCTGATGGGAATGGGAAGTGCCTGGGTAGGGCGAGTGTTAGGGGGTCAGGGAGGATCTTGGACTGTTTCCTTTATTTACATATTACAACATCTGTAAATGAAGAACGCTTAGCCCAGCATTCAGGCAATGTTTTTCCTTAACTTTGACTCACAGTTAGAAGTAGAACTGGGCATCAGTCAACACTGGTCCCAAACTTTGACAGTGTTATTCTGGTTGATCACTGAACCTGCCAAATTGGGTTTGTAAAGAACAAAGTAACACAGGCATTCAATTGTCAAAGTTATGGGCAAATGTTGATTGAATCCAAGTGCTATGTTTTACTTTGCCAATGCAGTTCAGGGAGTTCAGTGATCATCAAAATGAAAGAAAAAAATGCATTTGCTTTGAAAAAGCATTCATTTGTAAGTAAAAGTTAAGGACAAATGCTTTATATACAGAGGTTAGGCACTGTTTGAATCTGTAAGAATTAGAGGATGTGTGCAAAGTTGGTCACATTATGTACTTATTAGGAGTTTATATTTTCTACACCATCTTCTTTTCCAAGTATGACTTTGATTAATTTATTCCACTTGCATAAAAACAGCTAACTCTTTCCACCCAGGTTGTATTGATCTGACAGGAGAGAGCAGCTTGCACGACAGCATGTGGTGCCATGTGTCCGTTACAGAAACAAGATGTCTCTGTCTCTCCCTGCACAAATACTTAAGGGTGCGTGTGAAATAATGTTGGGAATAAGTCTTGCGGTTTTCTTTTTCTTCAAAAAAGGAAGCGTGTGTCCAGATTGTTGTTTTTTTCCTTCACTCTCTGAAAGGGGAAGGATCAGAATAGTCCAGCGGAATCCTAGCAAGTGGCCAAGTGGTCAGAGGGATACCGGCACGGCCAGCCATTCCAGGCCGTAATTAGCCCTCCTTGCAGATTTATGTGTGACACTTTCAGACTTCACACAGTCCTCCTTTCTTTCATTGCCTTTTGAGGAAAAGGAAAGAAAAAAACAAAATCAAATAACAGGTTTTACTACTTCTGTGTCACTTCAGGAATGGGATCCCTGATGAGTGTCTCATTTTTAAAACAATGTCATCTCCCGGGGTCAACTTCTGTATTGTCCCTTCCCGGTAATTATGATTACCTGAATTTTTCTCTCCTTTAAATACGTTACAGCTTTAATGAAGTGTTTTTGAGTGATCATCAGCTGCATTTATTGGCAAGATTTTTCTAACCAGGATTCAGTTCTGCTCACCTGAAGATGGCCAGTTAACCCGAATTCATGACTTATCCCAGGGTGAATGGGCTCACTGTCAGTACATTGCACTACATTATTGTCATTTAGCAGATTCTCTTATCCGGAGTGACTTACATATTTTACAATTTGATCCATTGAAACAGCTGGATATTTACCGAGACAATTGTGAGTTAAGTACCTTGCTCAAGGGTACAGCAGCAGTGCGCCAGTGGGCAATCGGCAACCTTTCGGTTACGATCGCTGCTCCTTACCGCCATGCTACACTGCCACTCTCAAGTGGGAAGAGGACAGTTAATGAAAATGAGCTGGATTTCTGCAGGCCTCAGCATTTCCTCCTCTTTGTCTTGAGGACCCGTTGAACAGATGTGTGGAGCGAAGCTCCTGGATGCTCTTTCATTGTTTCTGCTGCTCGTTTCTTTTTCTTTACCGATAATAGAACGCAGCCCTTCTCGGCCGCGCGCGTGTCATTTGCAAGTTTGGCCGTCGGGTGCGCATTCCACACACCAGTAAACGACTTTCTCTCCACACAGCACAAAATACATCTGCAAACAGAGAATCTACAAAAGGTGTGAGTGCTTACAATAAACTATATCTAGTCGCAGCAAGTAAAACACCGACACTTAACCCTTTGTTGTCCTTGCACAGACTGCTGTTGAGTTTTACAGTACTGAAATGGTTTAATTGTAAGTTCATGATTTAAAATAAGACCTTTTTGGGTAACAGTAAAAGCAGTATGCAAACATCTGTGTAACAATGTGCTTTGAACGCAAGACTTGACCTGCACACTCTGAAACACACTGCCAAGGGTCTGCGGTGAAAAGTATCTGCCGACATGAGGGTTGGTGTATGCTGGCAGGCCTCTGATAGCATGCATTAGCTTGGCACATGCTGCATTGTTTTGAGAAAGCTCATCCAAGACATACTGTCAAGTGCAGTTGGTGAAAGTTTATGTTAACAGCACTTAACAATCACTTAACAGGCTTGGGTGTATTTTGTTGCAGGTATGATTGAAAGAACATCAACGCTCCTGGCGTGCTGGTGCCGGATTCCAGTCCCACACTGCGAATTGGCTTTCCAGAATGAAAGTGTGTCCAGTATCGGTCCCAGTGCTTAATTTAGTTGCTGTGTTTATTCTGAGAAGCTCACATGGCAAAAAAAAAAAACTGTGTAAGGGTGATCCTTGTTTCGTGTCTGGATTGTACATTTAACTTGTCTACTCTCTTTGGGGGTTCAACAATCGCACACCACCAGTATGTTTAATAAGCGCGAGTTCATTTAAGTGGTATACGTCCATACCTCGGTTAACATGACCTCTGACTGAATGGCCTTTAAAACAAATAATATCAAAGTTATTATTTTTATTTTTAATCATTAAAAAAAATAATATGGACACATACAAACGAACACAGAAACATACTTAAATGATGTTTGTGGGTGCCGGTCAGTCATGTGGACCCAAAGCAAACATATCAGGGTTAAACGCTCGATTGTTCACTCAGCAGTAAGTGGAGCGGTTTAATCCCTCACTGCAGCAAAATGTGGGCCGAAACGTAGGAACTCATAATTGCTTTCCCCTCGGTTTCCGGGGTCGGAGGGGAGTGGGGGGGTGAAAGGTTTGAAGCTCATTACCCCGGAGTTATGTGACACACAGATGGCAAACAGCGGTTTCCTTCAATTAGTCCCACTGCGTGGAGATTTGAGATTTTTAACACGTTTCTAATGGTTTCATTCAAAGCCACCCCGCCCTGTGGCACAGTGTGTCTGGTACTGTGGGAGACAGCATGTGCCCTTGCTGTGTAAGAGGACAGACCCAGATATGAGTTACTCGTATGACTGTAACTGCAGTCACATAAACAGCTCGACCCGCCACCATCGTTGGGATTCTCTCTCTACAATTTGGAGGGTAAAATACCCGCACAAAATCCAGCATCACGTCACAAAAGACACATGAATCACAAAGCTAATTCCAGCCATTCTGAACAATAATACGTAAATGCAGCCAACGTACTGAGAGATATTTGCTTAGAACGAGGAGTACAGGTTTCTTTGTGTTTATTTTGGCTTTGGATCATGAGCAGCTTTTCTGAGTTAGCTTCACGATATCTTACAGATGTGCGGTGAATCAATCCTGTACTTTGTGGACACAGTAGAGCTTGAATATCCTTTGTGCTCTCTGAATCATTCCTGAAGACAGGGAGGACATGAAGTAGGCTCTATTGTATATTATAACCTTATTTTAAACTTCCCTCCCTCTCTCGCTGTTCCACTCGCTCTTTCTACCCCCTTTTTCCCTTCAGCCCAGTGAAATCGCTCCAGTCTCTCAGTGCAGAGTGTGTTAAAATGGATGCCAGCACTGGTCCACATGAACTCTGCCCCTGTGTGAAGATTGTGGGTACACTGCTGAGCTTCTACCGCATAGCGCCAGCTCCAAAAAAAAAAAAAAAAAGTTTCCAGGAGTTAAAATAAAATTGAATACAGTATTTCCACTGTTACACTACAAGCAAAATATTATTCACATAAAATAACCAGGCTTCCTGTAAACTTTAAATTCAGCCATTAGAGAGGCTCTGCAGGACTTAAATGGAGAGTGAACAGAAGGTATTTACAGTCTGTGATTATACAACTCTTCCTTCCATTTGCAGAAATGAAGAAATGTTGAATTTAAGATTGCTTTACCTATCAGATTCAAAGACCTATATATTTATTATCTATGTCAGAAAAACTAAATATAAATGGCTGGTCTTTATCTGAAGGGCTATTTTTATGTCCAGTTTTTTCTCTACAGACGGGTAACTGCTCTTGGCTGACCTGCATGTGTTTAGGTAGGAAATTAGTGTGTTTTGGCATGCGGTCCCTGTGTTTCTGGCACCGGTTCACATCTATAAAGAGCAGGAGCATGAAAGACACAGGTTCGACTTTCTGCTGCTTTTGAAATTAACACTTGGAGCTGAGGCTGGGGAGGAAGTTGTGAACGCTGACCACTGAGATTGAGCCTGTATTTGTTAATACCCTTAAACAGCAGAGCTCTGAGACTAACAGACCAGCAGGGACTGAGTGTTCTTCAATGCATTCGGTCAAGCCTTTTACAGAGTCCCGTTACGCTATGGACTTATCCTCTGTAAACTGCTTTTTTATGATACTGTGAAGGGTCTGTGACATTACATCATTCGATGGACAATTCCGTTGCGAAAGGCTGGAATATTGAGACGTATTGAATTAGCTGGAAGTGGTCCACCTGCAGCGTGCGCACGCCAGCTTGGCTAACTCGGCTTGGCGAACTCGGCTCAGGTGAGTGTGGGGGAGAGACTGAGGGAGAGGGAGGATTTTGAATTGCAGCCTGTCTGGATCCTGGAATCTGGGGGGGGGGGGGGGGGGGGGGTAGACAGAATGAAAGAGAGAAGGGAAGAGAAGGAGAGAGGATGGAAAAGTGTGGGGGGGGGGGAGAAGAAGAGAAAGGCAAAAAAAGTAGAAGAGAGGAAGATGAGGGAGCGTGCAAAAGGAGAGGAAAGAGGGAGACTGAGAGATTGTGTGTTCCTCACAGCACAGTGGAGTTATTATACTGAGATATTTGCGGTTGTGGAGATGAATGTGTTCTCCGTACTCAAACACAAGGCCAGAACAGTAGGGAGCAGCAGCCAGCAGACGCACTAAGCCCCAGAGGAGTTAGGAGGAGGCTTTCAAATGAAAGATTCATTTTAATATGCAACAGGAGTTCTGCTTGCTTCTCTATGAGTGTGTATCCTTGTGTGTGTTAGTGCCTGCATGTATGTGTGTTTGTGTATGCTTGTATGTGTGTGTGTTTTGTGTGGGAATAGGTAATTAAATATGACCAGCAACAGGGCCCCAGCCAGGAATTGAACCAACAACCTTTCGGTTATGAGCCCTGCTCTGTACCACTGTGCTACACTGCCAACTTACGGTGTCATGCTCATGGTGTGCGTGTTGGAGGATTGCATAGGCTTTGCCCTGCACTCCTGCACAAATACTAAGGGTGTGGTGTTCAGATACACCTGCAGCTGGTGATCACAAGAACAGCACAGAGAAAGGGAAAATTTGCAAAATAGATGAGTGATTGATTGGGGCTATCTGTGTTATTTGTCCAGCTTGTCCATCCGGGACGTACAAACCAGAGGGCTCCCCTGGAGGGCTGAGCACCTGCGTCCCCTGCCCTGACCAACACCACACCTCCCAGCCCGGCAGCACCTCCATGGAGGACTGTGTCTGCAAGCCTGGGTACAGCCCAGTGGGCAAGACCTGCGAAGGTACAGTATGGCTGAACCTCTGCCGCACTCATACACACACACACGCACGCACACACACAGTCATGCACACACACACACGCACGTACACACGCACGCATGCACACACGCACACACACACACACACACACACACAAAGACATCAAATACATAGACAACATAATCTTGATAGTATCTATACCTTGTCTTTCTGTATTAATGATTATTAATAATTAATTACTATGGAAATATTACACAAATTTATATTGCTTAAAGGCTCCATATATGATAATATATATCCACTGTTAATATCTCTTCTAATGCATCAGGAGGTCTTGTGGGACTGGACCATTCAGTCAGTTTGAAATGAAGGGAAAACCTTTTATGATTTACATGTACCTCAGTGGATAAGAGCTGGACTGGCCCAACCAAGTGATGGAAGGGTGCTTTTTCTATCCCTTCAGCCTGTGTTTTAATGACAGAAATAAAGCTGGGCTCTAGTGTAAGATGAGCTGTACAGTGCACATCTACAGTGCACCCCCAACTGAGTCATTTCCAGAGATTGAAAACCCTGGGAAATTGAATGTGTTGTATTTTGACAACCTGTAATTTTCTGCTTTCATGCACACTTCTAGGAACATTAACTTTTCAATCAGAAGAATGTCCACACCAGCAGCAACATCTGTCAGGCAGATCGGCCTCAGTGTGTGTGTGTGTGTGTGATTGATTGTGTAGATCTTTCATTACACCGTTGGACCTCTCTGATTTTCTCCATTATCAGTGGTTCACTGCCCCGAGATCCACCCACCGGAAAATGGCTTCTTCATTCAGAACGTGTGCAACAACCACTTCAACGCTGCGTGCGGGGTCCGCTGCAAGCCTGGGTTCGACCTGCTGGGCAGCAGTATCCGACTGTGCCAGCCCAACGGTGAATGGTCAGGCTCTGAGCCAAGCTGCAGAGGTGAGAAACAATGCAGAATCCTCATGCACACACACACACACACACACACACTCTCTCTCTCTCTCTGTCACACACACACACACTCTCTCTCTCTCTCTGTCACACACACACACTCTCTGTCACACACACACACACTCTCTCTCTCTCTCTGTCACACACGCACACGCACACACACACACACACACACACACACACACACACACACACACACACACTCTCTCTCTCTCTCTGTCTCACACACAAACACACACACACACACACAGACACACACTCTATCTCCCTCTCTGTCACACACACACACACACACACCTACCTCTCTCTTTGGAAAAGAGGATCGCTGTATATTTCTGCTTTTGTGTTACTGCGTGAGGAAGACAAAACACAGCTAAAAGCTTGTTTTACTCAAATCTCAAGGCGTGGTATCTGAATCAGAATCAACATATACTGAAAACAGCATCATCACCAGGACTGGAAGACCACAGAAAGATGCCTGAGGAGCATGAGCCCAAGGGCAGTGATAATTATATGGTAAACCACTGATCATTTTTCAGAGAACAGCCCTGTGTTGCCCATGTAGTTTACATGTCTAACTACACGTGCAGAGTGATTGATCACAGCATGGTTTTTGTAGACCACACGGACTTAGGAAGCTCTTCAAAGTGCTCAGGGTTTGTAATGCTCTCAGATGTTGCTGGAGCTTTGTAGCTATATAAACATCTATTTGGTATGATGGCTTGTTAGTTTCTCTTTTTTTTTTCCTTTGAGCGTGCTGTTGTTGAAACGCTCGTAAAATCAAACACAAATCTCACTTTCCCTCTCCGCGCGCACCACGTGAGCGGATTGCTCTCATATGTGTTTAGACTGAACCTAGAGCAAACAGCTCACAACTACTGCGTAGGAGCCGCGGCGTGCCAGCCGATGACGTCACGCCCGATCCGTCTGTGTTACACAGTCCAGCGCTGCCAGCACCTCCGAAACGTGTCACACCCCTTCCACATCACCGCTGTTAGGGACCTCCCACACAACGGGGGATGGGGGGTGATGGGAGGGGTGGGGTGGTGTGTACAGGGAACCCCAAAAACTTTTTATCTTTCCCTCATGATGAAAAATAAATTGTTGAACACACGCTTGCAGACCTCGAGCTAACAAGGCCCAGCCACGCAGGATCAGGGCTATTCTGGGCTTTTTTATTCTGAAATAAATTACAGGTCCCAACATTTCAGCTGCGCAAACACGCCTTTTGCTTTCTTTCTCTCTCCTTCTCTCTCTCTGTCTCTGCCTTCTTCTGTTTCTCTTCCTCTCTCTCTCTCTCTGTCTGTCTCTGTCTTCTTGTTTTTCTTCCTCTCCCTCTCTTTCTTCTCTCTTTGTGTCTCAGTCTCCCTCCTCCATTCTCCTATAAGTATATATTATTTTCAGGTTCAGAATCTTAGCTATTCTGGCGTTTTCTGCAGCGGTTCAGTCAAAGCTGTTCCATTCTGTTCAGGTTCGTCCCACACGGGGACTTCCTAACGCATGTGTCCCTCTCCCCTTGCAGTCCGCACCTGTCCCGCGCTCACTCCGCCCCAGCACGGCCGTATCAACTGCTCAGAGGGCGGCGCCCCCTACAGGACGAGGTGTGAGGTGCGCTGCGAGGAGGGATACAGGCTGGAGGGCAGCGCGCGGCTCAGCTGCCAGGCCAACTCTCAGTGGAGCGGGCCCCAACCACGGTGTGTGGGTAAGCCTGCGCAAGACTCCACACCCCCCCCCCCCCCCAAACCCCAAACTGTCAGCCACCGTACCCCTTTCTCAGCCTCCTCTGCCTGCTCCTCCACCCTCCCTCCCCTCATACACCCTCACTGTATGCAGTGCTACCCAGTCTGTACACCCTCAGAGCGCTTTCACAACGGGCACTATACACACTCTCAATCCACCCCCGCCTACACCTTCCACAAACACTCTACACGCCCTCGAAACGCACCCTGTAAATACTCTCAATACACCCTCCATAAATCCTCTATACACGCTCTACACATCCTTAACGCACTCTCTAAATGCTCTTAACACACCTTCTACACACACTCTACACACTTTCCCTTTCCACCTACACTGAGCCCTCTGCTGCACCCTGACCATTCAGCTGAAGAAAGAGTCATTTTTGTTAGTTGAGGTAACTACCTGCAGCGTGCGTAATGCTAAAGATTACAAAGCTTTGCTAAATTTGCCCTACTGCTCCAGACCATGTGAACACAATGCTGTGACTGAACATATGGTCTGGATTTGAGTGCAGCTGTGCTGCATCGTGCCAGAGAGTGAGTTACAGCTTCTCTCTCCTAACAACAAGTCGCCGCGTCCGTCTTGTCAGACACACAGAGAACACAGGTCAGCGCAGACTAAGGGGTGTGAAGTGTGTGTGCAAACACTCTCTCTGTCACACACACACACTTACACACACACACACACACACACACACACTCTTTCTCACTCAGTCTCTCTCTTGCACACACGCACATACACACACTCTCTCTCTTTTCTCTCTCTCTGTCTCTGTCTCTCTCACTCTCACATACACACATGTATACACATACTTTCTGTCTCTATCTCTCTCCCACAAACACACACACTCTCTCTCTCTCTTTCCTCTCTCTCTCTATGTCTCTCTTTGTCTCTCTCACTCTCACATACACACATGCATGCAATACACACAACACACAACAATACACACATACATACACATGTTCTCTCGCTCTTTCTCTGTCCCTCTCTGTCTTACACACATGCATTCACGCATGCACACACACACACACACACACACACGCACACACACACACACACACACACACACACACACACAGGAAAGGGCAGGAGAGAGTGTTTACCCACAAACCTCCGGCCACTTTGTTTCGCTGTTACATGAGTCACAGTTCTGTATTTAGAAGTTGCAGACGTCTGCTCCTGCTGGCTGCCCAGAAGAAGGCGCTCATTACTGTTTATCGACTGGAATCTCCCCCCGTTTTGATTGGCTGGTACTTTGTTGAGTATGAAATTTGTGCTTGAGCGTGTCATTCCTGCTCCTGGCACTGCGGTTGGTTGTGCTCTTGTTTTTTCTTTTTGACAGGGGAATGAGTATATTAACAAATTATTCTAGCAGAAGTAAACTGCTTCTGAAACTCCTGTAATTCTGGCCCTGCATCCCTCAGCTTAATCCCGTACATCATTAATTCACCTACATTACTGAAGGAAAGACACTTATTTTCCTTATCCTCTGAGAACACGTGCATTTGGACGTTTCACACAATTTTATATTTTTCTTGCAATTTGTTTTGATTGACTCTCTCTCTGATTAATGTCCTGGAAAATTCTTCCAGACAGAGGACAGAAGTTGCACTCATACACCCATGTAAAGCTCCCAAAAATGGTTTTGTTGCTCACATAGCAATAGCACTGAGTCATTTGTTAACAGGCAAATAGTTTTTACTTGGGCTTTCTTTTCTGGAGTTGATGTGTAAGCAGTTTATTTCATTAGATTTTGACCAGACCGTTCATCTTTACTTCTTCCAGAGATTCGCTGTCCTCCCATGGTGACCCTTAAAAATGTACTGCTGTCGCCCCCTACCTGTGGAGAGAGGGAAGTGAAGGCTGGCACGGTGTGTCAGCTGGCATGTCGCCAAGGTTACAGTCTCCATGGAGACCTGGAGGTGCAGTGTCTGCCTTCTGGAGACTGGAGCACCAATGTGCACAGAGCTACCTGCACAGGTAATCCATATGCGTGCATCAGCTATAAATTGTTAATCACTAAGAAAAAAAGTGGAAGACATTAGTTGTCTTCCATTTGTTCTACACTGTAACTCTTTCAAACTGTGCAGCAGAATGATTATATTAGATTTATTTAGGTACAAGACACAAGAGCAGTATGCTTCCCTCGGCATCACCCTCGTGCCCTTGGGAGCGAAATTCAGTGCTTCGGCCACAGTCTGAACACCATTACTCCATCTGCTGTTATACTCACATATCAGGAAAGATGACTTCAACAGCCTGACTGTTTCAGTCCAGGCTCTGATCGGTGGAACCAGCGGCTGCTGTGGGTGCTCAGGTGAATTGAGGAGCCGTGGTGTAGTTCAGCAGCAGGGCATGGCACAGTGATTCTGTCCGTATTGAATACATTCAGCTGAGGGACGGTTTGGTTCTGATAATCGCTCTGGGGGGAGAGATAGACATAACCATCCTCTCGCTTGCCTGTTTTACAATGGGAAAGGAAAGAAAGCAAAATAAGGGACATCCTTCCAGCGGCTTTCATAATGCTTATTAAATAAATGATGAAATGTTTCCAGCTAATAAAGACATAACATGATTAAAACGCCCAGCGTTGTTTAATAGAGATAGATGTTTCCATGGATGGGTAATATCCTGTTATAAGTCTTCAGATCTCAAACAGATGACACTCTCAGTACTAGCTGTGCGGGGTAGTGTTTAGGCCACTGCAGGGAAGATAGCGAGCTCTAATCCTAGAGCCTGGTATTCCTGAGATGAATGGCGGTGGGCTTTCGCATGGCCAGTGAAACGGGAACCTAGGCCCTGACTGTGTTTTATGCTTGTTTACCCTCCATATTGTCTGATTGATTTAGATTTCCTGTGTTGCCAGCCTTTTAGCCAGCTCATCATTGAAAATGGGAACTGGTTCTCAAGTAACTTATATTAATAATAAATAGATAAACAAATCTTGCAATGCATCCTGTTTCTGAGGATTGAGTGGTGCTGTAGAGGGAGGTAGTAAAGTGGTGAATCACTTCGTAGCGCAGGCTGTATGATAGCAGAGGGCAGTCAGAACGCTGCTGTGGAGGAGTAGAGTGCGGGTTTGCATGACTCGCAGAGACTCTCTCTCTGGGATAATAAGTTGCTTATGTGGTTCTCCCTCCCCAATTGTTGTTGTATTTTTTTTTTTTTACTCCTCCCGCTGGGACGGCCCGTGTTTATTTTCCGAACCGTAGACTCGGAGCCTCCTCGGATCCTCTGCCCCAGGGATGTTGTGGCGGAGACAGCGGAGCACCACGGCTTGGCCAACATCAGCTGGACCGTGCCCAGGGCGCGGGACAACTCCGGGGAGGAGGTGAGTTCAAGGGCCACATGCATGCATGCATGCATGCACGCACGTGCAAACACACGCACTCACTGACACGCACACATAGACATGCGCACGTACACGCACACTCAAGCTCATGCACATGCATGTACACACACATACACATGCAGTCACGCTCATGCATGTGCATGCACTCACACAGGCATGCACACACAGACATGCACACACACGCACGCCCTCACGCTCATGCACATGCTTGCACATGCACACGGACACGCACTACTACACATGCTGTATTGACAAATCATGTTTTTATTTAATTTTTGCACTTGTGTGATCACAGAAGTTTGAAGTAGAAGTGGATGTTTCTTCATGAAGTGAATATTATGTCTTAGATATCTTCCAGTCAATTTTGATGCCTGTGACTGGATTTTCTATGAAAAGTACTTTTCAGGTGGAGATTGTTGATGTCACATCATATCTTCAGTCATGGATCTTCATGATACTTTCATCATAAATACCTCAGGTCCATTTTGTCCCAAATAATCTACATCAGTGTCCCCGTCATCTCTGTTCCCTCAGGTGGTGGTTCAGGTCACGCCCATCTTCACCCCTCCCCAGCTGTTTCCCATCGGAGAGGAGAGGATCACCTACATGGCCATCGACCACGCCGGGAACCGGGCCAACTGCTCCTTCAGTGTCACGGTCATCGGTGGGTAACCCATCACCATGCTTTCAAAGCCAGCTAAAGCCGTGCATTGTGTTCTCAAAATTGCTGTCATATTGCAGCAACAGGTTAGGTGGTTATTTCTGAAAGATAATCACAGAATTGGCAATATGCTCGCAAGGAACAAAGGTTTTTAGATAGTTGGTATAAATCTATCAGTCTCCCTTGTCAGCAAGATGTGAGGAAAGATCGACAGACTTGATGTAAATCTCAGCCTTAATGATTCATGGCTTTAACTGAACAGTTTGATGGTGCAATGATTCTCAATTCAGCAGTGTGGCCGAGTGTGTCATGAATGCAGTGTGATCATATGGTTGTCCAGCGAAAACGAGTTTGCATTTTCTAAGAACGGCGAGGATTCTCCCCTAGATACGGAGCCCCCTGTGATTGACAGGTGCAGATCGCCGCCCACTTTCCAGACAACGGATACCGAGATGGTCGTCGAGTGGGAGGTGCCACAGTTTTCTGACAACTCAGGTACACATTCTGGGAGATCTCCATCGGTCTGCCTATCCACCTAATCTGTCCATCCATGTTATAGTGGTTTTCTATGGTGCAAAAGTGGGAAGGGATCGCTCCACAGAACGCCATTAATTGAGGAGTGGCTTCACAAGTCAGATATGCGGGCAGAGGAAAAAAAATGTGATGAAACACGGCAGTGTGGAAATGTGCGGTGTCAACAAGCGTCTTCACTAGAGCAGGGGGAGTGGAGTTTATGTCAGCACTGCCGCACTGGGAAGGCTGGCTCACATACACAAAAGGGGTGGTGATAGATTCGACACCGAGCTCTTAGCGGTCAGTTAACGCGGATGGGCCCTGTATTATCAACAAGCCCCGATGTGACACATCTGGCTGTCTGGCCACCAGTGTCTGCATTTAGCACGCACTGTAGCCATTCGGCTGCAGCCAGCCCTCAGCCCTACTGTTTTGAAGAACCCATCCCTTAATAAGGGAGAGTACATTGGTGTTTTGGCTAACGGGCTATGAATAAAAGCATACGCCCGCCAAACCATGAGAACGTCACTAAAACGTTACCAAAGCGTCAGAGTGTTTTTGTTTTCCATTGCTGCACTTAATGATCTGTTATATTTGGGAAACTGGATGACACCGGCGTGGCTTTGCCAGACGTGTGTCAGCTAGTTTGGAATATCGTCCTTCTCCCCGCTATGGAACAGTCTGAACTGAATGTAATATGACATATGTATCTCCTTTCTCCAGGCTTGAGTACCCACAAGGTAGCAATTACATTGCACTGCCCAGATATGATTATGGTGCCATGTGCCGACCAGACAGCCCATTTTCACATGTCAACATGTCTGAGTTTATTATAACTTTATGGTTTGCTGGAGTGAGTCATACCTATGTATGGGACTGTGCTCAAAGCTGCCCTCTTCAGGACCATCATGATACTGCAGTTCGTGCAGCTCCTTCTCTTGGGCTTGAAGTTTCCCTAGGATAGATGGTTATCTCTACCTCTTGCAGTTTCTCTGTGAGCTGAAAAGGTTATAGATGTATTTGGAATGGGCTTGGTGAAATGATTGGCTTTGGGACTAGGAAGAAATATGAGATTTTAAGGCTGCAATGACAACTGAAGGTGGCTGCACTCTACAAAGTGCTTCATAAGTTAACTTCTGCCTTTAACATTGTTGTGATGAAATATGAAAGGCACATTCAGTTATATGCATTAATTTTATTGTATCCCATGTGAGAAAGTGCAAAGAAGAACTATAGTCAAGTAAATGTGAGTGTCATTTTGGCAGCAGTGTAGCAGAGAGGTGAGGAGCAGGGCTCATAACTGAAAGGTTGCCAGTTCGATTCCCCGCTGGGGCACTGCTGTCTTACTCTTAGGTAAGATTACTTAGCCCAGAATTGCTTCAGTAAATATTCAGCTGTTTAACTAGATGACATGAAAGTTGTAACCTATGTAAGTTGCTGTGGATAAGAGCGTCTGCTAAATGAGCATAATGTAATGTCATTCCTCAGGAGCCACTCTGAAAATCTCCAGCACACATACCCCAGGATCTGTGTTCCCCACTGGAGAGACTGTGGTGCGATACACAGCCACTGACCCCTCCGGCAACAACCGCACATGCGACATTCACATCAACGTTCAAGGTACAGATCCTTGTTTGTTATTGTAGAGGTACCTACCTCTTGTCAGGGGAAAACAATTATGAATATAATTTAGAAATTTGTCAGCGCATGACTGGTCTTATAAATTCAACAGTTTGACTGGCTTCAGGAGCAGGCGGTATTTTATTATTTGCCCACTCCCAGCCATGACAAGACAGTATGCGGTCTATAATATTTTTCACACCATCACTCCACCATATATTCATCAGGACAGAAGGGTCCTTAATTTTCATTTGAAATTCTCTCAGCTGCCGTGCACTGTCTGATAGGGACCATGTGTTCAAGCTCTGTTCTATTTCCTGTACCAGGGAGTACCTCGCTCTCCTCACAGGCAAGACCACACAGCAACAGCAAGACCAACACAATCATGCAGCTTCTTTACGTCCTTTTCTTCTACGTCTTCTTTAGTCCCGGTCACAGAGACTTTAGCCTGTTGAGCATAGGGTGATATATGTTGATCAATATACAGTGTGTCACATTTGGATGCGGTCGTTTGAACTCTGTCAGTAGTTGTTTTGCTATTGCATTGTTCACAAACCTCCTTTCTGGACAAAGTCGGGCTCCTGTCCCAGCTAAGCAGCTAAGGGGCCCGTGTTAGAGGCCGCAGTGAAGACATCATGTCTCTGTGCTCCACAGGCTCGTCATGTGAGCAGCCCTTTCACCCGGTGAACGGGGAGTTCTCGTGCACTGAGGAGGAGGAGGGAGTCAACTGCACCCTGTACTGTAAGGACGGGTACAGCCTCACCCAAGAGACCGTGAACAGCTACTTCTGTGCCAACAACGGCGTGTGGACCCCGCCGTACTCCTCAGAACAGCCCGACTGCTCTCGTGAGTGTCCCCCTCGCTGCTCAACCCCTCCCCAAAGACAGGAGTCCTCCCCTCTCTCAAAACAACTTTATATCCAACTATTGTGCTCCGTCTCCCTCTCTCTCCCTCTCTCAATATTACTTTATATCCATTGACCATTATAGCTTGATCTATCTGTCTCTCCCTCTTTCTCTCTCTCCCTCTCTGTCTCCCTCTCTGTGCTCACTCTCTCGCTCTCACTCCGTATCAGTGTTGCTATATATCCCTCTGAAAATATGCTGTGCCCTCTCTTTCTCTGTTTTAGTATTATTTTTTTTCCATCTGACATCTGGCGTCTGTCTTTGTCACTTTGAACGGATCATCTGCGTAGCCCAGTGCAAAAGCATTTTTGACCATGAACACACACCCGTAATACCGACCCTCCTTTCCCTCTCTCTTTCCAAACAGAACACGAGAAGAATGATTCCACTTCCCCTTTGTCCAAATATTTTTACAGCAATAAACCGATAATATTGCTTAATATATATCATTTAAAGAGGTTACAGACAGTCGCATACGATGCGGCCAGCTCTGCCATCTCAGCCCCCACCAGGTTGATCCTTAATTTCTCATGGCTGGGTAGTGCTGGGAGTCGCACCATCTGTCTTGTGGGACGCGTCCCTTACCTGGCAGTATTCCGTGCAGAACGCTCTCTCTCTTCCCTTTCTCTCAGCCTTTGTGTCTGTCTCTGGGATTCTGCTGGGACGCATGGCTGTCATTTGTCTTGTAGAGTCTATCAGGCTTTCATGGTGTATTTTTCAGTGACATGGTTAAGATGGGTCAACTGTTTATTATCACGTTCAATGTACAAACTACAATGTACATGGCTAAAACATATTTTCTTACTATTT
This sequence comes from Megalops cyprinoides, assembly GCF_013368585.1. Classification (NCBI taxonomy): domain Eukaryota; kingdom Metazoa; phylum Chordata; class Actinopteri; order Elopiformes; family Megalopidae; genus Megalops; species Megalops cyprinoides. The sequence goes on along the minus strand of NC_050600.1, from coordinate 7,513,668 downwards.
GTTAAGTTTGTGAATGGTTAGTCCGTAAGTTAAGAATAAGATGCTTTGTGATTATTGTGTAATTTGGTTGTCTGTTGGCTAAGTTGATTTGTCTGTTTGACTCTCTACCCCCATTTAAACGTGACACCTGTGTCTGAATTCCCCCCAGTGAACCGCATTGCGAATCACGGTTTCAAGCCCTTTGAGATGCTGTTCAAAGCCTCCCGCTGCGATGACTTGGACCTGCTAAAGACCTTCACTGGGGATTTCAACAGTGCACTAGGGGAAATGGTGAGAGTGCAGTGGCTGGAGATTAATGACCCCTTTTGCACTGTAGAGCAAAACACAGGCTGACGCTCTGAGATTCTGGGTGGTGCATCAAAGGTCTTTTTTTGATTCTGGTGTTGGCAAATATGCATACAAATATGCAAGGTGTGTAACTACATCTCTTTTGTCTGCATTGGTGCTAAAAAATGTTAAATACAGAATGGAGAAAGGAGCACCCCCCCCCCATCACTGATCACAGCTAATAACCAAAGAGAACTAATATTTAGTCCAGACACTGTCACTAGATTGGCGCAGTGTGACAAGACCAAGCACCAAGGCTTTAGGCATGTAGCTGATTCATAAAGAATAGAAGTGGATAGTGATAAAGACCCATGGGGTCTCTGAGTGTGTGATTTTGTATGCATGTAGCTGATTCATAAAGAATAGAAGTGGATAGTGATAAAGACCCATGGGGTCTCTGAGTGTGTGATTTTGTATGCATGTAGCTGATTCATAAAGAATAGAAGTGGATAGTGATAGAGACCCATGGGGTCTCTGAGTGTGTGATTTTGTATGCATGTAGCTGATTCATAAAGAATAGAAGTGGATAGTGATAAAGACCCATGGGGTCTTTGAGTGTGTGATTTTGTATGCATGTAGCTGATTCATAAAGAATAGAAGTGGATAGTGATAAAGACCCACGGGGTCTCTGAGTGTGTGATTTTGTTGGGTCCTCTGGCTGCTTTGCACTGCTTTTTCTGTGTCGCTTAATCTTTTGTCATTGCCTCCTTTCTTTAATTATTTTAAGGTTCCCACATTCTGCAGTGGAGACGACATCGCCTGCAAGCTGGAGGTGATGTCACAGGGCCAATGCCTTGAGTACAACTACGATTATGAAAACGGGTTTGCCATCGGTAAGGCTTCACGTTACACTGTGCTTAAACTAAGGCTGCCTGACCACCGCTGTACTGCAGCCGACTGTGTTCTCTGTTTCTCCACTGTTGCCCCAGGGCCTGGAGGGTGGGGCAGTAACTGGGGCCCCCAGGACGGGCAGGAATATGCGTACTTCGATGTGGGCTTTGCCACCGACCGCCAGCCTTCTACACAGCAGCAGGGCAGTGCTGCTCCAAAGAGCAGCCCCTTAAGGGCCAAACGTCACCGCAAACCACCCGGACCCACCAGGGACCAGAAGATCCAGATCTTCTTCAACATCACAGGTATTGTGCAGCCGCAGAGGTCAAACCCAAAGCATCTCTGGGCTCCACTTCAGGCTCTGGAGAACCAAAGCCTCATGGGAGTTTGCTGTACTTACCTGTGGGCAGGTATAGCGCCTGCACACATTATGAGATTCAGAAAACCTGTAAGGTGTCTCCTTTCTCCCAGCAAGCATTCCGTTGCCGACATCACGGAATGACTCGGTGGAGGCGTCCAATCAGAAGCGGTTGCTGCGGACCCTGGAGCAGCTGACCAATCGGCTCAAGCGGACGCTGAGCAAGCAGCCCCTGTCCACCTTCCACGTAGCCTCCGAGATGATCGTGGCCGACCCCAAGTCCCTGGAAAGCCAGAAGGCCTCCTTGTTCTGCAGGCCAGGCTCCGTACTGAAGGGGCGGATGTGTAGTGAGTTAATTTCAGAATTGAAGGGGTGGATTACAGGGGTAAGCAGGGATGTGCATTACAATTGATCTTCAAATATGATCTTCAGATTGATAGTAATTATAGTTCATATGGAGCAAATAACAGCTCATTGCAAAAAGATCTTCTCTCACCCACATTCATTCATTTATTCATTCATTTTATTATTCAGATAATAAAATGAGCTTGTTGATGAGTCTCTTGAGTAGTAAGAATATGTTACATATTATCTCTGCAGCTTTCTAAGCAAGCAGAAAGTGTTGTAACTGATTGAAACTGTCTTCCAGTTCAGTGTCCGATCGGAACATACTACTCTCTGGAGTACAGTACGTGCGAGAGCTGCTGGATTGGCTCCTACCAGGACCTGGAGGGACAGATGGAGTGCAAGGTGTGTCCGGACGGGCACTCCACCGTCTACCTCCACTCCCGCAGCGAGGCCGAGTGCAAAGGTACCGCGTTCTCACTGACCCCCGAAACTTCAGATCGTTCCGTCAATGTCCTACAGCAATGGCAGGCGTGACTATAGAGCACAATGCAAATATGTTCATCCAGCATGCGTTCCTCCCTCTCATAGCTGACACAAACACAGATGTGTATAGCGTATGAAATGACATGTTGCATATAAAACGGTGTGTTGTGTGTAATGGTGTATTGTGTGTGAAATGATGTATTGTGTGTATGAAATGGTGTATTGTGTGTGAAATGGTGTATGTCAAGAATGTGTGCATACATAAGCTCACAGCTTCTCTTTGTGAACCCCCTGCCCCCCCTTCCTGGTTCAGCACAGTGCAAACCGGGGAGTTACTCTGCGAATGGCCTGGAGACCTGCGAGTCCTGCCCACTGGGACTCTACCAGCCTGGGTTCGGCTCCAAGCTCTGCCTGGCCTGCCCCGGGGACACCACCACGGTCAACAGAGGGGCGGTGGATGTGGGAGAGTGCGGGTGTGAGTATGCGGATTTGGGTGGGTCAGGGGTGGGAGGGTGCAAAGGGTAGAGCCCCTGACAGAACCACTTATGAGTGTAAATACTGACAGATCCAAATTCCCAATTTTTAATTGAAGGTTATACTTTAAAAATGGCCTTTCGGTCCCATGTCTATTAATAGTTTTCATTTTTTAATAGTTTTAACTAAAAATCTGTATTGATTTGTTGTGGTAAAAATACTGGTACAGGCTAGAGCTATCTGAAGAACCCCTTTGTCCACAGACATAAACAGCTCTACAACCAAGAACCATACAGAACCATTCCAGTAACCCTGACAACAGATCAAATAGTCAATCAATCGTATTAGCACAGGTCTCAGACTGATTCCCCCTAGTCTATAATGACAGAAAATATGAGAGATATTCACAATTACTTTGAATGATGTGAACAAATACATACATTAATGTATATCCCTTCCCATTTGTATAGTCTTTATTTTAATGTCAAATTGTGCCATTTGTATTAGTGAGTGTTACACAGCATGTCACAGAGCAAGTCCCCTAGAAGAAATCGAAGCACAAAAAAGTCAGAATAGAACAGAATAAAGTAAGCAGTAATAATAATAATAATCATAATGATAATAATGATGGTCATGGTGTGAAAAATGATCTCCCCGCAGTGCCGTGCTCGGCCGGACACTTCTCCCGCACAGGGCTGTTGCCATGCTACCCCTGCCCACGGGACTACTACCAGCCTGAGGAAGGCCGCTCCTTCTGCCTGTCCTGCCCTTTCTACGGGACCACCACCATCACCGGGGCAACCAGCATCCAGCACTGCTCCAGTGAGGTCCACAGCCTGCCAATCCAAAAACGGGCATGCACTCAGAACTGAACTCCTCCTTCACTGGCCGCAAACAAATTAATTAATGGATTAGAAGAATTATGAGCACGTGCTCTTAACTTTATTCACATTTTTACAAAGGCCTCTGAACATTGCCTAAAAAGTCTCCCCTGTCTGCAGTGGCTTAAATGTTTTTGCGCAGCAGGTAGATCTAAAATCGTGCCTGACGTTCGGTCACAATGCTGTCCACCACCTTCTCAGAGACCAGGTTTTCTGAACGTTCTCGGAGCATTCTTCCCATGTTCCTCATGTCCTCTCCCTCTCCACAGGCTTCGGCTCCAGTTTCCTGCCCAAGGAGGAGAGCGTGACCACGGCCCCAGAAGTCATCCGGGAGGACTACCAGGCCAGCAGCCAGGTGAGTTAACCAGCGCCTGTCCTCGCAGCTGTGTACCTGGACACTCATCCCCCTCCGGCAGTCCGGCGTCTCTCTCAGATGATGGATGGTCTCTGCTGCCCGCCTGCGTCTTTGTGACAGGACTGTAATGAAGACTAATATGCGTGGCAGTGAGCAGCGCAGAGCTCTCATCTGTGAGTGGCCTTCTGCCTGGTCTCTGCCGCTGCAATGTGCAGAGCTGGTCCGGATCCTGTGTGTTGGTAATTTTGTCCATAATTTGACATTTTGTGATTGCTTTCAGTGGTGCAGTTCTTGTTTTGCAAGCTCAGTGTGAATTTTTAGTACCACAGGCCCTTGTGAGGGCTTTCTCTCATGTGTGTGGGCAGAAGGTTGTGAATGACAGGTAAATTTCCATACAAAGGGCTATGAAAAAAAGAACAAAAAGAAACTACCACTGTTGCCACAACTATTGCAACAGTAGTAGTTTCGTTTTGTTTTTTTTTTGCCAAAAATAAAAACCTTGAGGTACCTGATTATCGCACTTCTTACCCCAGGGTTCAGTCCAAATTCTGTTTTAACGTTTAGTTAAATTTTGCCTTGATTACTGTTACATATTTCCCTTCATCAGTGGTTGTAACACAAGAATGAGTTCATGTAATGGAGTCATGTAATAGGTATGAGAGGAGAGACACCTGTGCCTGTTGTCGCGTGGGTGGCTGCAGTGAGTAAGTGTTGAGTAAGCTGTGAGTACAGTGTTGGCAGTAACTCCCTTCCCTCCCCCTTCCTCTGTTCCTCCTCAGGTGTTCCACGAGTGCTTCCTCAATCCCTGCCAGAACAGAGGGACGTGCGAAGAGGTGGGGGCGGGTTATTTGTGTTCCTGCCTCCCGGGATTCACAGGTGTGGTGGAGCTCAGTTCACACCCCACCGTCCCGCTGTCTCCGTGACCGCCGATGTGCAATGTTCACGTCGCCACACCCTTTGCTTTTACCTGCTGCCATCCTGATTCACACTGATACTGATTGGCTAATAGATGACTCTGTGGTTGGGAGCTCAGATATGTTACATTGCATTACATTATTTAGCAGATTTTCTTATCCAGAGTGACTCACATACAGTAGGTTACAGTTTTTACATGCTGTCCATTTATACAGCTGGACATTTACTGGGCAAATTGTAGGTTAAGTACCTTGTCTAAGGGTACAGCAGCAATGTCCCAGCGGGGAATCAAACCAGCAACCTTTCAGTGACGAGCTCTGCTGCTATTGAACACCACGTTGAACTGGCCATGATGCTCGTGGCTGTTACACATGTTTATGCTGCTATGGTACCTAGCAATACATTTCTGCCAGCATATTCTATCCAGGATTTAAATGGGTCCACTACATTCAGCGCTCTCTCAGGCGCTGAATGTGACAGCCCTGTCCCAGCCCAGCAGGGCGGGTCTGTTATTTAGCGCTGGACTGAGCTGTACTGGGATCAGCATCTCGGTAACCCCCCCACCTGTCCCTCTCCCCGCAGGATCGAAATGCGAGAGTGACATTGATGAATGCGAGTCGACTCCGTGCCAGAACGGCGGTCTCTGTAAGGATGGCATCGGGAAGTTCCTGTGCAAGTGCCAGCCTGGCTACGTGGGTACGTCATAAATACAGCCACTTGTTCTCCCTGCACGGTGCCTCCTGATCTACTTTTGTGACACTGACAAACTGTAAGTGACATAGGTAGATTGGTAGAAAAAGGTAGATAAAAGTTTCAGATCTTCAGATTTTCAGATCAGTTCATTGTGCAACCTCTTAGGTTTAATAACTATACATGTGCAATAAGCTCACTTATTGCAATTTTTCAACATGTTATCTTATTGGTGTAGCACTTTAATTTACTCTTATGTGTATGAATACATGCTACCTGCATTTTTTTTATTGTTCTATTGTTTTATGCTGTGTGCTTTCGTTTTCCCACATGCTTGATTCTTGGCAAAGCAATTTCCTTTTTGGATTGATAGATAGATCTTAAGATATCTTATCTTAGATACGCATGACACGTATTTGAATATTATACCTCAAGAGATAATGGTTCTTTGACCTGTGCACCAGCCCTGTACTGTTAACGGAGAGAAACATGCCTGTAAAACCCAGTAAAAGATGGATGTCTTCTGCTTTGCCATACGTTTGCGTGGCGGTATGCTCTGGTGCACCTTCATCCTTCAGCCTTACTGGCAGCTGTGTAGACGGCCCTGTCTTTGTCCACCTGTTGGCATCAGTATTGATCGATGAGTCCTTCCTAAGGCAACCTGTGTGAGGTGGAGGTGAACGAGTGCAGCTCCAGCCCCTGTTTGAATGATGGCGTCTGCGTGGACGAGGTCAACCAGTTCAGCTGCAACTGCCCCGACGGCTACACAGGTGAGAGGCCTGGCATGCACCTGCAGCTGGGTGACCAGCTCACGGTCATTTGTAGATGTTTCATTTTTTAAAAAATTTTCAGATCACCGATGTGCAGAAGCTGCACAGGTTCACTGATCTATGTATTATGTGAATGGGGATGACACAGTGGGCTTAGTGAATTGGATGAGCCATCAGTATTATTTAAAGATCAGAGAAGGCACATGGTAAATGTGCATCTGCACCGCGTTGTTGCAAAAAAGAAATGGTTCACAGTGACAGGTAAAATGGCTTCACTGATGCCATAATGGTTAGAGCTAGCCCTGTGTTGTCGATCTTTAAGTTTAGACCACTTAGATAGTTTTTCCTTTGGGTGTCAGTAGTGAGCAGAATGCGGTTCTAAAACCTATTCACATCAAACACGTCAAACATCATGTGTCTGGAGGATGTCACTCTGTTCTTTCAATGCACCATTTCCTTTGAAAAACCTCGATTCAATGCACACGCACCTTTAAGTGGCATATTGAAAATTAAAAGCCTGTAAATCAAAAGCACAAGAATTAGTCAGGTTGTAATGTATATTTTCAGTTTTCGATTGTATTATGGGCAGCATAATACAGTCTTTTGCTCTGCTTTGGAATATCTCACCATTTCCAGACTGGCATGCTTTCCTGTTCTGCAGTGGTCAAATGTCAAATGCTGAATAACCAATCAGAAACTCAGCCGCACATTCTCACAGGACTGTGTTACACTAACCTCACCAGAGCATTGCTGATGATGCCTTTTTTGCTTTTTCTGCTTTGTTTTACCCCTGAAAGGCGTGCACTGTGAGCTGGAGATTGACGAGTGTCTGTCGAACCCGTGTCAACACAAGGGGGTGTGTGAGGACCTGACGGGAGGGTATTCCTGCACCTGCGCTCAGGGCTTCATCGGGGATAGCTGCGAGATCGACATAAACGAGTGCCTCAGCGCCCCCTGCCTGAATGGAGGAATCTGTTCAGATGGCATCAACAGCTTTACGTGAGCATTCACCTCGGCCAATCAACCATTGCAGTATTATAATAAGATCCATTCATCTCAAATGTAACAGTCCTGACCCTAACAGGTTAAATATGTGGTATGGTTTTAGACGCTTTTAGATACCTGACACCTCTTAGGTAAAATAACAGTAATATAATGAATTATGTATTTTTTATTATTTTTGATACAGTACCAGTCAAATATTTGGACACACCTTTCTTTCTTTATGTTTAGTATTCACAAAGCTGTGAAATAACACAAATGGAATTATGTACGTAAAATCATAATTTATGTAAGGTGCTGCTGTTGCACACGCACACACACACACACACACACACACACACATACACACATATGTATATACATGTGAGCATGTATATATGGTATGTGCTGTATGCATGTAAATGTCCATGTGCCACAGGTGCCGGTGTCTCAGCGGTTACACAGGACGGCTGTGTGAGATGGATGTGAATGAGTGTATCTCCAGCCCCTGTCTCCATGGAGCCACCTGCGAGGACGGCCGGGGCTTCTTCACCTGCAGGTGCCCTCCTGGGTTCAACGGAACCAGGTGTGAGACAGGTATAAACACCAAAGCAACAGAGAGTGGAAGGTGGAGTCACCGATTCGGAATGGTCAGATTTGGTACCGCTTCAGAGAGTGGGATTGGAACCAAATGATTTTCACCGAGAAGAGCCGTATCAGGGGGACCTCATCCTAGTCAATTATACGCACATTTCTTTGTGCTACAAATTGAAATATTAATCCCCCACTGAGACAGATCTTTGATCCAGCATCACTCTGCCAAAGTCCTGGTCTCCCTAAGTGTTGAGTGTTGAGGCAGTGTTGAATAAGGACACATGCTGTCATTTTTCCAGGGCTGGTTGCTCTTGTGTGATTGTGCTAATTAGCTAAGGCTGATTGACCATGTGTGACAGTGTTATTTACCTGAAAGGTGTGGTTCTGTTTGCCTGAAGCTGATTTCTCCTGTGTGGTTGTGCTGTTGGTTAATGTGTTCATGCTCCTCAGAGATGTCCTCCTCATTCAACCTGGACTTTGAGGTGTCCGGTATTCACGGTTTCGTCATGATGGATGGCGTCATGCCCTCCCTCACGGAGATCACCAGCACCTTCTGGATGAAGTCGTCTGACACCACCAACTACGGCACGCCCATTTCTTACGCTGTGGAGGGAGGAAGTGACAATGCCTTCCTGCTGGTCGACTACAACGGGTAAATCCCCGCTGATTTCTTCTCTACTTCCTCTTTTCCATTGGCATTCACTTTCATGTTTTCTGCTCCTCTAATGGTGCAAAGTATGATCAGATTGCTATGACCTTAGCAATCAAATGAAATGCAAACTGCAGGCAATGTAAGACGGTAAAAGGTAGAAGTTAGGCAGTGCAAATCTAAGGTCTATGGTCTCCACTAAAATGGCTAGCCGCTAATTCTGCCGCCTCTTGGAAAGAAATCCTGTTCAGTCATTGTTTGATATAGTCCTGTAGGACACACACACACACACACGTAATCGTCGTCTCGGGTTCTTGCATGTCTGCTCAGATGGGTCGTGTACGTGAACGGGAAGGAGCGGATCACGGACTGCCCGGCGGTCAACAACGGGCGCTGGCACCACATCGGCGTGACCTGGAGGAGCTCGGATGGGGACTGGAGGGTCTACATCGACGGGAACCTCTCGGACGGAGGGAAAGGCTTGTCGGTTGGCACCACTATCCAAGGTTTAGTGCTGCGTTAGGCAGAACGTTCTTTACCAGTTTTTCCTCATACCAGAAAGCTTGTTGCTTCTTGCTCCCGAACCACTCACCACAGAGCAGGGCGCTGAGTGTTAGCGCTGTTTTTGATTCTCATTAAATCAAATACATTCTTGTATGTTATTGTTATACTGATCTGTGGTTTGTGCTGTTGCTCTTGATAAGGGCATCTGCTAAATGAATGTAATGTAAGTGTTTGTCACTTGTGGTCATTGTGTGTTGTCAGCACAGGTGCACAGGGGTGTCTTGGGTAATGTTTGACCTCTTCTTTGCTGGTTGAAGATATGGTTGGTGGTGACTGTTAACCTATAGAGGGGGCCTTGTCTGTAACGTTTTTATCTCTGCAGGGGGAGGGGCGCTGGTTCTGGGGCAGGACCAGGACCAGAAGGGTGAGGGCTTCAACCCCGTGGAGTCCTTCGTGGGATCCATCAGCCAGCTCAACATCTGGAACTACGTTCTCACCCCTCAGCAAGTAAATCTGGAGGAAAAAGTCCTGTGTCCTGAGACTGATTAATCTCCCTGTGCAGTCGCATTACACCATGGCAAACAGAAGTGGAGAGTGCAGACAAACCTCATTCTTTACACTGAAGCAGTATCCTGGTCAGGGCCAAGCAGGGAAAGCTGTCTGTTTGTTCCCTGGAACCTGAACTGTGTTTTGTTAGGTAGAGCAATGTCTTTTGGTTATAGTCAAGGACTGGTAGCTCCACCCATTAAGGGGTTAATGAAGATTCACCCTGTCACTGGAAAAAAAATCTCTCCATTGTCTTTTTGTTTAGATCAAAGCGTTAGCCACTAGCTGTCCAAAGGACATTTTCCGAGGCAACGTATTCGCCTGGCCAGACTTCCTCCGAGGGGCTATGGGAAGAGTGAAGATCTCAGAAAAGAGCATATTCTGTGCTGGTAGGTGCCACGTCATGGTCATACTGTATCACTATACTTTAGCTCTGATGCTTATGAACAGCACCATGCAGTAATCATTAGGGCATTGGGCTTTAAAGCTGAAGGCGGTGCGTTTATATTTGTATTGCAGACAAGGCCCTTACTGCACAATACCTGGGTCATGACATGTAAATGGGATGCTAGATATCAAATGAAAAACCGACATGTCAAATGAGGTATAACTGAAATCTGATCTATACATTATGGACTCAAAAGAACCTTGCAATAGGTGTTCAGCTCAATAAATGAACAATGTTAAATCTTAAAACGTAACGATGGCTTTATGCCTGTCTGTCTGTCAGACTGCCCCCTGCTGGAGAATAGTGTCCCCCACCTGCATGCCTCCAGCACTGCGGTGAGCCCTGGCTCCCAGGTGCAGCTGTACTGCGATCCTGGGTTCGACCTGGTGGGGGAGTCAGTGCAGAAGTGCCTCAACATGGGAGCGTGGAGCCACCCTTTGCCCCGTTGTGACAGTAAGTAACCAAAAGACAGGAGAAGCAGAGAGGGGCGGGGGGAAACAGGGGAAGGCCTTCTCCACACCCCGACTCAATCAGACAGTGATAATGATAATCCATTACAGTACAGTGCCCTTGTAGATGCTTAATAAATCATAAATAATTAATAACTAAAATTATTCATGCTATATTATTAATGTTTAACATTATTATTATTATTAAATTGTGTTTTACATGAATAATTTTTGGTAATGGTGCTGTTTAGGAGATCTGGGAAAACCATATACAAAGAGACAATTTGCACAGCTGGTGGACATATTTGCAGCATATCAGTTGTTCATACTGTCTCTTTTAAATGTGGGAGTAAGGAACAAAGAACAAGGTTTTACCTCTGAAATCATCTGAAATTAATTACATTACTTTTTGTTACTAGACAAAAAGTGGACATTTTAATTACCATCGAAATCATCCTGTGAATTGCTCTTTTGCTCAGATGAAAGATATTACCAATATACCGGTATAACTGGGTAGATGAAATCTCATGGCAACTCTGATGATGCTGTAGGAGTTAAAACTTTATAACGTTATCTCTTGTTAAACGAGTTAAAAGAGCTGTTATCCTGAGAGGATGTTGTTGATTAGTTTTGCCTTGATGTTGATGTTCTGGGATAGTTGAATGCTGTCGAAAGAGTTGTTGAGGGAAGAGGGTTGCTCTGGCTGCTCTGTACCTTCTGTGTGCTTAAGGCAAACCTTCTCCCTGAAGGTTTATTTGGAGTAGCACACAGCCTCACCTGCAACATAGCCCCCCACCACCTACAAATATTACAATGCTGATGTTTTGCAGAGGTGAGCTGTGGGCCTCCCCCGCCCCTGGAACACGGCCTGTACGCTGGCACCGATTTCCACGCCGGCAGCTCCGTGACGTACCAGTGTAATTCCGGCTTCTACCTGCTGGGGGACGCCAAGGTGCTGTGCGCCAACAGCGGGGTCTGGAGCGGGAACCCTCCGGCCTGTCTCGGTACGCACTGACGTCTTCGGCAGACACATTATCCTGCTTCAGGATCCTTTATCTGGGGGGGTGCAGCATTGTCTCCACCAGATGGCGCAAGTGTGCACCTCGCTGTCTAAGGGTTCAAAGAGCCTGCGTTTTAATGAATAAAACTCTGAATGCTTCCACAAACAAAATACTGTACTACACAGCGCTACTGTGTCTGTGTGCTTGGTAGCACATGCAAAGCGAGCCTGCAGTGGTTTCACCTTACAGAACGTCACCTTTCCCGGAATGGCTGAAACAAGAGAAGAAGAAACATGGCCCAGCAACAATGCGTGGGGAAGATCAGAAACCACAAGACCAGTAATAATAAGTCTGTAGCTTTGGCTGATTGGTATGAGGCACCTTGCCATTTGTCTCAGTTTCAGTAGGGGCACAGCCTGTGGACTCGGACCTTGGTGCATCATTGCGTGTCCCCACGTGTGTCTTTCAGCCTAAGGTGATTCTGTTTAGACAGAACATTGCTGGTTGTCGTTTAAAGGTGTGCTGCACTATGAGGTCCTGTGTACTTTTGGTTAAGGCTTAGGCATTGAGATAGGTTTCACTTCAGATCAAGAAAGCGGGGAAAACCACAGCAAACTTCCTTCAACAGATGTACTGTATTCAATAATGAATAAAAGATTTACTTTGAGATAAGTGTGAAGTGATCAATATTAAGCAATATTAATATTGCTGATTCCTAATTATAATCTCAAGTCAGCTAGACAAAGGTCTTTTAGTTGTTATGCTACGTGATTGTTGAATTCTCTTCCAATGTGTTGTAATTCTGAACTGTCTACAGCACCCTGGAGCACCTTGGTGTGAAGTGCACTATTTTAAAATAAAATTGATGGATTGAGCGACACCAAGCACTTTGCAATGCCGTGAACCGTGTGTGTGTTGTGCAGATGTGGATGAGTGTGCCCTCGGCTCAGACTGTGACACCCACGCCAGCTGCCACAACACAGACGGCTCCTACACCTGCACCTGTGTACCACCCTATAGTGGTGATGGAAAGAACTGCACAGGTGAGAGTCACCATTCACCTGTGTTATTATTATTATTACTATTATTATTGTTGTTGTAGTTGTTGTTCAGGCTGAAATACATCAGAAAGCGGCAGTGCACTTTCTTAAATGTGAAAGGTTGAAGCCCTGTCTACATAAGTTTAAGGGTGGAAGGTCAATCAATTAGGATGTTTAAAATGGTTATGGTCCACAGCCTATTGGACTGCTTTCACCCAAGACAGGTTGGGTGAATATGTCTCCTTCTCTTTTTTGTTGTGGATCAGAACCGGTGAAATGTAAAGACCCGGGGTCCCCAGAATTCGGCTATCGGGATGGAAGCATCTTTATTATGGGAAGTGAAGTGGTCTTCACCTGTGAGGAGGGCTACGAGCTGATTGGTTGGGCTGAGATCACATGCCTAGAGTCGGGAAACTGGGATCACCCTTTCCCATACTGCAGAGGTAAAAGAGTGTTTTAACTCTCTCTCAGTTGTGTTAGCACATGTGATCTGATTCAATTGTAACAAGTACCAATGATTATTAACATAGTATGATAAATTTCTCTCAAACTTGGCCCAAGAGACCCCAAGTCTTCAAAACAGGAACCAGTTCATTAGCTTTATCATAAAATTTTCTGACACCAGATTATTGTGGTTGTACTCCCCACCTGAGACATACCAAAAGTACCCGTCACCTGTCTGCTTGGTGTGTATTGGGGAATGGCTCTTTATTAACAAGACATCTAACCTTATAAGACAGCAGGTTACAGTAGAGGTAACTCTATAATACACATATTGGGTGTTGAAGTCAGAGGTTTTTTAACGTACAGAGCGGCAAACGGCTTGTTTTGATCCAGACAAACCCGGCTCTCTTATTTACGTGCTTGCGAATGGATTAATCGAACGGCACTCGATTTGTGCACAGGCAGCGCGGTTTCGCATAGGTGTCACTCCCAACCAGGTCAGCGACCCTCTGGAACAGTGACGGCCAATTATATAGGCAGCTGCTGCTTTGTTCGCCGCGGTTCTGGAACATTTCGATTTTCTGCAGGAACTGCAATCTGAAATCCCCCGTGTATACAGCAAACACTGGCTCCGGTCCACGCGCTCGGTTGTTTGACTGCGGTGGGGCGGTGTAGAGCAGCGGTTTAAGCCCGGCAGGGTCTCAGGTGTGAGACGGGGGCAGCCGTTGTGTGCCCGCGCTGCCTAACTGAGGAGTAAATACCGTGAGTAAATGTGCGTGGTTTGACGGTGATTCCCTTTGCCTCACGGTCTGTCCCGCAGCGCTGTCCTGTCGAAGGCCGGCCATCCCGGAAAACGGACTCATGAAAGGGACGAACTTCACTTTCGGAAGCAAGGTGACTTTCAGGTATCGCGGTCAGACATTTCAAAAAGCATGTCACTGTCTCCTGTGACCGACACATGTAAAAGAGGCAGCGCCCTGAGGCATTGGTGCGGTTTCTGTAGGATCAAAGTGTTGTTTTCAACATTCAGAAAATGTATCTAAAAGTCAAAAAAAAAATGCATTCTCTATCTGCCTATTATGCACTGCTTTCATATAACATTTTATTACAGTGCTGTCATTTAGCAGACAGTCTTATCCAGAGCGACTTACATAGGTTACAATTTTTTCACGTTATCCATTTATACAACTGGAAATTTACTGAGGCAATTCCAGGTGAAGTGCCTTGCCCAAGGGTACAGCAGCAGTGCCTCAGCGGGGAATCGAACCAGCAACCTTTTCGTTACGAGTGAACAACATGATTTACAGAACTGAATTAAAAGCCTAAACTAAAACACAGATGTGGTGGATGGGCTATTCACATCATAACAGTTTAAATGTATCACATTAGGTAACCTTCCAGTTAGACAATTCGGTAACTATTCCAAGAATAAGTACACGTCCAAAAAAGTGTTCAATTTGAGCTCGTATCTAATGGAACATTGTCTAGTGTTCAAACATACCATAATTGAGCGGGCAAGAATATGAGCAGAGAATCTACCCTTATTAAAGCTTATCCTCTCAAGCATTCTCATGGTTTTCAATATAATTGAGCCTAATGGTATCAAACTGCTGTCTTCACTCAGTATTTTTGGTTGTTGAGAACGGCTCTTACTCCCTCTCCAGCTGCAAGAAAGGGTTTGTCCTGCGGGGTTCAGCAGATATCCAGTGTCTGGCTAGCCTGAAGTGGAGCAGAGTGCCCCCTGTCTGTGAGGCTGTTACATGCAACGAGCCCCCATTCGTAGAGAATGCGGATGTCACCGTCACTGGGAAAACCTACCTGTCTATTGCCACGTACACCTGCAGAGAGGGGTACAGGTAAGAACACTCTCACCTGTGAAATGTCCTGTAAGGTTATATGTGACCCTTCTAAAATATGCTAAGGAAAGCTTTAAAGATCTTATTTTTTTGCAGTTTTTCTTTATGTTATGTTTCGACACATAGCATAGTTTTTCATAACCATTGCCACAATGCACTTCATCACTGTTACTGCCTTAAATACACATAAACTGACTACATATACTGTGTATGTTTTTACTATAGACTGCGTATGCTTTTTGAATGTGGGCATTCTGTCTAGCAGGCATGCTGTTCAGGTGTTACTCACTCCCATGTAATGCGCTGTGGCCACACATTACCGCAGATGGCTTCAGTAACAGTGCATTGTGTGGATGTAACATGTAATGAGACGCTAGCTTTAAGATTGCAGGGTCCTGCAAAGGTGTCTTGCGAGGCGTCGGGGCAGTGGAGCGACCCCATCCCCCTGTGCGCCACAGTTAGTTGCGGAGACCCCCCTGCCCTGAGGGACGCCGTGACGGTCGGCGTCAACTTCACCCTGGGCAGCCAGGTGCACTACGTGTGCAAAGAAGGGTAACTGTTCCTCCTTCGCCTCTGTACTGATGTCTCTCTTAACTTGAAGGAGCTTGAATGAAAATTAGGGTAGGAGCAGAAAACAGTCTGAGAGCAGGTGTGCTCGCTGTATACGCTGAACCATATGGCTTTCTCTTTTGATGTTGGAGGAACGCTAACTGTCAAGTGAATGACCAGGCACTGTTGGCCTCCACCTCTTGCTGCAGGTACACTTTGATCGGACCGGAGACCAGGGAGTGCCTGTCAAGCGGCAAGTGGAGCCAGAGCTCCGCCCAGTGTGTGCCCCGCTCCTGCGGCCCGCCTCCTCCCATCGACCACGCCTTCCCAGAGGCGGGCCATCAGCTGTTTGGGGACACCGCCATCTACTTCTGCGCCGATGGCTACAGCGCGGCCAACAACTCCAAGGTCCTCTGCAACTCCCAGGGCATGTGGGTGCCGCCCGAGGGCCAGGAGGCACCCCGCTGCATCGCAAATTTCTGCCAGCGCCCGCCTGACCTTCCCCACGCCATCCTGGACTCCATCAACAAGCCCAAGTACAGCAGCAACACCGAGGTCAGCTACAAGTGTGAGGAAGGGTTCATGCTCAACACCACGGCGATCCTCAAGTGCATCATGGGAGGGGAGTGGGTACCCTCGCCCTTCGGCATCGGGTGTGTCCCCGTGCGTTGCGCCAAGCCTGTGAGCATTGAGAACGGGTACGTCAGTGGGACTAACTACAGCTTTGGCGCGGTGATAGCCTACAGCTGCGACAAGGGCTTTCTGATCCAAGGGGAAAAGAGGAGGACCTGCAAGGCCGACGGGGAGTGGGGCGGGGTCCTTCCATCCTGCCAGCCTGTGCCCTGCCCTAGTCCTCCTCTGCTTAAGAACGGCTTCATCAAGGTAACAGTGTGCTAGCTAGCATCACAACCCCCATGAAAACGTGTTCTGCAGGCATAATGTTAGCTCTGAACCACAACCATTCCAAAGCAAATTTACACAGGCATAGGCAAAGTCTTGAAAAGCAGTGAGTTCATAGGTCTTTTTTGTACTAAACACTACTTTTTTGTTTTGTTTATTTAAACATATTGTGTGTTGTGGCCCACAGACCAAAAGCCGCTTCGTGTTCAACAGCAAGGTGACATACGCCTGTGACCCGGGATTCCGCCTGACGGGCAAGCCGGAGCGCGTATGCCAGGCCAATCACCAGTGGTCCAATGAAGACCCACCCACCTGCGTTCTCCTCACCTGTGATACCCCTCCTACCATTGCACATGGCCACTACAAGGGCTCCACCTTCGAGGTGGGCCAGAAGGTGGAGTATGTCTGTGACGAGGGGTATGAGCTCACGGGCGATGCCGTCTGGACCTGCCTGAAGTACGGCAAGTGGGACATGTCCAGGACCCCCCAGTGCACCCCTGTCCAGTGCCCTGAACCCCCCTTGGAGGAGAACCACCTGGTCCTTAAGAGCCTGGACTCTGATTCTGGAAGTATCCAGCTCTCTTGCGAGGATGGCTACGTCCTACACGGTGCTCAGTTCCTCCGCTGCACCCCAGCTCAGGAGTGGAATGACACCTTCCCCATCTGCAAGCAGGTGTTCTGTGGGTCGCCCCCCGAGGTGCCCTTTGGGGACCCCTCCGTCACGCCCTCCTACTTCGGGAGCGTGGTGACCTACACCTGCATGGACGGCTTCACGCTGAGGTCGGGGAGCACAGTCACCTGTCAGGCGGATGGGCACTGGAGCGCTCCCTTCCCAGAGTGCACCCCGGTGGAGTGCCCACAGCCCGAGGAGATTCCGCACGGCATAGTGGACGTCCAGGGCCTCTTGTACCTCAGCACTGCCATCTACAGCTGCAAACCGGGATACAGCCTGGAGGGGAACTCCACGGTGCTGTGCGGGGAGAACGGGCTCTGGATCGGAGGGGTTCCGGTGTGCCAGCCCATCGAGTGTACCGCGCCGAAGGAGATCCCCAACGGGATGGTGTCCTACTCCAGGCTGCAGTTCAGGCACACGGTCACCTACGCCTGCAGGCGAGGTTTCCGTCTGGAGGGGTCCGAGTCGCTGAACTGCCTGGAAACGGGTGAGTGGGACAAAGAGACCCCCGTCTGCGTGCAGATCTACTGCACCCCACCACAGCCCATTGAGAATGGCTTTGTAGAAGGCCAGGACTACAAGTTTGGGGTGACCATATTCTACAGCTGCTTCCCCGGGTTCCAGCTTGTGGGCCATAACCATTTGACCTGCGAGGAGACTGGGTGGTCCAGCTCGATCCCAACCTGCGTACCCACCGACTGCGGCCTACCCCCTCACATTGACTTTGGGGAGTACATTAAAACTGTAAACCCCAGTGGCGAACCAGACGGAGCTTATCTACACCTCTCGATGACGTCCAAGCCTGGGGGTGAAGCGGTATTGTCGACAGACTTGAGCTTCCTGCAGGGCACATTGATCGTGTACCACTGTCACATGGGGTATGAGCTGAGTGGGGTCTCGGCGCTAGTCTGCCAGGAGGACGGGTTGTGGAATGGAACTGCTCCTGTGTGCCTACCTGCAGACTGTGACCCTCCGGCCAGCCCCGAGCATGGCTCCGTGACTTTCTCAGACACAGCACTGGGCAGCTTGGTCCAGTATAACTGCGATGAGGGCTATGAACTGGAGGGGCAAACCATTCGGCAGTGTGTTTCGGGTAGGCAGTGGAGTGACACCGCCCCCTACTGCAAGGCTGTGTCCTGCGGGGACCCGGGGGTAATTGCTAATGGTACGATCCTGGGGAATTCCTTCACATATCTGAGTGTCATTCGTTATGAGTGCCATGCTGGATTTCTCCTGCAGGGCAGTGACACCAGCAGCTGCCTTTATGATGGGCAGTGGGACAGCAAGAAACCCTGGTGTGAGCCTGTATCCTGTGGGCCACCAGTAGTCCCAGGTGATGTCAGAGTGGAAGGGGAGTACTACACCTTCAACAAACAAGTATTGTATAGCTGCAAGAGTGGCTTTGTCCTGGAGGGGCCAGCTAGCAGTTTGTGTCTGGCCAATGGGAATTGGAGCCACACGAGCCCTATGTGTCGACCAGCTGTCTGCGGCAGACCCCCCCTCATCCTGAATGGCCACCTCCAGGGGTCAGACTTTGGCTACAAGAGTGAAGTGACATACGTGTGTGACGAGGGCTACACCCTAATCGGGAGGTCCCAGCTGGTGTGTCAGGGCGACGGGTTGTGGGACGCCCCGCCTCCAAGCTGCGTGATCATCACCTGTGACCCGCCAGAGGACATCAGCCATGGTTACCTGAACGGGACCAGCTTTAACTTCGACGACGTGGTGGAGTATGTGTGCTTCCCAGGGTACCAGGTGGTGGGTAACCCTTTCCTGCGCTGCTCGTCGGCAGGGACCTGGGTGGGGGCGGTGCCCGAGTGCCGGGCATGCGTCTGTGACTCACCCGTCCTGAAGTTCGGGGCGGTGCTGGGCAGGGATCACGCCTGCGGGGACAAGGTGTGGTTCCGCTGTGATGAGGGGTACAGGACGTTAGGCCCATCAGAGGCCACCTGCGAGAAGGGCGGAGTCTGGAGCCCGGGCGTGCCTGTCTGCGGGAGGGCTAGGTGCTCCGCCCCGCCCCCCGCGGTGCCCAACGCCGTCCTGCAGGGGGGCAGCGCCACTTCACCCGAGACGGTCACCTACAGGTGTAGGCCTGGCTACCAGATGAGTGGCTATGCCCACCTCACCTGTACCGGGAGCGGCAGGTGGAGCGAGCCACGTCCCACGTGCAAGCCGGTGTCCTGCGGAGTGCCCCCACCTGTCCCAAATGCACAGGTCATCGGGGACACGTTCACGTTTGGGAGCCAAGTACGGTACAGGTAAAGAGAGCAGTGGCAGCTATCCAGAACTGACACGTTCACATGACTGTAGGACATGAGCTCAGCTAAACACTGAATCTGCACTACATGTATGTAATGTTAGGTGGACTGCAGGGAAGGATATAGCTGTTCCAGTCTATTACAGCCTTTTCAGGCTTTACCAGAAGAAGATTAGTCCACTGTGGAAGCCAGCTACAGGAGGCTACAATTTAGGACACTGACCTGCCGCTAGCGAAAAGTCAAAAAGGCCCAGCCTGCCGTGTTAAATCTGTCTCTGGCTCTGTGTCAGTGATGTACTGAATTATGCATGATTACTGTATATATGTGCAGTTGCAGTTGTTTTAGATTCATTATAAATCATTGGTGTTGGACCACAGTAGACCTAATGGATAGGTATCACTGCATGTTCGGCAAGAGACTTTTAAAGTCTTGTCATAAGCAGTGTTGAACGTTTTTTTTTCTACATGAAAAGGTATGAAATTCTCTCTCCCGTAAATCTGACATGATTGAGTAAGGCGTGGTGTCTCCGTGCAGCTGTCTGAAAGGGTTCGAGCTGGAGACGCAGACGGACACCCTGAGCTGTCTGAGCGACGGCACCTGGTCGCCCCACAGAGTCCGATGCAGGCCGCAGCCTTGCGCTCTGCCCGCCAACCTCACCCACGTTGTCATCACAGGGGAGGAGGTCAGCCCCGCCGGCAGGACCGTCACCCTCTCCTGCGAGCAGGGGTATCACCTGCAGGGGCCCGAGGTGTCTGAATGCCAGGCGAGTGACCTATGACCTATGTAGACTACACTGGGCTGTTGTGTTTAATCCTGCTGTTCTCAGGCACAGGCATGTAATACACATAGCAGCATGTATCATAGCTGTTTGTCCCAGTCAGTGCCTTGGATGCAGACTCATATGGACACTGTTCATGATGTTAGATGTGATTTTTGATCATTATATGTTTGACTATTATTGTTATTATTATTATTATTATTAATAATATTTTTTGTCTTTTACAGTACTGATGCATTGGTTAACAGTTTGTTTATTTACTCTCTGCAAGGGGGGGACTATGTTAAATCAGTACTGTCATTTTGCAGGGGCTCTCATCCAGAGCAAATTATGCAGGTTATGATTTTGTTAAATTACACAGCTGGATATTTTACTGCGGTAAATGTGGGTGAAGCACCTTGCCCAAGAGTACAGCAGCACTTCCCCTAGTGGGTAACTGAACCAGCAACCTTTTGATTACCAGCCCAGCACCTAACCACTATGCCACACCGCTGCCCAGAGACGCAAATGTATTTAAAGTCACCTGCTTATAAGCAAACTGCCAGCAAGCCTCTTTGAGTTGTTATACGTTACGTCTGCAGGTATTGTGAGTAACTTTTTTTTCGGTTTTTCTGTGTAGCCTGGTGGCAGCTGGTCTCCCGGGTTTTCCTCTGACTCCTGTGTGCCAGTCAGCTGTGGAATGCCCCTTCCCCTGCACCATGGCAACATTGAGGGGGAAAGCTATAACTACGGGGATGTGGTCATATACAAGTGCCTCCCTGGGTTCAAAATACAGGTACTTTTACTACATAAAATATTACTGGTGGGTTACAAATACATGGGTTTCAATAATATATGTAGTAGTATAAGTGTGTTGGAACTACATGGCACATGGTTTGTTTTATCATTAGATTTGAAAATGAATGAAGAAGCATTAATAAGTAATACTCTAATTGTTTATGTATTTATCAAACACACTTCTTTGGTGGTGCTTAACAATGCTCAGAATGTAGCATATCTCACAGTGCACTTATAGAGCTGTTCTTTATTGAAGGCATTCCTGTAAATTTTCTCACCCAAGGGTTCTGCTCATATTAGACACAATTTGGACTGAACCCTGAACATCGTTAGTTGTACCTGTCACACCTGTGCCAGGTTTTTTGGAGGATGGCATTTGAAGTTGACAGGTCTGATGAATAGCTTTTCCAGTATCTCTTTACCATCTCTCAAGAATGTTTCCTGCAGCGGCCCTCCCCAGCCTCCAACACACAGGGATCCACTGTTTCATTCTGAAGAAACTATAAAGCACTTTCCACGGAACTATAACTGAGAATGTATAATGACCTTTAGGAAGGGAGTCACCCTTCATTTCGTTTTTATTTACTGTGAAGTGTACGGTAGATACGGTAAATGCTCTTTCGTCATGTGTGTACATCACAGGGTGACTCTGTGAAGATCTGCCAAGGAGACAAAACATGGAGTGGCGTGCACCCTGTGTGTAATGGTAGGAGAGTAACTCACAACACACTCCCTGTGTGTGTGGCAGTTTGGTGTGTGTGTGTGTGTATGTGTGCATGTGCATGTGAGTGCAGTGTGTGGGTGCAAGTATGTGTGTGTGTGTGTGTGTGTGTGTATGTGTGCATGTGCATGTGAGTGCAGTGTGTGGGTGCAAGTATGTGTGTGTGTGTGTGCGTACGTATGTGTGTTTGGTGTGGGTGTGAGTGCATGTGTATGTATGTGTGTGTGTGTGAGAGTGCAGAATGTGTGTGTGTGTGTGTGACAATGTAGAGTGTGCATGTGTATGTATGTATGTGTGTGTGAGAGTGCAGAGTGTGTGTGTGTGTATGAGACAATGTAGAGTGTGCATGTGTGTGTGCATATGCATGCATGTGTATGTATGTATCTGTATGTGTGCATGTACATGTAGGTATGAGTGCAGTATAAGTGTTTAAGAAAAACCTCAACAAGTGTATCAACAGATCACCATATCTATGAGTCAGTCGCCCTTTGTAAAACCACATGCTCTGCTCCTGTCTATATAAGGATATGCTCTTAACTGATCAAACTCCACTGTAGCCACCCATCAGACATTATTAATCTACCACTGCACAGAGACAGCATGACTTTGCAGATTTTCATTCAGGCATCAGCCTGATAGCAGAGCACAAATCAATTTGCCCTGGTATCACTCTGCTGCTACATCTGCTAATGTAAGTGCTAATGCTTTTTTTCAGCTGTGTCATGTGGCCCACCTCCTTCTGTGGAAAATGCGGTTGCTACAGCAACAGGTGAAACGTACCAAAGCAAAGTGAGCTACGTGTGCGTGTCTGGGCTCCATCTGGTTGGCCCTCAGAACCTTACTTGCCTGACTAATGGAACCTGGAGTCAGCCAGCACCAGTGTGTGAGGGTACATAAACGCTCTCTCAGAGACCTTACAGTTTATATGTAGATACATTACATGAGATATTAGAAAAATATCCTCAGTTCTGTGGCTTTTTTATCAATTTTTGTCAGAAAAAAACATTTATATTAACAAGTTATAATATATAGTGTATAAATATTAATTTCTAACAATTTTGTTAATAATTTACAATTATTAACAATTCTCCTTTTCTTTCCCCTTCTCTCTCTAAATCGTTCTCTCTTTTTCTGTGTCTTGCTTCTTTCAGCTGTTCAGGCTTGTGAAACCCCTGGAAAGTTACTGAATGGGAAGTTTGAGGAACACTACTTGCCCACTGGGGCCGCTGGTGAATTCCAGTGTGACAAGGGCTACTCTCTGGAAGGGGAGTCTTTCATCTTCTGCTTAGACAATGGGTCCTGGAGCTCCCCATTCCCCACTTGTGCACGTATGTCTCTCATGAAGCTATGTTAGTGTAGAGTCCAGCTGGTTTGGCTGTAGAAATATAGTGCGTGATGTTTAGCCTAATATTCAATTTGTTCAACCACTCTGTTCTTCGTAGTCTCTTCTCCTGTTACAGAGCAATCTTTCAGCGGTTGTTGGAGGTAAGAATAAGGAATCTGAGAGATAAAATGGCTAGATTGATGAAGCACCCTCCTTGTAGCTTGCTTTGAAATAATAATGAAATATTTGCTATTTATGTTGGTATAATCATAAGATGTCCCTAATAAGAAATCACTGAGTGTGTTTATATTAATTTAATAAATGCATCTGACAACTTTTCATTTAAACATGGGAAACAACTCTAAGGAGGACTACTTTGCTCTACTTCTGTTTTCTCAATCTTAAACCACAAGCTCTAAGGAACTAATAAAACCACACACAATCACCATAGCAGTACCAGATGCTGGTGTAGTGATTTAGGAGCTGGGCTTGTAACAATTAACTATACCTGCTGCATCTTCCAAGCAAGTAAATCACAGAAAAAAGACCATGATTTGATTGGCTTTTTTTGTAACATGCAATTTCACAGGCACTGTGAAGTTGTTTCTACAGTGATTTCACAATATTAAAACACTAGTGTATTTCAAAAGCCTGTAGATGCAGTTTGGCGTTTCCTAGAGGGAGTGAAAATAAGGTCCATTGTGTGGAACAACAGCATTCCTGTCCCTCCTGTCATAGGTCAAGTACTCTAAACTCTAGTCTCTACATCAGAGCTTTATTCCTTCATTGTACAAGTTGGTGCAAGTCGCACCTCATTATCTCTTTCGACTGGCCGATCTCCTTCTACACCCAACACCAATCAACCCTGTTCCCACAGCCAAGCCCTGCCCCCCACCCCCAGGCCTGACAAGGACAAGCAGCAATGTCACTCAGGAAGCCTTCTTCGTAGGCCAGATGGTGTCCGTCAGCTGCCCGAAGGGCTACCAGACTCAGGGGGCTGCAACCATCACCTGTAAGAGTGACCAGACATGGACCTCCAGCAGTGCGGCTTGCGAGAGTGAGTAGATTGGCCCCAATCACCTGTACAGTACCTAATCACTGAAGAGGGAAAATGGTGACAACACTGCAGTGGGCCCGTTCTACTTGAATGTGGCAATGGTTACTGGCGTTGGATTGGAGGCCAGAGCTTTTGTGGGTTGGAGTCTTGGGATGGATATCTTATTGTTGCAACTCCAACAGCTGCATTAAAAAAACAACTCCCTGGACATTGGAATGTGTTGTAGTTTATCAATTTCTTTTTTTTCCCCCTTTCCACCTTTCTCTCTGTTTCCTCAGTTAAAACCAAAGGATAAAGGAAACACTGCAGCTAAAATTCAGCAAGAGCAGGTGGTAGAAAGCTAAAGTTCTGCTGAAGGTGTTAATAAACTGCCACAGAGAGAATTGTGGTTAGAATTTTCAAGAAATCCCCATTCCTCAGAGAGAAACCATCAATCACATACTACGAATAAGGAATTAACCTAGCATTACTTTAGGGTTAGTCAGAATATCATTCAATACAACATACTGGCAAGCTTTAAACTGCGGGGTGTATGGGAGACTAGCCACTGAACCGACGCAAGGATGGCAGTACTATTAAGATGAAAGGGAATGGAAAATTGTTGTACACCATTCAGTTAAAGTGAAATAAAATTGAAATCTCTTGACTGCTTTCAGGTTTATGTCAATGTGAAAATGCCCTTTACTGCCCAAAACAAAGCAGTACCCTTCAGGACAATCATCTAATCGCTAACCGTCTGCAGACACCAACGTTGCCAATGAGCCACTTGTCAAGACAAGTTTTCTCTTATTTTATTCTCTGCTCTGAGAGCCATCCAACATGCAATATTCCACCAAACATATCTACATATTTTAAATTTTTAGTCAAAATTAAGTGCTGTAACATTTATCAAAACAAATATCTTCATCAGACACCTCTAATTCGCCAAGCTGTCAACATGTGCTAAACCCTCCAGTCATGTCTTGCCCTTCGGTTTTGTGGTGTTTACAATAGCTGTTGACTGTCTGTGAGTGTATTGAAGGATTACAGACAGCTTGCCTGAGCGTGAGTGTAGGAAGGTCTTGACCTGGCAGAAAGTTTTGACCTGGCAGTGAGTCTAGGGCCAGTTGCATTTTTAAAACATACAGTTTGGAAAAATCACCTGCCTTATATTTTGGGCCAGAACAGAACAGTATTCTATAATAATGTATCAAATGTTATAAACGGTCACTATTTATTTATTTATTTATTTATTTATTTATAATTTGCTTTTACATACCGTAGCTTACATGTTACTCATTTATGATTTGGTGTATTTGCTAAAGCAGCTCAGTGTTTTTTCCCCTGATTTTTGCCTTCACTGTTACACAGTATAGCATAACACAGTCCTTTCAAAGTTTGATCGTATGGAACCAATCCCACTAAACAGGGTCATACTTATGAGACATGTTCATGCAATGTTACCCCAGTGGTTTCTGCATGGCTTATATTAGCCTCTGGCCTTTTCCTTTAATATGCTTAATGGCGGTGACTCATTGCCTGTTGTGCTTTCCCATCTTTGACTGTCAAACTGTGTATCTGTGGTTTTCAAAAACAACACGTTTGACGTCTTGTGTGCAGTTCTTCATAGGAAAATAAATACTGGGAAAATTTGTGTGCGATGTGTTACAGGTTTTCCCCCACTGTTGTGCATGATGTGTGTTGAAACACTACCTGCATGACTGTGCTGTGTTAGTCTGCTGCTTGCTTTTAGACAAAGTGTTGGTTTTTGAGCTGACTATTCCACAGCCACTCCAGCACACGGTATGTAGATGTACACACAAAAGAAAATAGTTGTCAGCTTTTTAAAGAGCAAGGTGCAAGTCTCACCTGTGCAGCACAACGACAAGTAAACGTTGTGCTAGTCACTGTCCTCCTCTGTTTTTGCGCCCCCCCCCAATTCCCCCGCCTCCTCCCCCAGAAAAAAGGCCAAAACTCCAATTTTTACAGTGATGCACTTCTGCTTGCTCAAGTCCTGTTAAGTCATGCACTTCACCCTCATGTCACACAAAGCTCAGGTGCGAATGGTTGATGGAGCCGCTGTGAAGAGCCGAGGCCGCTCTCTCGCAGACGTTAGGGGGGGAGGGGGGGCACCAGAGGGGGCCCGGGTTTAATCAGGCAGCCTGTCCGTTGGTTGTGCGCAGGGGTGTCCTGCGGCCCCCCTCTCCACGTGGCCAACGCAGTGGTGCGAGGGGCGGTCTTCCAGTTCGGGGACACGGCCGTGTACTCGTGCTTCGGAGGGTACAGCATGGAGGGCTCCAGTAGAAGCGTGTGCCTGGAGAACGGGACCTGGACCCCGCCTCCCACATGCAAAGGTAGAGAGCCAATCCCCCCCCTCCTCCCGTCTCAGCGCGCGCGCCCACCCCCCTTGCTGCCTCTCTTTTCCCACTGTCCTCGGCGTACGGCGTCTCCAGCAGCTGCTGTAGGCTTCCAGCGTGGTGGGCGATCCTGACATCTGACGGTTGTGGGTTTGCGTGTAAAGGTAAAACAAAATTAAACGAGGAATGGTGGAGTGAAGCATGCTCCAGTAAAGCATTGTTTCAGACCAGCAGCTCCTTCGTGACGGTTAGAGATCCACCTTCCCTTGCTGCCTCAGAGTTCTGAATGATGTTATAAAGATCTGAGGGGGGGGGTGGGGGGGGGATCCTGAACCCCACAGCCTTCATGGTGCAGGGTTGTCCCTCCAGCACACTGCTAGGGAGGTGTCCCTTCTCTATGGCCCGCATACATGGATGTCCACACGGTAAAGCATGGCAGTCTGTGGCATGGTCAGGCATGATCAAAGCATGGTTGTTTGTTTATTTTTTTTCCCCCTTCTTATTGTTTGAAGCTGACGAAGCCGTGACACTTTCATATGTTCAGAGGGCAGCTTTCTTGTCGCTGTCACATGCTAAATGTACCCTAGGGATTTAAACGCACCTGACTTTCACGGGTATGAAGTTGTCTTTAACCCTCTTTTGCACAGTACACACTTTTATGTGTTGATGCTGAAGTGTTATTATTGAAACCTTTTATGAACTTTTATGACTTCTAATTTTCCAGTCTTTGCCTTCGTTAGACCTTTCTGAATATACCTAGGACCTGTTGTGTGTTCAGTGACTCCCCTGTCAGATCTGCTCACTGTCCTACTTTCCCTTCTGCACCCTTCGGAGATGGTTTTTAACAACGTGAATGCATGGGAATTCAATCAGATGGGTTAACTTTACAGGCTGACCGCACGAGGTAAAAGTCTTAGGTAAAATTTAACATTGGGGACATCATTTTGACGCAAAGAGGGCTGAAATGCAAGAGACCTGATTATCACCGCGTTTAGACAGGAGACGGCTGAGGTACTGTGTGCTGTGTTTGCTCCTTCCAGCGGTGTGCTGGCTCCAGTGTCAGAATGGAGGAGTGTGCCAGAGGCCCAACACTTGCTCCTGCCCGGAGGGCTGGATGGGCCGGCTCTGCGAGGACCGTAAGTAACACCCCCCCCCCCTTCCCCCCAAACCCAACTGCCCCATGTATCAGTGTCATTATCAGTGTGGAGCCAGGCTGCTGTTGAGGTTGCTGGGCTTGTGGCCTGGTGGAGCACCACTGACCTCGCACAAAGCCCTCTGTTTGGTTAAGGCGGAGGCCTGCACCTAGTGTGAGCGCTGTCTCTCCCTGCCTAATGGAGTCTTCAAAACAGAGGCTGTGTAATTTGCTGCGAGGGATATCAGTTGGGCTTTCAGGGCTGCTATATGCAGTAACTCCATTTACTCTCCACCACACAGTTTGTGTGAGATAGATGTAGGTGTACCTAATTTATTTATAAATGTTTCAAAGATAACATAGATAACATAAGTGGCAGATAAACTTAGACAAGGAAATATTGCAACACTTGTGTAGAAATAACAAAAAATGGGTGTACATTGTCTCTCACACCATCTCCTCATCATGAGAAACAGGATGGCTGGTGATTTTCAGTCACATGTCTCTCAGAGAGTTATTATTAATCGCAGCAACCCACCAGTTACAGGCAACCAACACCAACATTTGGGCAACAGGCCCTCTGCGGCTTATTGCTTCATTTCCCTGAGTCTCCCCAGTGACTAAGGGGAATACCAAGATTTGTATGTTTTCTTCTGTGTCTAGCAACAGACTCAATCATTTGAGACTTCCTAATTGCTTAATTGCTGATTTTAAGCACTCTTTCTAAGATGGTCATTTAAAACGTAAATCTTTGGGAATATGCAAATTGGGAATATGCAAATATTTGAGGAAAAACAACGGAACCACAGAGTGCCTCATTCAAAGCGTTTTTTTTTTCTTTCATTTTCTCTTCCCTGAGTGAGTCATGCTGTGTTTATGCTCGTTTGGGATCAGGCCAACTCAGCGTGACACAGCACATAGCCAATGCGTTGGGGCTCTGGCGATGTCTGCCGCCGCTGTTCTGAAGGGTTTTTTTCCTCTCCGCCTCTGAATTCCAGCGATCTGCATTTTGCCGTGTCTGAATGGCGGCCGCTGCGTGGCTCCGTATCAGTGCGAGTGCCCTGAGGGATGGAGCGGAACGCGGTGTCACAGCGGTAAATATGTGCATGCGTGCAGCGCCCTCGGCATCATGGGAACAGAAACACACTGCCTCAGCCAGTTATTTGCAGCGGTATCATTACATTACATTGGCATTTAGCAGATGGTCTTATCCAGAGCAACTTACATAGGTTTTTTTTAACATGTTACCCATTCATACAGCTGGATATTTACTGAGGTGTTTCTGGGTTAAGCACCTTGCTCAAGGGTACAGCTGGAGTACCCCAGTGGGGAATTGAACTGGCAACTTTTTGGTTACGTGCCTTTCTCCTCACCACTATGCTACATCTCCATCGGCATGTTCATCTCACTGTGCCCAGATGGGGATGACAAATGAAAGATAAAAAGCTGCTCTCTGTGGCTCGGGCTTTTTATAAATGTGCTGTGTGGCTTTCCCAAGGAGGTGAAAAGCCTGCCATACTCCATTTTGCATCAAATATTGCAGAAGTGAAAGACAGTCAGGAGGGGGGGGGATCCGAGAGGTGTCTGAAACAACTACTGTATGATTCTCCAGACACAAAAAGCACAAAAAAAATACTCCAATCAAAACAGTACACGCGAAGTAAATTTTTTTTTTTTTTGTTTATCATGCCATATCATGCCATAGGAACTTTGCTCTCCATTAGGACGCCTGACAAATGAGTAAACAGATAAATAAAGCTGTCAGACACATTTTATTATGATGTGGGTAAAACAGACCTGGGGATCCACCCCACGCTGGGTTTGGTTAACGTTGTTATCTCAGACATAACCCTCCCTAACAACCACCTATTCACAGCAGTGGACGTTGTTGGTGCCTTGGTCCAATGCAAAGCTTCTAACAGGAAAGAGACCGCAGAATAAACATCTATAACAAATATTTACTCTGAGTGAGCTTTCTTCTGCTTCGGTCTCTTCTTAAGCTTGTTGTGGTTGATGTGACATGCCAGGGACAGTTCATTTTAATTTTGGATGTTTCAGAGGCACTGTTTTATTTTTTTGATGAAACATAAAATCAATCGATTCTGGCTCTTGATCCCACAGTGAAGATCAAATATGAGTTCTTATGGCAAATGACTGTTAGTCTGTTATGATTAAGGAATGTAATCATAATTTTGCTGGTCACTGTCAAGGTACATCGTAAGAAAATGTTCCCTAATTTGTAATGCAAAGTACAGCAGCGTGTGAGACAGATACTGAGGGATGGTTTCATGTGGTGTGTGCCGGTATTGTGGTGGCTGTCTTCCTGTTGATGAACACACATTGTCTGAACCCGTGTAGCAATCGGCATACAAGACTGTGATTGCATCATTCGTGTTCCCGAACTGTGTCGACATGTCATTCAAAGGGCGCTCAGTCAAGCGGGTGGTGTTTTGTGGGCGCAGCCTTGGCATTCAGCAAATAAATACATTGCCTGGTTAAAAATGGATGTGGGTGGATTTGCACCATACAACCGTTTTAAACTGACATTCTGATCATTCTGGTTGGTTTCTGACATTGTCTCCTGTGATGTTGTGGAACTTGTCGGGCAGGTAAATGCTGGAGGCTAGACTTGATGCTCTCAAACTGAGTGTCAATTAGTTTCAGTGTTTGTCGATTACAGTCGTTGCGCAGGTGTGCCCAAGTATGCATGCTGAGAAACAGGTCAGCCCACACCTGTGGAAAAGATGAGCATATATTGTCCTTCTGCAAAAGATCCCTTTTCTTTTTGTAACATGAGGTATGAGGAAGCCGTCATCCATAGTTTCACAGCACTTTCAATTATTGAAGAAAGGGAAAGCTTGATCATTACAAAGTAGGATTTTGTTGTTGATCCACCATTTGGTTTTGATAAAATATCTGAAACATTATGAGAAAACACATAATGTACTCAAAGCATTCCTGTTACAACATAGTAGCGGTGAGGCAATAGCAGCAATGTGGTGATGATGCAGTATGTTTGCCTTACAAATAATCACCAATTTCAAATGCCGATCCGAAATGAAACAAGCTCTCGGCTGAATTCTGGGACTAGCATCAAGGCAGTGTCAGGTGACCCCATGACGCTTGTGAGAGTTTGAGTGCTGACTGCTTATCGGAACTTTTTGCAAATGTCCCTCCAGCGGTTTGCTCATCGCCTTGTTTGAATGGAGGGAGGTGCATCAGGCCAAACAGATGTCACTGCAGTCCGGGATGGAGCGGACATGACTGTTCCAGGTGACAGCAGCCCTTCTATGCGCCTAAGTATACATAGACACTTATTCCCACCTTTATGCTTGCAATACATGTGGACACACACACACACTCTCTCACACTGTACACACACTGCAATCTACTCTCACACATTGCTATACAAAACCAGGCATGCACAAACACACCAAATGTACACAAAAATCTGATTGCATTCATATCCACGCACTGGAAACACACAATCTCCGACAGCCCTGTTCGCAGATGCATTCGAACATCATGCATGATGCACGTGGATACCCCAGCACAGAGAATGTTAGCCATGTTTGTGTGACGTGGATCTTTTCTCGTTCATTTGACCTTGTTAGACCTGACTCCACCAGCGCATATAACGTTGCTTAATAACATGCTGACAGTATATCAGAGACAATAAATCTAGAACTACATTAGATCAAACACTCTTAAGTTCCTTTCTACAGTTCCTCGTTGCTGAAGTGAAATGCCACGGCAGGCCTGTTTTCTCACGTAACCACTTTCGAGTTAGACAGTACGCGGTGGCGCCATCAGTGAGTGACTGTGCTCAGTTCAGCTTGGCCAGCCTTTTGCCGGCTGTGAGACGAAGCCGAAACCTGAGCCTCCGTGGATGAGAGCAGCCTCGTCTGACAGACAATACGACCATTGTTCAAAGCGCACCGCTTTGTCATCTCTATGGCTACTCAAACAAGTCTGCAAACAGAAAAGAAATTTGATCATTTTTCTGATGAAACAGACTACTGTGTTTTTTCTTTTTTTTCGACTGTTTTTTTTTTTGGGATTTGTTTTCCGTTTCTTACTTCACAGCTCCCTTAGCTCCTTGAAAATGGCTGTTTCAGCTAAAGAGGTTAAGAGAGGATCAGAGTACAAGTAATCGAAATTAGCCATTATCTAGAGACAGTGATTGATTGGCTTCTTCCCAAGTCACATGGCTTATCCTCAGGCCTTGTGTTTCCCGGAAGATGGGCTGGCTGCATGCCACACTGCGGGCCTGTCTCATTAAGCCTCCACCTCTGGTGAAAACCGTCCCATTTAGCATTTATTAGCTTTTTATCAGTTTACAACTGATCAGCAAGCATAAACTACTGCTTGCTTGCAAGTATAAATTTGGTAGTGAGAATTACAGTGCAGTGCCTTGCACAATCAAAACAAAATTTTGCAATTGCTGCTGCTGTTACACAGAAGAGAATTGCATTTAATCATTCTTTTTCATCTATTTCAGGAAAAGGAAATCAGGATATTTTCATTTTTAAAGTCAAGATATGTTTCTCCACATGAGATGCTCCACAGAATGAGATTGTATTCTTGCTGAACTTGGTATGGAACATAACTTCATCATCGTAAACCATAAATTCTTTTTAAAATCCTTTTTTGTAAAATAAAGCTGTATTTTTTCATATAGAAATTCAACAGTATTAATTATATGCTGCTATATACTTTTACTTGTATTATGTGTAAAAACTATGATGTGATTGTCCAATGTATATGTGTAAACTATTCTCACGTTTTTATTAAAGCATAAAATTCAAATAAACCTACACAATTTTCAAATCATGTTATTGTAACATAAATCGTAATCAGCACTGTCCTATCTGTGTGTGAAATCCTCTCATTTGTAATTCCCTTTGCACATGCTTCACACTGTCAGAGCACATCAGTTTCCATTTAACCTCTGTAAGCAGCAACTAGCATATGAAGAAAGTCCTTTCATTCTGTGATAAATGTGACAGAAATGTGACTACTGCCACACGCCTTCCACCCCGCCCTCTACCACCAGCCCCTTCTCAGTCTTTTTTTTTCCCCCATGCGGAACACAGAAGTGAAGTTCTTTTTTTAACCTTCCAAAATCACGCCTGGTGGAGTCTGGAACATGATGTCACATTCAGCTCACCCTTCCAGTAAATGTTTAATACCTCTCTGTCTCTGAGCTGGAGCGAAGAGCTTAACGGTACTGAAGTGCACTGAAATGCCTTCTGATCTCAGGTTGAAGGTGGTCTTTGAGGTGGTATTCGTAACTTGATAAAATATCACAGGCTTCATTTCAGGGTGTAAATGGTGAAGACACCCAAGAGACAAACAAAAAACACAAGGAAATACAAAAAGTGGATTCTAGATTTAATGTCTGCCTCTGATCACGTCACAGAAGGGATGCTGTTGAACAGTTAATAGGGAATGTCATCACTTTAACAGAACACAATGTTTATCATACAAAGGCAAATTTTTATGATAAATTTATGTAAATTATCATCAGATATGTATAGATATGGTCTTTTGCACAGGGTGAGTAGGGCAGATTCATTTGTGCTGATTCACTTTTTCCTCCAGCTTCTCTTTGTGGGCTCCAGAGAATTCATCAATCTGGAACAGAGAAGGAACCAAATGAGGAAAAGACTGTCCTATCGATCCGTGCACCCTGTGCATTTTTCTATCACATATATGACATTTTGCTGGACACAACTGTACACAGTCAGTTTGAAACAATATTGACATGATTTTCTTGAATGAAGCCATTTCAGATTCTATATATAACCTTTACTACTTTCATTATTTAAGCATACCGAAACCGGCCCTAATATTGAACTAATATTGCTGACTTACTCCAGAAATAAAACACATATGTTGCTCACAGCTATTCAGTGTGGACCTCGGCATGCTTCATCCCTGATATTCCCGGGAATTAAAGCGTAAAAGACCGAACACAAGGGTGTACCTTCGCTCCGTTTTTGTAGAATTGGAATGTTGGCATGCACTTGACTCCACAGGAGGAGGCCACATCCTGGCAAGGAAAGGGCAGAAAAGCAGCAGATCATGGCTCAAGCCTGAGCAAAGTGGGCCTTCTCAGCCTCACCCACTACACAGGACTCCATTTCCTTCTCCAAGCCCCAAACCCAAAAGAAGAATTTGGATTTATAGGGAACATTTGTTTTTGCATTGTATTTTTTATTTTTTTTTTTGCATGAGCTCATAAGCAGAAGTGAAAGTACACAACTGCAAATAAGCAAACCGTACACTTACACGCCGAAACCTCCCAGCAAGAGTACGTACGTGCACACAGGCAGGTTCACAGAGAAACCACTATAGGTTTGACTAACAGGAAGCTGAATAATACACTTTTTATAATGTTTATTATATTAGACAGCTATGCACAGTTAGCAAGATTTCCTGGAACAGGCACTTATCCATTCTGCACTGCAGTTGTTAAGGCCGCATTCTGCAACCTGCTCATCACAACGAAGAGGCTACACTATCATGTCCCCTCACAAATATATAAATATGCTCACAACCACTGGTCTGGGAGTGTCGTTAGCCTGGTCTGACACTTACTCATTCAGCTTGAATGGATACACTTCTGTTCTGGAAGTCGCTCTGGATAAGAGCATCTGCTAAATAAATAATGTAATGTAAATAGAGACACCCAAAAGGCGTACCTGAGCATCATCCACGTCGACCTTCAGAAATACTATGTCCTTATTCTCAGGCTTTTCAGAGAGTCCCTGTGGAACACGAGACAGAAACGGTAAGCATTTTACCCCTCCTTGTAGAAGCATACAGTTTGGACAGAAACACTGACTATTTTCCAGTCATATCGTTCATTGCTCACCTGCAATATCCAGTACATTTATCAATTGCCTCTAAGCAACATAAGTGCTTAGTTGAGTGGCAGTGTAGCATAGTGGTAAGGAGCAGGGCTTGTAATTGAAAGGCTGCTGGTTCAATTCCTTGCTGGGGCACTGCTGCTGTACCCTTGGGCATGGTACTTAACCCAGAATTGCCTCATTAAATATCCAGCTGTATAAATGGATAACATGCAAAAATTATAACCCATGTAAGTCACTCTGGATAAGAACGTCTGATAAAACACAATGATGCAATGACAAGCACCTTCTCACTTAACCAAAGTCGTAACACAAATTAAAAAACTACACTGACCATATTCCTATCATAGGCACCATTTAGTGGGTCAGGGTGGACTTACTGGATTTTGACTGACTGGAAACGATCTGTGCTGTCTCATGGTTCAAAGTGCTGTCATAGAGTGGGTGAGTGGCAAGCATACACAGAGAATGGCTTAACAAAATTAAACTAAAGGATGAATCACACTAATAAATACTGGAGAAGCAAAAATCCAGCCAATCGTACAGCAAGACTACAGGAATAAATTCCCCTTGTATGTCAGAGCTGAAGAAGAGGTAGAGCTTCCCGCTTCCACCAAAGCTGATCTTCCTCCAGCTGCTCTGGCATACTACAAAACAGGTTTGCAGTGGCCTAACTGTCACTAACAGTCAACCAATGGCTCATTATCATGGAACAGCAAGGTGTTCATGTAGAAGGCATCTTCCCCAATGGTATCCAAGCAACAAGACACATGAGAGCTCCATCACAGCGTTTGACCGCTGAGCAGCATGCAGGTGGTGTGGGAACAGCGGTAATTACGCATTTCCAACAGACCAAAGAACCCCCAATGTTTATTGCTCTGAAAGGTGACAAAACCTCAAGTTTTCGCATTTAGTTGACAAGTGCACCCTTCCACTGTGAACAACGCCAGACACATTCAAAACTTTGTACGCTGGCACTTTCTGGAAGAATACTTGGAGGAAAGAACATAGAAGGTATTATGTTCATATTGCATTTGTGACTGCAGGAATCAAAGGCAAAATCTTAAGCAATCCTTTGTTCTCTACTAGAAATTATGGCAATGTGGTGATGGCCCCTATAAAGGGCCATTCCCATTTGTATATTGAGTTTTATTTGGCACGTGCTGCAACGTCATTATGCAGGCTCCCTTTCTATAAACTACTGACCGGAGGGCGGGGGAAAGGAAGATAAAACAGGATGGAGACATTGGTAACTAGCTGATGCAGTCTAGATGAAGAAACCAGTAAGCGGCATTTTGTTAGGGGGCTTACGTGACTGTATTCGTTTGCAAAAACTGTTTGTCTTGTATACCTGTGGGACACTGGTATACAGGATTGCATGGAGGTCCCACCACAGCCACAGCGCTAGGTCATTAGCATACGCCATTGGCGTCACTGTGACTCGCAAAATGGCATTTGAGATACTTGTACACCGCCGATTTCCCAGAAGCCAGGGTTTAGCTTACGCTAGGTTATACTAACCACTTCCACAGATATTTTTGTCAGTTGTTTTGCAAACCAAGGGAGGCTTAGTTGTAACACCCCTAAAAGGCAGACAACTCGTCATTAAACAGAAGTCCTGAAATTGTGTGACTGATTTACAAACTTCCCAATTTAACTGGATTACTGACCTGCAGCTGATTACTCTTCACATAACTGTGTCTGATGTTGCAGCACTACAGTACTTCTGTGTAATTCTCATTTTAACAATAATTCATTTAGATGACAGCTGACACAGTTTAAGGTAAAGAGCAATAACTTAAATCAACCACATTAGAGACAATTAAGTAAAAAAGGAATCATCTGCAAATGGAGTGATCCCTGGTAAAATTACAGAGATTGTCAATTATGTACATCTATCAAAGAAAGCTTAGGATAACGGTCAAATGAACATATGTCCAGTGCCTTCATAACAGACACATCAGCCGTCACAGCAAGACTTAGTTACCTAAGCTTCCCTGCATTTCTGCCATCTAACAGAAAGCATCCCGTGACACTATGCTGACGAACAATGCTCCGAACAGAATACTTACTTTGAAAAAAGGGCCAATGGCCTGGCAAGGACCACACCAGGTAGCAGTGAAGTCCACCACCACCAGCTTGCTACCGGCCTCTTGCAAGGCTTTGTCAAAGGCATCCTAAAAAGACAAAGAAAAATTCTACCTTCATGATGATTTACAAGCATGTTTCAGACTTTTAAAAGTAGGTTCCTTGGATCTTGTTTAAGAACCTGTCAACAAGACATCATAGCATGTTGATGGAAACCTTATTTTTTGTCAAAGGAGAATGCAAATTATAATTATTTCGCATCTTTCCATCATCCAACTCCCTAAGCTGAATTACATACCGCATCAGCTCTGTGGTTTTAATTTTTTGTGCAACACAAAATTAAAACCTTCAGTTAATAATTAACAAATCTTTACAGGCAGACATTAGTTTGACTTTATATCAGGTTCAGGTGCCTAACCATTAAAATGCTGAATATTAAGGTAGTGTTGTACGTGACTACTGCAACCCAGGCATTATATTCAATTTGGGGGCCCATCAGAGTGGAGATGACACTAATTATATTTTCAAACAATGTTTGGTTTAAATGACTAGGCAACAATGGGGCAGTTCACCTACTAAATGCACATGACAGATTGGAAAACACTGCACAACGCTATATGTTTGGAACTCTATTTGAAACTCAGTTTTAAAGCTCAACAACTAAAATGAAATGACATGGCTCCTGACATTCACTTAAATGACAATTTGGCATTTAAATGAATTATTCACATTTTTACAAAATTTTAATGGGTTTTTCCACATTTTTGTGTAAATCATATGTATATTTTTATCTTCAAAACTGAACCACCTCCGTGACTAAATAAAAACAAACAAAAAATTAAAATCGCGCAAACTGGCACCATTCGGACAGGCGCATTTTTAAAAGTATGTTTTTACAGTTCCTTAGTAGGTGACAATAGTACATCGTCCAACTTTATCCAGTACAATACATTTAATCTAAAATGCACTGTACCCAAAAGTGCGGATACTGAACACTATGCATTCCCCAATTAATTTTCTGTGCCTCAATAATGGCACAAATACCGGAGAGCAGTGTTTCTCAACCCTCTCCTGGAGGGCCCCCTGCCCTGCACGTTTTAGATCTCTCCCTGCTCCAACACAGCTGATTTAAATGATTAGTTTGTTATTAAGCAGCTTCAGGAGTTCATAACGAGTTGGTCATTTGAATCAGCTGTGTTGGAGCAGGGAGTAATCAAAGTAATGTTCGCGCTTCCCCTGTTTTCAGCTCACCCGCCGCCACTGGTGCTCCCGCTTAATTTCTTTGTTAGTAACCCTCTAGGATCACGACATGCATTCCCTACCAAGCTCAAAGAGCTAAGGTAGAGATGAACAATTTTGCTTTCCTTGTGAAACGCATTCCGGTCTTGGTAAGACGCCACCGGCGTTCTAATTATAGCGCCATTTCTTACTGCATCTATCCACCGTGATGCATACCGTCGCATTGTGGAGACGTTTCTTCACGGATGCAACGTTAGGTGTGTCCCCGTCCAGCCCAACAAAGTTTTGTAAATGCTGAGACGTAGTTACCCGGCTAGCTGAACAAGTTGTGAAACGTTACAGCTAGATACGATTGACAATGTGTGTTGATAACACACTTGATGAAGCGGGTTCGATATTTATCAGAACTACGCAGCTACCCAGCTGCAAGAAAACTACGAAGGACGAATAAGCCGGCAGACTCCATGCTAAACTGCAAGTTAACCCAACCCTGGGAGTAACTTCGTCATAGTTTATTCAGTTCACACACTTGTTTCTGAGTCATAATATTTGCACGCTATGAAACAGACGGTAGAAAAATTGAAAACCTAAAGCCACCTGCCTAGCTAGTTCGCTTAGTTCACCTAAATCGACATCATGAAACATAATCCACCCGCGTTAGCCACCCAGCTAGCTAGGTACTTATTTATCACGGCTGGACATTTTCCAGTCGGTTTCCATCACCAACGGTACCTTACAGGTGAGCTGTACAACATCAAAAAACAAAAACAGGCTATTATTTTTATATTTATTCACATCGGCCAAAGCTGACAAAAAGTTAAATAGCCCCCCGTTCGCTGACTGACACGATAGCCAGATGTTAACGACCTAACTATTTGGCAGGTTACACGTGGTCATGGAATGACTTTCTTCGGCAAGAGCCACACATCACTGAAGGCAATAGTGGTGAGCTCGATAGCCACTTACATTTAACACAGTATTGTTAAATTATACGGGTTAGCTAGCTTGCTGCATTGCATTCAGTAATGTGCTAGTTTCACGCCTTTCAGCAGCACTTCTGGAAAGCCATTTCGCCATACGCGATGATCCTTTGAACCAGTTAGTGTTTCTTACCTTGTCTTCAATAACGGTCAGCATTTTGATATGTCACCCTAAAACCCTGCACAACGATGAGTCCCTGTGATTCCGCCGCAACTGACCTACTAGCGGCGCCGTACATGTAAGAAACGCTTATATCCCAGCGAGAAGCCCTGCCCCTTACTGGCTGTCCCACAGCGCATTACACAAGTCAGCGTGATCGGGGTAGGGAGGGCCTCGGGTAAGAAGGAAACCCCATGTTTTGAATCGAGAATTTTAATGACCACCTCCATCTGCGGGAGTGGATACATTGACCCACCCATTTACTGGAAATGTGCTGGTTACCGCATTGTCACACTGGAAAATGTTATCCATAGTTTGGCTTCAATACATTGTAGGCTGCAGTAACATGTCATCTTGTCTGGTGTTATTTATCCGTGACTTATGTCAAGGGCCCAAAAAACTGCTTAAAGAGGTCTCTGAGGTGGTCACCATTTACACATAAAATAAATCTCAAGACAATAAAACCAGAACCAATTTATTGTGTGTACAACAGTTATGGCCAGGGGAGCTCAGGTGAAGAACATGTGCATGGATGGCTTCCAGACAGAAGAATGCTTGGACGATTCCAGAATAATGTCTCACACTTTCACAATGGCTTTCCCCGTGTTCTCTCCCTGCAGCATCCCCATGAAGGCCGCTGGCATGTTCTCAAAGCCTGTAGTGACGTGCTCCTTACACTTCAGCTTCCCCTGCAAGTCAAACAAGAGGCCCATTTAAAGGCAAGTCCCTCCAATAAGTTGCTGTGGCGAGGATAGCCATGCATCCAAAAGAGCAGAGTATGTTAACTTGCCTGAAAAAGGCAAAATATGGTGCCTCGCTCAGTCAAAAGTTAAAAGGCAACTTTCATTCTGAAATCATGCCGTATGGATTACAATTTCACTTGTGTAGTGGGTACTTTTGAGGTTTTTAGGTGTTTTTCAGAAGCTTTCTCAGATATTGAAATAAAATCATAATGCAAATGAAAGCAGATAGGAAATGGCTTTAGTTCATCTATATCATGTCTTCACTGCTTGCCTCTTTCACCCATGCCACCAGCCTCCGCAGAGATTCCTCGTTCTTGTGTTCCCATCTTCTGACGAGAAATCCTTCCATTTTCAGCTGCTTGAAGATCATGTGGAGGTGTACATAAGGACCTGGGAGAAACCCAAATCATTTATGCATGGTGTTGGACAAGTCAGGCAGTACCTGACAAAAGAATCACCCTAGTCTTACTTTACACTTGTTAATTTGTTTCAAGTATTCATCTACACAGTTCTGTTTAATGGGATTCAAAATAGAGACAAATTACTGTTTCATATATATGAAATATTCTGTAAAAAATCAGTATAGACAAAACAGAGGTTATTTTATTTCACTGAATGTACTAATTTCTTAATTTAGACTAGTATGTGTGAAAAAAGAAAAAGCTTCTTACAGCATGGTTCCTCCCTCTATGTCTCAAAGATTAATGATGCCCTCTAGTGGTTAAAATTTGAAACACCCCTTAAAGACAGGCTAGGGGAGAACAATGACAAGATGCTTAAAATGCCCCTTTTCCCCACACTAACGCATCAGAGAACTGGACTTGCAAAGGAGTTGAAGAGACCACGGTAGGAACACTTGCTTGTTTAAAAACACCACTGAACAGAGATACAGGACATAGGTGTGGCATAGTGTCTACAGAACTCACTGCCAATGGGTTAAGGGTTCAAATGCTGACAACATCACAGCATTTCTACATAGGGTGTGTAATCCAAATTGCCCCAGTCAGAAATACAGCTGTACCAGAAAGCAATGTCCAAATCTGTGACTTGGTCCTGAACAACAGAGACACATACCGGTCTGGGGAGTGGTGTCATTGTACAGGGAAATGCCCCCACAGACAGCAATCCGGCCAAACTCCTTCATCTGAGGTATGGCCACACTAGAGAAAGGTCCTCCAACCTAAGTGCCATATAAAGGAGAGTTTACTTCCTCCATACTGATGTTGCACGTGTACCTAAAAAGCACAGTAAGGGTATTGCTTGACTATGACAGCATGTCCCCTGACTATGTGGGCTGTCACAGGGTAAAGCAATGCCATTATAAGCAGCGATTCCTGACAAAGGGTGTAGCAATATCACTGCCCACATAGGGTATCTTTTGGGGGGGGGTATACTGTGTTTGTGTATTAGACAATATTCTCACTTAGCAAGATGATAAGATTGTTAAACACAGATGTAGCTGTGTTACTAGATAGAGCACCTAGCTAACCATCTGAGTACCAACTAGCTGCTTGAGAGAATTAGCTACTACCCCTTCCCAAGACATTTCCACAAATGGATGAATTACAAAGATAATAAACTGTCATTCATGAGTATAACTTTTGAGGGTTTAATACCAGCTAGTCACCTTACACTGCCAGCATGTACATTTCATATGTGAGGTGGTGATGACAAGGAATAGCCCTACTCTGAATGTGATGAAATGCAGATATGATTCAGTTTTATCTTCCAGTAGCTTAATGCAAAAAACTTCATATCTTTCTAAATAGAAATTTGCTGTTTTTTCTGCTACAATATCAAATCACTACAGTAATATTGTGTGATATATGAAATATATAAGAAAGAATAAATCATTTTTTTTTTAAATCATCTTACATTCTCAAAGTAGCAGTCGTATCCATCTGGGGCGGCGGTTTTCAGAGTGTCTTCCACTGAAGCTGTGGTCTTGTAGTTAAATGTGTGATCAAACCCGAGCTCTTTCAGGTAAGCCACCTTGGCATCACTTCCAGCACAGCCCACTACTTTACACCCCTGAGAACACACACACACACACACACACACACACACAGTTCAGCAGAGCAATTAAAACAGTGCAACCTTACAATGGCCTGCTGTACTGCTGACAATTCATACACCTTCAGTCAAGATATTTTAGCTTTATTCAGCTGTAATCTAAAAAAATGACTGTTCCAATACTGTTCATAATCATGGCTCTGAAATACCATCTAAAAGTCTTGAGTGCAAATTTCAACATTTCAGAGATTAAACACTGAGTCTGAACTCAGATTTTCCCTGTATTCACCCATGCTCTATTGCTTTCTCGGCAAGCAGTGTAGCATAGTGCTTAAGGAGTTAAGGAGCAAGCCTTGTAACCAAAAGGTTGCTGGTTCGATCCCCGCTGGGGCACTGCTGCTGTACCCTTGGGCAAGGTACTTAACCCACAATTGCTTCAGTAAATATCCAGCTGTATAAATGGGTAACATTGTAAAGAACTGTAACCTATGTAAGTCGCTTTGGATAAAAGCGTCTGCTAAATGAATAAATGTAAATGAAATGGCAGGACTGTGCAGCAGCTCGGACGCACCTTGATTTTAGCGATCTGCCCAACCACAGACCCCACGGCTCCTGCAGCAGCGTTCACCAGAAGGGTTTCTCCGGGTTTAATCTGACACACCTCCTCTAATCCATACAGAGCGGTCAACCTGCAGAGAAACACACAAACATCACTCCACATCCTCATTGCCATCAGTGTCTCGCAGGCAACAGTTCAAAAGACCAGATCACTGTGAGGGATTATATTTGACTATGCAGCTGATGCAAGATTAGATACATAGAGAAATGCGAAGCAACACTCCGTTTATGGAGCATAACCATTAATACAGTTGCCACATCAACCAAGCCCAGATCACCACTAGTACGTCTCGCGGACAAACTGGTGCTACTGGTTACATTACGTTACTGGCATTTAGCAGACACTCTTGTCCAGATCGACTTACATCGCTTTTTTTACAACGTTATCCATATACACAGCTGGATATTTATTAAGACAGCAGTGCCCCAGCAGGGAATTGAATGGGTTGCAAGTCCTGCTCCTTAACCACTATACTACACTGCCGCCACTACACATACTACACCACTAAGCGACACATGCTACTGGTGGGTGGCCACACATTACCCAGGCATGCCGATGGATCCTAGAGCCAGGGACATGGGGCAGTCCTTTGGCCAGTCTGACAGTAGCCGTGTCAGCTCCGCCCCGTCACAGACTGTGTGAGTCCTCCAGCCACTTCTGGCAACCACATAGGATCCAACTGGGTAGCTGGAGTTGTTACTCTGGATCACCCTGCAAAACCCCACACAGCGCAAGTCAACCACAAGCTCACACCGAACATACCTGACAATGCGCACTATCGATGCAAAGACAATTAATAGACACCACAACTAAGCCTCCTCAAATAAATCATACAAGCCCTCTTTTCACAGTACTACAGGCTACATGCCACATACTAAACAAAAATCCTTAGTTTTTTTTTGTCTTACTTGGCAACTTGAGTCCCGATCATCACATCGCCCTCT
The DNA here is from genome assembly GCF_013368585.1 of Megalops cyprinoides. Lineage (NCBI taxonomy): Eukaryota > Metazoa > Chordata > Actinopteri > Elopiformes > Megalopidae > Megalops > Megalops cyprinoides. The sequence continues at coordinate 7,470,558 of NC_050600.1, read as the reverse complement.
TTCATGCGCACCCGACTGTATGGTCTATAAAACAAACACATTTTAAATCAGACACAATTTTATGATGTGCATTTCAGACACAGTCTTGCTTAGAGCCATGTGCACAACCCACATCAAGAAAAATTCAAACACAGCATAGTGTTTAACAGCACTACTAATGCTATTTGGTTTCTTCTAAAAAATGCAAGAAATAAAGATTGTGAGTTATCATAAACCATGTTAATAAAATCTACACTCATACCTCATGTAAGGGTCAACGCTGAGGAAAACTGCCTCAAGGAGGACCTCTGAAATGCAGACACAATGAAACCTGTCAAATCTTATTCAGCGTACCAGTCTGCAAAACACTGCTGTACCGTCACACTGGGGGGGGTGGAATCAAGTGCGTACTGGTCAAGAGCCTGTCTGATAACTCTGATCACCGCAGAACAAGGAGTGGTTGGAGTTTGCAGTACCTCCATCTTTGGGTTCGGGGAGCTGCTCCACTCTCAACTCAAAATCACTGTCCTTAGGGAAGCCCTCAAAGTGCCGCCGAAGAACCCAGGTCTTTGCTTGAACCACAGTCCGCTGCTTTGCACTGCTGGATACATTTAGAAACATACTGGTGTCATCAGTCATGGCTGAACAGCATCTTTATCACCTAGTTATCACTTAGTTTTAATTTAAACACCAATGCAAGCGACTTGGCATACATGCTGGTATCCTAATGTGAGGTCACTTTCACACTGTCTTCCAAGGTCTTCACTAACAATTCCTCCATTTATCAAACCCAAAAGAGACAGCAAAATGTCAACAGCAAGCAAACAAACGGATTAAAGTGCATGGCAGTTCTTGCAGAAAAACCTTAAGCACAGGGAATCAGACCTCCATTAAAGCTACAGTACATGTCTGAATGTAGGTGCCATGCTCAGGGTGGACCTGTGACACTTTTTCTGGCACAAGTACAGCTTGGGAAATGGAAGTGTTTCCATGTATACAGCTGGAGAAATGCCATCCGGATGCAGTGGGGGGTTAGATACCCCTCTGGACAAGACAGGCATTACTAAGCTTTAATCGGTATGTCTACATGCTTGATAGTCTGACCCTGTGCTATGGGGTTTGGGGGGAGGGGGGTATTGGGAGCGCATTGCAACCCCAGATGGACCCCTGTGCACCCCACTTGTCTTATATCCAGATGTCTAGATAGTATTTTAGCTCTTTGCATGAGATGGACGCGTAGACAGAACAGGTTTGCAGTGACTGTTTCTTCGTCACCTAGTGACAGTTTTAATTTAAGACAAGTTATTGTTACTTTGCTCGCCTACATATTCCTGCGACACTGTGGTGTACTGTTTGCTGCCTATAGCTACCACCAATACATAAAACTTAATCATAACTGCATCCAACAGTCTACTGTTGTTTGTAAGGACATATGTGGAACTTTTGCAACATGAGACACCTGGCTCGCTACCTAGCAAAGGTCAAAGTTCAGAGGTCCGTATAATAGTGCAAGTAAGAAGTCTTTCAGAGGTCGGTGAAAGTAAGGCCCTGCCTCTGGTCGCGGGGGTAGCATGGGTCTTCACTCCAGGAGGTGTGTGCTGAGTGAGGGTATTGGGGCTGCGTGGCAGGCATCCGCTGGACCATTTGTCGGAGTAGAGAAGTCATGTCCTGAAGAATGGCCATCTCCTGTGCCTTCTCCAACCGCGCCTCTCTCCGTACCCGCTCCTCGTACTCCCGCTGCTCCAACAACCGAAGCCGTTCTCGCTCGTTGAAGTCCTTGTCCAGCTCACTGAACAGGTCCCTGATCTCTGCAGATAGCCTTTCCGAGCGTGTCGGGTTCCTCCTCCTCTTCTTCTTAGGTGGAGAACGACACAACGACTCTAACAATAGCAACAAGACCGACATTAGTTTAATAGTAGTTACACAGCCAGCTAGCACTGTTAGCCATTACCCATTACTTCTGTTGTGCTCTGTATCATGCAAGTAGCTAGGCTACACGAATAAATACGAGCAATAAAAGTGAAATATAAACTTACCTGTACTTAAAACCGAATCGTTGATCGACACATCAGTTTCATGGACAGGAGTCTGCTCTTCAGTCTTGGGGAAACTCGAGGTAGATGGCGTCTGTCCCTCGGTCTTGGGGAAACTCGAGATAGATGGCGTCTGCTCTTCAGTCTTGGGGAAACTCGAGGTGGAAAGCATCTCCGGGCTTCCTGAGGTGGAGGCCGTCTCCATGCTCTCGAACAAAGCCACAGGGTTCGTCGAGGGACTCGAACCCCATATAGCCTCGCACAAACTAAAATAGCACCATGTTTTGCATTCGTTTCCACTCTGGCCATTGTGGTCAACGATCTGATGGTACTGCCTTTTGAGTGCTTTTAGTTTGTTGTTCACCTGCGCCTTGGCTCGCATTACACCGCGGTCACGTAGCCGGTTCGTAATTTGGTCATAAACAACCGAGTCTCTTGCCGTTCCTTGAATTTGTCTGACGATTTCAGCGTCAGCCCTTACCGACAGAAGTTCCCGAATCTCGTCGTCTCTCCAGTTAGACATTTCGTTGGCTTCCTCGTGTAACTGGCCGTTCTTCACCCTCGGATGTTTGTATTCTTCCGGTTTCGCGCCAGTCGCATGATATAAACGTCATCAACACGCCCACTAACTCGCTGTGAATGCTCCGGACAATGACCTGCTCTATTCACACACTCAATCGGACATTACAAGACTTTGTACTAGGGAGCTGGCAGGGTAAAGTCCGTTTAATGTCCTGTCCAACTGATTCGGACATTTGCGTTCTCACATACAGCTCCTCCGGGTAATGTTCAAGGTTGCAGTGCATGTCTGAAAGGGGCAATAGAGTACCGAGGTGGCTATGTCACACTGGTGTCGGAAGTGAAATTCCCCATTTATTTTAGTCATAGACATTTTTTAAAATGCACTTTTAAAGTACTTTTAGTCATTTATGGCTTACCATCGGCTTCCGGATAATATATTTTGATCTCAATTTGCGACTTATATTGTTTATTTTAATTGTTTCGAGCTAAATTTTACGTAATATTTTGTTAGCTTATATGCTAGTACAACCACGGGCTAAAAACTACACATCCCATGAAACAACGGAGCTTTCTCATTCCCGCTCTCCGGCCTTGCTAGCAGCTATCGCTGTAGCAGCTAACTTGCAAGCTCGTCTTTAGCAGTCATCGCAATCAGTAATAGCAAGCTCATCGTTAGCAGCAATGGTGTCGCTTAGCCATATTTTCCTCTTTAAGGAGGATACCCGAGGTTTTCAGCGGGGCGAAAACCATTATAAATCAGGGCATGTGGAGATCCCAGAATGCCCGGAGGAGATGGTGGTATCTGATTTGTCAGGACGTTCCCCCCGCATTGCTCTACTGGATATGTCGTTCGTGGACTACAAAACGAACTACAAGTCTTTCGACCAGTGATGACGGTACTTCAAGGCAGTTGGAAGCAGGTTATACAGTCGACAGCTCTTTGCTTGAGATGGATTCGTAGATAGAAAGTCACTGCAAACCAGTTTTAATTTAAGACAAGTCATCATTAGTTTGCTCGCTTACATATTCCCGTGATACTGTGGTGTACTGTTTGCTGCTTAGCTACCACGAATACATAAAACTTAATAATAATTGCATCCAACAGTCTACTGTTGGTTGTAAGGACATACGCGGAACTGTTCAACATGAAACACCTGGCTCGCTACCTATCAAAAGTCAACGTCAAAATTCAAAGGTCCGTATAAGGTTTCCAGCTGGCGAGCTGCCAGCCAGCGTATTGTTGTATTGCAAACGTATCCTAGCTAGCCGGACAGCTAACTAATGGAATCTAACCCGTGCTTCTGCATCTCAGAAATGACAAATTTTAGCAATTAGCTATAAGTGGTAAGTTGTTTAACCAAATGTTGGCAGTACGAAACCATCCTGCAGCTGACTGCCTAAGTTAAGATAGCTAGCTAGCTGGCTGCAGAGAGTACAACTACATTGGCTTGTACCTACAAAACTACTGCTTCGTGAATTAGATTTACTTTGCCTTTGTATCCGTTAACTAGCTAGCTCTCAGTCACAAATGAATAGTCAAACAGCCACAATTGGTTTTGGGGGCAATTCGTGACTTACATATCTCCGTTTTCCATTTTGGCAAGATGATTCAAATATCCGCTCTTTTCCAGCACAAGAACAAGAAGAGGAATCGTGGTTGCTATTTCAGGTCGACTGATCTGTATATTGTCGGGATCGACTAATGCTAGATCCAGATGATTACATAATAGCATCCATGTGAAGTGCCAATCTGCAGAGCGCCTGTTCTAAACTGATAGCTGCATAGGATGTTTCAAATGTGTGCGGTTGCGATCATCAAACCGGTGACATGAAGTCGACACCAAAAAACTATCTATTTCATAAATTATACGTTGACGCTCGTTCACATTGCACAATCAAATGCAGCCGCCACACCCGAGTATATGGCCGTTTAAATCCACATTAGAGGAAGTTGCTCTAAGCAGGTGTGTGACGCCATCACACGGAACCAATGATTTTCCATTTATGAAAACGCGCGAAACAATCAACCAAAATGACATGCGCGTGCGCAGCTGCTTTCACTTGGAAGGGCGAGAGCAGACTGAGGTACAACGGACCTCAAAAGCGGGCTGACAGTTCGTACAGCAAGAAATAATTTGAAGGTAAGAAAGACACAATTTCCAACATTACCGTCACAGCACGTCTCCATTCTGCGAGAAATGGCTGTAGATAGACGTATATCGTTGCCAGAAATCGACGCTTGATGATGTTAGCAACAGTTTATTGAAGAAACGGACACGAGGAACTGTGTCTTAGCTAGCAAGCTAGCTGTCGAGTTTGACAGTGACGATTAAGACAAGTACAGTACAATTTAATCCAGATGTAATATTTAGCCGTGTTTTGTATTCCTTCATTTTACGCGCCGCTTTTCGTTAAGGCAATGAGTGGCTACGGGAGGAGGACCCTTAGTAGCGGGGTATGCTGGGTACCTAGCCAACGGCTAAACTCACACAGCGAAAAGGAAGGAGCGAGTGCGCTCTGAAAACTACCAGCGTCATTGAGTTGTGTATCGATAACTGCTCTACGTTGGGCTAAATCTTCTACTGTGTACTAGTGACACAGATTTGAGGGTGTACTAACATCACTTCTCTGTCGTCGTGTCACTTGTAGCAAGCTAGCTGCAGTAGGTCACAGCAGGTAAGTAGTCGTAGCTATGCAAGAAAGTACATCAGGATGTAACGTTATATTACACTTATAGTTGTGTAGGTGTGTTTTAATGTGTATTTTTAGTATGGTCTTCACTTTTGAAAAGTAGCTTTAAATACATTTGTTCTCCAGCAAGGTTCAACAGGAAGAGAACATAAGCTTTGCCTGGCTAACTTGTGGTCACTTGGCTGCATTTTCAGGAAAGTTCTCCCCTTCCGTTCAGTCCTCTCTGGCATTTGTTGAAATGCAGAGCAAATATCTGTGAATGGCGTGCCACCTTGCCGTTGTCCCATACGCTGTATGCATATTTAAATTCCCATAACTTCACCCCTGTGTGTGGGAGCCAGTGTAGACATGCTGGACGGGGGTCAGTTTGTGGAGGCGGTGTCGAGGCTGGGCTATCCAGGTGCCTCCGCGCTGAAGGGCGAGGATTTCGACTGGCTCTTCGACTCGCCCGAGCACCGGCAGTTCCTGCGCTTCTTCTGCAGCAGCGTGAGCAAGAGCAACGTGCTGACCCCTGAGGAGGTGCGTGCATTCCGGGCCCTCCGGGCGTCCGGGAAGCCCGTCCTGGACGAGGCCGCGCTGGGGGAGGTGCTGAAGGCCTGCCAGGCCGCGCCGACGCGGGGGGACCCGGCCTCCGTCTCCCCGTGGATGGAGGAGGCCGACGCGGCGCAGCTGGAGGAGGAGCTGCAGGCGCTGCGCAGGGAGAGGAAGCTGAAGGCGCAGCGGCTGAAGAAGCTGCAGGTCCTGGCTGCCGGCCGCGCCGACGCTGCCCTGCGCCTGGGCTCTCGGCGGGAGGACGGCGCCCGGCGGCTGAAGGACACCGTCGCCGCCCTGGGGGCGGAGAACGCCGAGACCAACTCCGCGCTGCAGGCGCTGACGGACGAGGTGAAGCGGCTGGCCTCCTACCTCCGCGTGGAGCTGCCGCAGCTAGAGCCGCAGGAGCACGCGCCCACTCAGGCCCTGGCCCAGGGGCCCCCCGTCTTCCTCTCTCAGCTCTCCCTGGATCCTTACCTGCACCAGGAGGAGCTCAACACCAAGGCCCTGGTGCTCTTCACACAGAAGCAGTTCTTCAAGGGCATCTCTGACATGGTGGAGAGCTCCAGCAGTGAGAACTTCCAGCTGCTGGACCTCAGCAGATGCTCGGACGACGACGAGAGGGTTGTGGAGGCCCGCCGGACCGAGATGGCGCGGCTCCAGTGGGCCCACGTGGTGGCTCAGCACCAGCTGCTCCAGGCCCAGGCAGAGGAGCATGGGGTGAGAGCTGGCCTACAGTGGATCACAGAGACCCTGCGCAGCAAGGTCAAGGTGAGGGGCCAGCGCCGGCAGTCTCCTTTTCAAGTTTGCCGATATTTGAGAAGTCACTCAGTCGCTCCTCCAAAGGAAATGTGCTAGTGTGTCTCCTCACTTTGCTCTTTCGTCTTCCCTCTCCCTCTTTCTCTGCCTCTCCATTTCCTGTCCTCCAGCCGTCTGCCTCAGCGCAGGCTCTTCAGACGCGGGAGGCAGGATTCAGGCATGAGCTGCAGGGTCTGGAGGGCGAGCTGGAGGCCCTCTCGCGCGAGGCCGTGCCGGCGGCCCTGAGGGAGAGCGCGCGGCTGCTCAACGTCCCGGTGGTGCGCGGCGACTTCGACCTCCAGGTGGCGCGGCAGGAGTACTACACCTCCCGGCAGGACCAGGTGTGTGGCTACCTGCTGCGGCAGAGGGCCTCCTTCGAGCTGCTGCACCTGGCCCAGGAGCTGGAGCTCAGGAAGGGGAGGCAGCTCCACAGGCAGCTGGGAGAGCTGGCGCAGCGGCTGGAGAGTAGGGGGACCGCCCTGAAGCAGCGGCTCCACGCCTTCTCCCAGCCCGAGCTCGCCCTCGCCACGCGGCCCAGCTCCATCATTGGCACCAAGGACGCCGCCTTCAGCAGGTAGGTGTCGTGCTGGCAGCCCGGGCCGGCACAGTGTTACTGAACGCCAGCCCGTGGCCTCACGCGATCATCTCGCATGTCTTGAATAGATGCTGTTTTTGCGATTTTGTCTCTCCCAGTCTTGCTCATTCCTGTTCTCTGCAGCCCCCTTCCTCATCCTTGTAGCTTGGTACTCTCAGAGGTGCGGCATCACTGTTGCTTGTCTTGATGTCTTTCAATGTTTGTTGGGTTCTGTACACACGAGTTCCAGTGGAGCAGAATTGTACACCTGCTATATTTTCAGGCCAGGATAGGAGTTAAATGCACATCTCTGAGGAATGGGACAGCAAATGATGTCTCTTTCCTTAAAGTTACAGAGGATGCTCTGGCTCCCAGTTACAGGTCCTGATGGCTGGCTACCCCCAGGGTACGCCGCTTTCCAGGCCTGCCCTCCTCAGCAGCCCTGACTGATCGTTGTGTTTGGGACAGGCTGTACAAGATCCTGGAGTGCGGCAAGGGGCCGTCAGGCGAGCGGGAGCAGCCGTTCAAGACGTTCGAGGGGCTGGAGCAGGCGGCGCGGGACCTGCAGGATGAGCTGCGCTCGGCCCGGGAGGCGCTGGCAGCAGCGTCCCAGGAGCAGGCCTTTACGGCGGCCCGTCTGGAGGGCCACTGTGAAACGCTCCGCGGCGCCACGTACTCTGGGCTGCAGCAGCTGGTGCTGACGCCGCAGGTATGTGCCGCGCCCGGTCAGGAGCTCTGCCCCAACTCACAGGTACGTCACCGTCTCTTCCTCCTCCTCCTCCTCCTCCTCTTCATCGTCTGCTGTGTGCCTCAGTTACCATACTCAAGGTACAGTGAAGAGTTCAATGTCAGCCACCTTTTTATGGGAAAGTGGTTGCACTCTTCTGGGTTTGTTTATGTAGGAGCAGCTGGTATGTGACCCCCCCCCCCCCCCCCCGCCATTGATTGACTTGTATCATTTGCTTTTTATCTCAATTTACGAAGAATGTAATTTGTACTGAGTCTGGTTTCATGGAGGAACCGGGGGAAAAAAACTCCTCCCTGAATCCCTGTCTCATTCCCAGTAAAGGCAGGTGTCCTAAACGTTCCCAACAGTCAGTCAGTGTGGGTTGAAGGTGTTGTAAATAGGCAGTATGTCTTCTCTTTAGACTGTGCTCTTTTGTGACATTTACTCAGGATACTCACAAGTCACGACCAGTTGTCAGACTACACATACTGTAGCTCACTTCTTTCCAAAACTCATCAAACCCACTGGTGTCCCAGTCCATGCATGCAGGTTTTTGGTGATGATCGATGGGTTAGTATTGACTACACCTTGGGGATCCTGTTTTTCTAATGACACCAGGGTTTCTTTGCAGGTTAAAGCTGAGGAAGGTGCTTGGCCTCTGCTTTCTCACCTAAAAGCACCTGTTCTGTTCACTCTACTGTTCCTCATTCCTTATTCCAGATTCATATATATCCTGATGTAATTTCCTTTTTGCAGTGTTTCTTCCTCAGCAGATGCATCTTACGTCTTATTTTTTTCTAGGTGCCTCTAGCTTTGGACCGGTAACGTGCATTCCACCTTATTGGTGTCATTAATGTGTGTAAAAGAATGTGTTGTAGGTTGTCAGTCTGCAGATAGCAAAGGGAATAGACAAAATAAAATAATCCTCTTCTCTTTGCTAAACTCTTTCCTGTTTTCTCATGGTTTAGAAATAACCCCCTAATACATGGAAGGCAAAGTGTAACAGAGATAGATTGGACTACCTCTCCACTCTCTTTACCAGAGAGTTAGGGATTGGGGGTTTATGGGGCTGTGGTTTTTACCTCAGTTGCTACAATTAGGAATACCTGTAAAAAGGACAATGAATCAAATTGAGTCAGCTAACTATTGAGTAAATCCCTTTGGACAAGGATATGAACTAAGGTATCTTTTTGTTGTGCTCACTCTCTCTTTCTTGCATTCTTGCTTTCTTTCTCTCTCTTGCTTTACCCCCCACTCTGTTTCACTTTTGCTGTCTGTCCTTCCCTCTCCCTCTTTCTCTCTGTCTCTTGCCCCTCCCTCTTTGTCCCTGTCTGTCCTGCAGGAGCTAAGAGGCCAGCTGCAGGAGTTGGAGTCTCAGCTCAACAGCCTGAACAAGCTGATGCAGGATATGGTGGGTGACATCCGGGGCAAGAGGGCGCAGCTGGATCGGAGCTGGGCGCTCAAGCGGGAGCGGGACCTTTATGTCTACTTCCACCTGGATGAGAAGCTGCTGAGGAAGGTGGTGGAGGAGCTGGAGGCCCGGGTGGCTGGGAGGGCCAGCCATGCATAGAGAGCCTCAGCCACGGGGGCCATGCTTGGGGCAGGCGTGGACAGCACAAGGCCTTTTGTCCCCCACCCACACACAGGAGTGCTAGAGGGCCTTGCAGCAGAGTCTCCTCTACACTCCTCTGCAACACTAAAACTGCTTCCTCTTTCGCACTTTGTCACACACACACACGCCACTCCCTCTGGGCTGCAGGGCGTTAGCTCTGGTTGAGCGTGTGTGTGTGTTTGTGTGTTCTCTGGCTGCGAAGAGCCTACATTTGTGTGTTGTGCAGAGGGGTGCTGTTGGTATGGATGTACACAAGTCAGCCGAAGTCTTTCAGTTGCGGTTGATGGTTATGTGGAAGTAACTGTGCGGAGAAGCTTGCCCGCAGTTGACCCTGCACAGTTTAATGGCCTTACAGCAGACTGCCAGAGAGCAGCATATGCTGAAGAACAGACCAATGCAAGCACGTCTGCGGATTTCTACCAAGAAGTCAGAAGAATATGGATAGAGAATTAAGGCAAAAGGGAGTGATTAGGCTCTCCATGACTCCCAACATGTCTCCAACACTTGAACTCTGGTGATATCAGTGTTGCCGTGGTGACTTCACTTGACCCAGTGCCCAGGATGTGCCTGGGATTCAGCAGTCTGGCTCTCATGATCAGGCATGCCCTGTTACCACTTCTCACACCGTTAGTGCTTCATACAATATTCACTTTCTAACACTTTCTGTGGCCTTATACCGTTGTTATTGTCTGTGTTTTTCAACCATCTTTGGAGAAAAATCCTGTATTTGGTCTCAGGTCCCAATTTAAGTGCCCCATTACCTTTGTGTTTACTCTTTACCCTAATAGTTTCTCTTGTCTCCAGTATATTACACATATTGTGTTTATTGCAAAAGTGTAATTACACAAGCCACAGTCAAGGTTACATGCTGAAAGAACTATTTGTGTGTACACAGTTTGAGTTTCCCTGTTCTAAGGTACACCATACACGGGTACTGGGGCCACTTCTTCTACTTCTGGGACCTGTTCTTCTATTATGGATATGTTGAAGGGCACCTTGGAGACTTGTCAAAGTGTAAATGATTTGTTGTACGTAATATCCATAGTTTTTTGATTTAATTGTGCAACATACACAGCATTTATTGTTTTTTTTATGGAACTGAAGACACGGAGTGCTGTTTAACTTGCATGCACAAAGTAATATGTTAACTAATACAGTCTGTGTTTGTAAGTCTGAAATTTCAGATGTAAATATGAAACCTTCAGTATAACAAATGTTCATTTAAAAATTCAGAATGATTTAACATCACAATATGAGGTTTAATTTGTTTGCTACAACAAAATGTCAACTAGGAAGTATCTTAGATCCTCCTGATCACATCTCAGTTTATAAATTTTGCTACTGACATTTAGTCTGTTTGTTGTATTACTGCCTCAGCTTTTTCTTTTGTGTGGCTTTTCTTTGGACAACTTACAATTATTAGAAGAAAAATAACAGGCTTTAATAAGACTGCACTTTTTTGGTATTTTAACTGAAAAGAGAGATCCTGGTGTTAGGGATGTCTTGATGGCCTCTTGTGGTCACTCACATAACTGTACTGTGGTTTTTTTTTTCCCCCTCCTATCTTAGACTATTTCTGCATAATTCTGGTTTGACACCCCCCCCCCCCCATGCACTCAGGCACGCTGTGTTGAGATTAATCGGGTAGTCCATATTTTTGGAATTGTTTGTGCAACCTTAGAGGGTTGTGTCCTTCAGGTTGGGTTCTTCTGTTGCTGAAATAAATCATCACAACAGTTTCCATAGGGGTAAGAGAGGTCCGTGTTATGGAGCCCCTGGATAAGCGGCGCTTGTTAACATTGCGGCTCTACAGTGTGAGTTAAAGCATCATAAGACCTGTGTATGAAGGGGTCTGCTTTAGCTCATTTGTCTTTTCTCACTTTTTGTTCATTGTTGCAGAAAGAAACAAAAACGAAGCTGTGATGAACGTGGTATTGCATATACTGCTATGCAGTATTCTAGTCTTTAAGGTCTTGTACTGGCCCATGCAGCTTTCAGATGATCACAGTGTAGTTATGACAATCTACCAGAGAGGGCAGTACTACCACCAAGTAGCCTGGAGGTGTCCGCCCCTTGCTTTGCATGTAAACCTATTAACTGCAGAGGGGCCTTAGAGCAGCGCATGTTTTCTCAGTGTGACTCCTTATCTGCGCAGGCCCCTGACCGAACAGGAAGAGATGGAGCACTGCGGTTTGTCCGGGGGCCCTCTGTCTGCGACTGCGCGGAGGATCCTCGCTGCGCTACGCGCCCAGTACGCTGACAGAGCAGCCAATAGCAGGCAGAGTGAGTCTATCTCCCCAACCAATCCCAAGACCTATAGGATTCCCAAGATATTGTGTCTCCAAACTTACAACTCTGGGAAAATGTAGAGGGTACTGAAGTGGATAAAGAAGATGCCAACAAGGCAAAAGATCAGTAGTCTTTATTTAAAAACATTATTCATTTTTTTTTTATTCAGTGTCTTTAAATGGTCAGAGACTAAAGCGCAGACTGAACAGTTCAACTGATACCTGGTTCCTCGTACTGACTGCTGCTTCAGCAGAGAGCTGCTTTCATAATTGCTGCACAACATCTGAAATGGTAGCTGTTGACAGAAGAGCCCCTTTAAATGTTGCCAAAATGTTCACACACCAGCACTTTGGAAATTCCTAAATATGTTTGCCGTATGGATGGGTTGGTAATCCACATGTCCCTTTGAATGAATTGCGAGAGAATGAATCACTGGAGAACTGATTGGAAACTGGACACCACAGCCTTCTGGAGAGGGCTCTAATGGGCCTGAGGATTGGCAGACACATTAGAACCGGTGTCAGCTCTGATAACGCTTGAATGGTCCAGTTTTCAGGTTTGAGCTGTCTGCAGGTTTCTGACTTCCTGCTCAAAATGAATAAGGGTGAGAGAGGATAAGTACTGTGATTAGATTTGCAGGGTTTTATTGATCTAATAAAGATGAGTGCACGGGTGCCGAATGCGTGCTGGACGGAGGAGAATTGGGCACGTTGTCCTTGCTGGAGTGAGTGTTGAGCGTTTGTGCTTTTAGCAGCGGAGGGATCAGGCGGATGGCTGAGGCAGACTCGGGACGGCAGCCGGAGCCTTGTTCCAGAGCGCTCAGCCACAGGGGAGCAGAGAGGAGCAGGCAGGTTAGTGTGTGGAGGGAAGGGAAAGGGGGGAGGGGTATTGGAGAGGGAGTTATGAGACAGATGGGAGGTGGTGGAGAGGGATAGGGGGGAGGGGGGCAGGTTACACACGGTATAATGGGATAGTTGGAGGAGATGGGGGTTAGGAGCAGGGGTGTGTTGTACATAGGGGTAGGCATGAGAGGTGGAGGGCATAGGTTAATTATGTGAGGGTTTGGACAAAGGGATAGGGCTGGAAGGTTACAGAGGGAGGCAGTTTGGGAGGTGGAACGTTGTCCTGTTTTAATTAGCATATCAGAGTTAAATAGTGGAATGTGGAAAAAAAGACTGGTCCCAGGGGAAGAAGCAGCATACCCAGTGTGAATGCTGGAAGACGGGGGTCCACCTCGAATTTACCATTGATCCACCCACAGATTTCACAGAACACTGCGCTATTTGATATCAGTGGATCCGGATCCACCAGGGCTAGTGTAAGTGGGCAGAGACTGCGTTTCATTCATCACAGCGTTCATGCAGCATTCATCAGAAGCTGTACGGCTTGTGCTGCATTTCACATCCTGGTCCAGGGGTTGTCTCCCTGCTGGGGACCTTGAGGTGACCCCCCCTGGCCCCCTCCTCAGCCAGAGACAGCTTTTCGCTGCCTCCCCGCGGTTCCTTGTGGGACGTTAGTGGGAGGAAATGGGCGTCGCCCGGCACGCCGGTACTTTTCCACCAGAGCCCCCGGCGCCGTGCCAAAAGGGCTGGTGAGTGAACCGTGGATGGACCATCTGTCAGTGACCCGGCGCTGACTTCCAGGACCAGGGCCGAGGAGAGCTTCCGCTCGCACCCAGCTCGGCGGATGCGCTCATTCAGAACGACCCACCCTGCTCACGCTCAGTGCGCAAGCTGAGAGGAGAGACACAGGCTCCACGAGGCCAAAAATAGGCTCAAAAACAGTGTTCATTTTGCCATTTCTGACTTTTTTTCAATGAAAAGTGCCCGCAAATAAGGCTGCTGCAAAAAATGTCAGGGAGCCATTTGTCAGCTTTTCATAATGAAGAAGGGTGTTAAAAAAAGAATAAAATAATAACTGTTATTAAGTCTATTTTTGACGTTTTGAAGTGCAGCTCCTTCTCTCAGCCTGCTGTAGAGCAGCTCTCACTGAGATTTGGCAGCCAGTGTAACCCGGCTTGTTTGGCGCTTGCATTTGGCTGGCTGTTGGGATTGAGTGGAACAATTCACATGTCATGTGTCCCACAGCAGGAATGGAGAGAGGGACCCCGTGTCTGCCAGCCGCTTTTCCCTGCGGACACCCCAGGGGAAGCAGGCTGAGGTCGGGGGACGGATCCCTGCGGTGGAGCCGGACCGGGCGGAGACCCACAGTGAGGGCGCTGCCTTACGGGGGGAAGGAGGTGCCAAGGTGTGCCTGCCCTGCTCTGACATCACCAGGGAGGGCACAGGGGGGGCTGAAGAGCACAGTGAGAGGGAGAGGGTGGGGCAGGGGGACTGCGATTCCCACAGGAGTAAGACAGGGCCACGGGGTTGCCAGTGGCAATTTGGGAAACACCTGCTTCTGCCACAGAATCACATGACCACAGAGGACAGGTGGGAAGGGTCAGAGAGTGGACAGGCCAAAGGCCTGGGGAAGGACCAAGACAGGGGTTGCAGTGGAGGTGCGTGGTCAGTGAGAGGGCTGGCATGTCCGCTGCTCGGAGACAGCGTGACGCAGGGAGGTGACCAGGCTGAGAGCAGCATACAGAGGCTGTTACCACAGGGGTTGCGCTTTGGGCAACTGCAGCAGCCAGTAAGGGCTGGCGTGGCTGAGGCAGAGGAGGCCAGCCTCTGCAGACAGGGCCCGCTGTCAGACACAGGATCATACACAGTGCAGAGGGGAGTCCAGCATGTCAGGATGGACCCAGCCTGGAGTTACACAGGGCTGGATGACCCAGGTGGACTCTGCTGGGCAGCAGGGAGGAAGCAAGCTGGGGACCAGGCTATGGACTATAATGAAGCTCAACCTGGGGGCTACAGGGAGGACCGGGCTCGGGGCCACAATGAAGCTCAGCCTGGGGGCTACAGGGAGGACCGGGCTAGGGGCCAGAATGAAGCTCAGCCTGGGGGCTACAGGGAGGACCGGGCTAGGGGCCAGAATGAAGCTCAACCTGGGGGCTACAGGGAGGACCGGGCTAGGGGCCAGAATGAAGCTCAACCTGGGGGCTACAGGGAGGACCGGGCTAGGGGCCAGAATGAAGCTCAGAGTGGAGGCTACAGGGAGGACCGGGCTAGGGGCCAGAATGAAGCTCAGAGTGGAGGCTACAGGGAGGACCGGGCTAGGGGCCAGAATGAAGCTCAGCCTGGGGGCTACAGGGAAGGGTCAGAAAGAGATGGACACTCAGAGAAGAGGAAGGTCAGAGAGATGCTGGGGGCACACACAGCACAGAGGGACAGAGAACACACTGGGAGTCCAGGTAGGTGCAGTACACATGCAAGCCGAACACAGCAGGGCAGATTATAGCCGCTTCTATCCATCAATACCGTGGTACACTGAGCCCTGGAAATAATGGAGCCTCATCTGCAGGAGGTGGGAGGGGCCAATATAAATCACGTCCTCCCGTTTGGGAACGAGTGCGTGTTGGGTATGCACAATGAGAGCCAAGTCTCATTGCCCAAACATTAATACCTGCAGCTTTGTGGGCTCAGTCAGCAACCTAAAAAAGCATATTGAACTGCTTAGGTCTATGTTGATATTTACGTCAGTGGTTCACATTTGTCCTCCATAACCTCGCCTAGAGAAAGCGTTTGATGAGCTCAGAAGGTTTATTTGCACTCTGCTGTGTGTGTTTTGTCTGTGTTTAAAAACTCTTCTGAGCTACCTCTGGATCTAAGCATCTTGAGGAGGAAGTGGTGGCCTGACATTTTGGGAACATACTAAGCCAATGAGGTCCTCTCAGCCAGTAGCTGCGGCCAATCAAATCATTTCTACTCCCAGCTGACTCGTCTCGCCCGGTAACAGTCTAGCTCCCCTTAAAGAGCCTGCCGTATTACACGGCAGTCCTGGGCTCCAGGGGTGCGCTGGCTCCTCACTCTAAACGCAGCTAAATGTTTGTTGCGGGGTTCGGCGCCCTCGTCTCGGTGGCGGTGAGGCAGAATTACGCAGTTTGCAGGGGCGTGTGCTGCACTGCGCCTGTCTGCCCACGCGCGCTGCCTCTCGGCCACCGCTCTGTCAGTGTGATCTCCTGTGGCAGAGGCGGAGGAATTCCGTTGATCTGGAGGAAGAGCAAAGCACGCCCGAGCCCCCAGGTGAATCCCTCCGTTCCGCAGTGCTAGACTGCTCTGTGCCTCTGATCTTCGCCAATAAAAAAAAAGCAGCCCCTCTGTGCTGACAGGTCATTCGCCTCTCAGCACTGAAGACACGCTCTCTGAATCTCCGCACACACAGGCAGTTATTGACAAAAACATCAAGCGCTGACTGGGCAGAAATGATTCAGGAATGTCTTAGGCTGCCTGCTGCCACAAAACATCAATCTTGCTGACAAGCGCAGCCCTCACTTTCATATGGGCATGCTTGTGCTGCGAGCGGCCAGCAGGTGGCGGTAAAGTGAAGGCCTTCGTGAGCATCGAAGCAGCCGCCTTCATTTCAACCCCGACTCTCCTCAGATCACCCACAGCCTGAGGAAAGTTCAGCGGACGTGTGATCAGAGCAAGGCATAAAGGCCCAGTGCTAAGAATACGAAAGAGATTAAAGGAAGCCGCTTTTTGATCACTTTGCCATTCTGTGCATTTGACTCCAGCAGTGTTTTTCCTGCTGATTGCAGCATTATCTGTGCTGCTTGCAGTAAGCAGATAGAAATGCTTTGGTCGCTTTTTTATGCTTTTTATGTAATGTTTGTCCTTACAGAGAGAGAATCAGTAGTAGAGAGCAGAAGAGAGTTTGCATGTTCCACAGCCTGAGTAGTTTCGGAGACTCAGAGCCCAGCTGTCAGTTAGAGCTTCGGACAGCCTCCTCCTCCTTTGTGACATCACAGGCAGACAGGCCCTGAGCTACCTGGAGTGGCAGTTGTCTGGCACCAGTACAGTACAGGCTGCCGTCAGGTCCAGCCTTCGCTGAGATGTGATGTGATGCGATGTGACTCTGGGCTGTGATGTGACTCTCTCTCTATCCAGGAGCCCCGGCGGTGTGTTCCTGGCACAAAGAGCGTCACATCGAGAGACACCCCGAGGGGGGCGTCAGCACCAAGGAGTGCATCGACCCCTCTCCCAACAGTGCGGCCAGCGGTGGCAACACTGAATGTAACAGTGAGGTATTTAAAAAATTACACCAAGCAATGGCCTATTTAGCACTGACAACTGAGTTTAAAGAAGAGAAAGGCTGTTAATTTGACAGAAATTGTTGGTGTTTACAATGCAAGTTAAAATATTTAGTATTGAAAACTGAGCTGAAATAGCTCCAGACAATGAGGTATGTAACACTGAAAGCTGAGTTAAAATAACAGCAAACAACCAAGCATTTGAAAGCTGACTTAACACAAACAATGAAGTATTTAACACTGAAAGCTGAATTAAAATAACACCAAGCAATGAGGCGTTTAACACTGAAAGCTGAGTTAAAATAACACCATACAATAAAGCACTTAAAAACTGAATCAAAAATAAAGCAAACAATGAGGTATTTAACACAGTTCGCTGTAGTCAGCACTACGTTATGTAAATGTACCACTTCTTCAAATTTGGGCCTTTGAGATTGGCGCTGTTCTGTTCAGGATGTTCACAACAAACATTACAAGACCTGAGAGGTGTATATATTAGGCTGCTGAGATAAATATAGTCATATTTATCCAGTACAGCACTTATTTCTGTTCTGAAAGGGATCCTTTGTTTCCCAAGGGTATTGCAGAGTCCTCTCTAAGAAGAGATTTATGGGAGTGACTGTATCTTTTCCTATGGTCACATGTCCCACACACATTGTTAAAGTGCCACGCCCCCATACACACACAGTGTGGAAGCTGGCTCCACACGCACATGGCCAGCCTAGCTGTAGATTTCAGGGGCGTGTAGAGACAGTAGGGCAGACCGATAGAGACAGAGTGAGGGCAAGGTAGACACTGCAGCACTGTAGTGAACACTCCGTCAGTACAACTTGTACTGAAACAACTGTCAGACCTGGAGTACCTCTCTGGAGCCTCTACAGGACAGGTGTACCCCCGGTGCTCAGTGACACAGACTCAGTGCTGTTCCCTGTAACTAACCTGGACAGCAGTCAGTTTGGTGACAATGTTTTGTTGTGGGCAAGGTTACCTGGAGTATGCCATGTCAATTAGCAGTGCACTAAATTGATTAGGGACAAATGAGCCACCCAGTTTGAATGATTGTTTGCTGAACAACACTACTGTGTGATGGGCACATTAACGGGGATGATGTGATCGTGGCATGGTTATAGTTCTTTGTGTGTGTGTGTGTGTGTGTGTGTGTTGTCTTGTCTTCTCTTGTACTATGAAATATGAGGCAACAGCAATGTTGGGTCATGACCTTTAAATAGGCCGGCAGGGAACTTGCTCATATTTGATACCTGAACCTGTAAACAGTTGTTCTGCAGGATGAAGAATGTAACTACATTAAAATATCCATTACCCTTTGGCAGCTAATTTCTTTTACTTGATTGCATTTTCTGTGATCTTGTTACATTTCTATACTTCATATGAAGCCAATTTAGCTATGTACTGTATGTTTTTATCTGTGTCTTTGTTATAATCTCTTTGTGATGATTTAAATACCCTACTTACTGTACTTGCAGTACCACGAGATTTAAAGGAAAGGTAACAGCAGGGGGTCTCCCTTGCATCAAGTGCTGAATTTGTTAATAATGAAAAACAGTAAATAACAAGTTCTGGGGGATTCTAAAAGGTTTTTTAAAAATTCTGTGTCCCCTGCTCCTTGCTCACGTGCTTGGAACAGGCCGCAGTAGCGGTCTTCTGTCCTCATTTTCACTGTTGTTGTCTCATTAAGCTCACAGTGAGGAAGGACGGGGGGGGGGTTATTTGGCATGCGCGTGAAACCTCTGGACAATGTAAACAAGAGACTCATTTGTCTGACAGGAATACCAATTTGATACTGAACCTCTGCCCTGCTGATGCAGTGGCAAGCTCACTCTCAGAGGCCTAATGGGTCATGCCAGAAGGATAGATGTATTTTCTGAAAAAGTGGTTGGTTGTTCATTTTCAAAATTTTTTGTTTTTATTTTTTTTTGTCAGTATGTATTTTTTACCATCTTGTTGGAAGTTTAAGGAGAAGGAAACAAGTTGTACAGTTACAACAACAGATGTTGGACTTTCTCCAGTCTCAGACTTGAGTGGTTCTCTTGAGTCTAGACTTGAAATGTCTGATGGGTTATTAATTCTGGACTTGAGGATATCTATTCAACAGCATTACAGGCAGACTGCTATATCATTTCTAAAATGAGAGTAGCGAAACTTTAGATGGGGCAGATGTGAAAGATAATAGACCATTAATTCACTCTGGCAGTGGCTGAGGGCCTCTGCTGAATTAAGAGAGGACCTGGGTGCTGGAGATTCGCGTTACGTCAGGTAAGAGGTTATTGGGAGGTTGTGCAGTACTTTTAAGAAGCCTCTTTTTTGGCAGCGCAGAGTTAGACTTAAGTCACCCCGCCCTCGCTTCCCGCTCCTACTGGAGGGAAAAAGCGGAGGAGCGGGCAACGACAGGCAGACTTCCTCCTGACCTTATAAGGGAGAACGACCTCTGACCTCCAGCCAGACCCTGCAGCCCTGAGCAGCTGCTGCTGCCGCTGCTGCCAGGACACCAGACTGAGGCGCAGCCTGAGACACGTCCTCGCCCTCCAGATCGCCTGACCTTTCCCGCCTCCTTTACACCTGACAGCATCTCACTGAAACGGCCTGTCCTCTGCAGACCTTCAGACACATGGTCACTGGATGCAGGCTCTCAGAGTAACAGTGAGATTCCCGGCAATAAGCTGGGACTGGCGTGCGTGCACAGGCAACGAACTGGGAGTCTTTAGCTCAGCTCCCTCAGTGTAATATGCTCTGATTCTATGCCTCCTGTGTAATGCAGTATAACGTGCTCTGACTTCATGTGATCTGTGTAATGCAGTGTAATATTCTCTGACTCCATGTGATCTGTATAATGCAGTATAATGTGCTCTCACCCTGTGTGCTCTTTGTGATGTAGTCTAATGTGCTCTATCAAGCGCTGTACGCATCTCTCTGTATTGCTCCTCACAGGTCAGCAGCAGCGGGCTGAAGTCCCATCTGAATCTGGGTCTGGAGGACCCACTTTCAGCAGGGGAGAGCTGTACTCCTTTACCTGTCATCGAGCTGACTTCCACGGGCCCCATCCACGTCCCTAGCCCCACCAACCTGTTGCCGACAGAGGGGTCCCAATCTCCGTTCCGCCCTGACAGCACTGGGGGTGCAACCGCAGGGGACGTCCCACTGAAAAGGAGGTGCTCCTCCCCTCCACCTAAAAACTCTGCTCCCAGGAAGACAGGGAGGTGGGAGCCCCCGCGACCATCCCAGGGAGATCACAGGACACGGGGACAACTGGAGGGGAGTAGAGGAGTCCCAGAAACCACCAGAGCCCTAAGACCATCCCCAGCCAGGAAGCCCAGCCTGCACAGGACAGACAGAGAGGCCCCGAACATCCACAGGTCTGAGATGAGGATGACTGTGCCTCTGACCCAGAAACCCCCACAAAGAGAGGGGTCTGGCTGGGCTGGAGGGGAACAGGGTGATCCACTGAACCTGAGAGAACAGGGGGTGGGCCGAGGAGGGGCCAAAACCCCCAAACCCCTGAAACAAGAGCGGGTGGCCGGGGAGGTGCCAGAGCTCCCAAAATCCTCCTCGGTCATTAGCTCGGACCCCGCAGTACGGGACGTGGCCCGTTTGAGCCAGGAGGAGAGAGCTCAGCTGCTGCAGGAAGCAGAGCAGGCGGAGGCACTGGTGCTCACCATGGTGTACCAGGACGGCAGCACCCAGCTGAGCCCTAAGCAGGTAGGCCTTATCCCTTCACAGCACAGCTGCACGACTGGCTTACACAGGTGCAGAGGAAGGAGCAGAGCATAGAGTCCTTGTGTTAATGAGTGCCTGTAGCGTCTATGGTGCTGCTGCTGCTGATGTGGACGCATCCATGCTGTGTCGGTCAGCGTTGGTCTGGTATTGATGCTTTGGTTAATGGTGATGTCAGCGCTGATGCTGGTGCGTGATGCGACTCCCCTGCAGAAAGCCTCCCCCTCGGTGTCCGGTATACTGGTTCTGCTGAAGAGGGAGGTGGGCGTGACCGAGCCGCAGGAGGGTCCAGGCCTGGCCGGCAGTCTCATATACCTGAGGCTGGAGCAGCGGCTGGCTTGGGCGCAGCAGGAACCGGACCAAACCCAGGACCTCTTCACCAGGTCAGGGTTTAGAACTGGCAGCCGGTTTGGGTTTTATCTAACTGACTTTCATTTCCTTTGTTTTTTTTTTTTAAATTCTAGTTAGTTCCTATTATTTTTCCCATTTGGTTGTCAGCTGATCTGATTTCATCTTGAATTTAAGCACTTGTACTTGGAGATACCCACAGGAAGTCAGCAGAGAGGAGGAGGCAGATATGTCTTCCTCTTCCTCAGCAGTAGCTTGTACTGGATACGCTCGGGGTGTGGTGTGAAGCAGCGATGGGCTTTAGCGGCAGGCGGAGGGGCAGTGAGCTGAGCGTGAGGGGGTCGGGGGGCTCCTGAGCGCGCCCCCGTCCCTCTCCCCGATTCCTCCACTGCCTGAGCGACTGTGGTGCACCGTCCGCGGCTCCGAGGCGCTGCGGAGATTAAATATGCATGAGGAGTTTAGCACAAATGGCCTGCATGTGCTGACCCGGCGGGGAGGCGGACGGGAAGAGGAGCAGGGGAACGGTGAGTCTGTGGTCCTGTGGAGGCCAGGGTGGTGCTGCTGGGGGACTGCAGACCCCACTGTGTTCACCTGCAGTAGCGGGGCCAAGCACCGCAGAGCACCCAGGGTTTCTGTTTGCGCTGACCATTTTTTGTGTTTTTGTGGGGGGAGGGGGTATAAAACCTAAGGGGTTTTTCAAAACCACAAAACTAAGAGAAGTGGGAAGTGTCCTGTACCATTCAAAAAATAGTGCCCATTATGTTAGGGCTATGTTAGGTTTTATCCTGAATATAAATGATGCCTAGATGACCTTCCAGAAACAGATCATGTCAGTTCATGCGTTATTTCCTTCCTGGCTCCACTGAGTGTGCCCCAGCATCAGCGCCCTCTCACTGTAGCGCTTTCTCCTTGGCTCTCCTCCATGGCGGCGGTCTCTTCATTATCACTGGCAAACCACACTGCCAAGGAAGTGAGACCTCAGTTTAGGCCAGAGATAAAGCGCAGGTGCTACAGAGTCACAAGAATAAGGGCAGTGGGGGGGAGCAGCTTTTCTGCACACGCTTAATCACCGCTAGTTTGTCCACACAGCTCCATTTTCTACAGGCTGGGTCTCGCACTGCGGGCCTCTACAGCTGGAGCTGAGTACAGGTTTGGTCTATAACGAGCTGTGCCTCCTCACCGCGTTCTGTGGTTTACGCAGGGGAATTTTGAAACCCGCCGGCCGAGGAGCGTAGGGGTATCCGTGTGAGGCCACGACGCGCCCTCCTTACATTTCCCGGTTTGTTTCCCCTCCAGGGAGGTGGTCCTGCGTGTGGTGTGTGGAGCGCAGCTGGCGGTGTGCTATAAGACCAAGGACCTGCTCCGCACCCTGCTGCAGCACTTCGGGAGAGAGCTCAGCTGGAAGCAAGGCAGGGGGCTGTCTGAATGAGCTCAGGCTGTGTGTTTGAATGTGACGTGTAATGAACCCAGGCCTGCGAGCTCACTGCTGTCAGGAACTCTACCCAGATACCCATTGGACACATTAAGTGTCAATGTAGCCACATGCTGTGGGTGCATATGCTGCACCAGTAAGATCTTGCATCAGGTTTGAGGCATTGCATGTATCTGATGGGTGCGACGGTTTGTGTGTATACTTCTCTCTGTTATGCACTTCTGTGTTGCCCTTGAAGGAAGACAGTTATTAAAATAAACACATTTTCCCCGTTTTCACATTGCCCACTAGAGATCCCGTGGTCTGGTGGTGACTTTGCTTTAGATGTAGTCCAATGGTTAAGCCGACCGTCAGACCTGCTGTTTCTCCCTGCTCCATCTCTCTGCCCTACAGTGGCCCAGTGCCGCATTCAGGACCCTCAGATTGCTGCCTGGCTGCTGGACCCAGCCAACCCCGCCTCCTGCTTCCAGGACCTAGTAACCAAACAGTGGGGAGCCCCCAGTGACCCCCCAGTACACCCGCCTCCCAGGAAGGTGAGAGCATCATCTCCGCTCTCCGCTGTGTTTAGGAAGTTGTATTCCTGCATGACATAGAGGAGGACAGTTTCTACTTCTGGCAGCCATTTCCTCATTCTCTCCCCCCCATCTTGGTTAATCTCTCCTCTCTTCCTCTTCCTCGTCTTTCCTTGTTTTTGTCTCTTCCCCCTCTCTCAGCCCTCTCCCATCAGCACTAGCCTCTGTCAGCTCTACCGGCTCATGGCGGAGCTGCGCTCCAGCCTACAGGCAAGTCTCTGTCTCTGACTGCACCTGCACGCCTGTGTGTGTCTCATAACTCACCCACATCCACTGACCGGCACGTCCTTGCTGCAGACCCAGGGCTTGTGGGAGCTCTTCTCCAACGTGGAGCTCTGCATGATCCCGGTGCTGGCAGGTGAGCCCCTCTCTCCCTCTCTCTCATTCTGTAGTCCAGGCTAGCGTGGGTAGCAGCTGCAGGGCATTCACAGTCCAGTAAGAGCCAAGTGTCTCCATCCCTTATGCTCCTTATATTATGGGAGACATCACTCTAACGGACACACTGCTTGCTGATTGGACTCTGCTGTGTGGAAACTTCTCAGGTGTGTGCAGCAGGTGGCTTGAAGTTGCTAAACTGACTTTTGTTTTGTGCAGCAATGGAAAGCCATCAGATCCATGTGGACAGGGAGGCTCTGAAGAGGACCTCAGAGATGCTGGGGGTAAATACCCCTCTACCTCACACAATCCACTCTCCTGCTCCCTTAGACTGTAGGCCTCCCCGGACTACCTTTAAAGTATCCTATGCTATCCTATTTCCTATAAACCTGAGAAAAAAGCAAGAAAAACTGATACATGGGTAGAAGAATGATATGTGGTTTCATCTGTTTGCCTTGTGAGTGACCCCCCCCCACGCCACTGTTCCCCCTCATGTGTACCTGTGTATGTCAGTGTGTATGTGTTCATGAGTATGTGCATACCTCTATGTGTGTGTGTATCTCTGTGTGTCTGAGAGTGTGTGTGTGTGTGTTTGTGCCTGTATGTGGGTGTGTGTCTGTGTGTGTGCGCGTGCGTGAATATGTGTGTGTGTGTCCTCACACATAAATGTGCGTTTGCGCGCACGCACGTGTCTGTGTGCGCACTCATGAATGTACGTGTGTGTGCATGCGTGTGCGTGTGCCTGTGCGTGTGGGTGTGCATGCACATCTAGTGCCTTTGCATCACAGTGTTTGTATTTAAGGAAGATGTCTCACAGAAATCGGCAGTGGGTATATATCTGGACCATCTGGAGCAGTTGTAACTGTTACTCTGGCCCTCCCTGTGAGTCGCATGATTGGTGGTTTTAATGTCCACCCTGCAGTTGCGCCTTTGCGGGCTTGTGTTCTGTATGAGATGTGGAGTGTGTGGCCTTCTATCAATAATGCCACCTCTCACCTCTGTCATTGGCTCTCAGAATTGAAGAGACTGATTTCAGTCTTGACCCGGCTTGGGACTGGTGTCCCGCCCAGTTTTTCTGAGCTGTCCAGCCCATTCAGCATCAGTCAGTTGCTGTATCGCTGCCAGAATCTCAGAGCTGAGAGCAGGCAGTCTGGGTCTCTCTGCCCGCAGTGCTTGCAGTATCTCAAGTTCAGCCTCATTCTGCATGCAGAGGTAAAACCAGACCTCAGTAAAAGAGCAGGAAAAAACAGATTAGGTGGTGTCACTTTTCTTGCACTTGCTGTGCGGATGCCTAATTCCCCTGAGCTCTGTGCTGATAAGTGTCATTGGGCCGGGTGAGGAGAGAGGCAGCTCTTTCTGCTTACTGCAGAAGATGATTGTGTTACACTTTAACACAGGCAACATGAGCAGTATTTAGAGTTATTTTTGCCTCTTGCCTTGCAAGAGCAGATGTTTGGAGTCTATTGAAGAGGGATAATCAGCCACGTGCGTGCACACACACACACACACACACACACACACACACACACACACACACACTCTCAAACTGGGCTGAATATTAGTATGTGTCCTGTATCTTGCTGTGCTCTGCCAGTCTATAAATAGCACGGTGTGTCTTGTCTCCTCCAGTGAGAGAATTGTGTTGTGAGCTGCAGAGCCTGTTAGGGGAAATTTTGGCAGCTCTTGGAGAGGAAAGAAAAGAATTATTGCATTCACATATTATTAAAACTTTATAATATAAAACATCAACATGTTCTTGCAGTGGTTGTACTGCCTCATGCCATGTATGCCTGTTAGTTGATAGTTCCCGCAAACAACCAGCCATTGAAAATGTGTGTGTGTGTGTGTGTGTCCCAAAAGTCTTGTGGACCTTGATTTGCTTTCATTTTGTTATATCTTTGAATACTTAAATGAAAGTAATGCATTATTCTCTTGTGTGTCTAGGAGTTGATGTGAAATTATTTGGAAGATGATTGACTTTTTCTCATGCACCTGGGTAGTCCTGAGGTTGTGCCAGCACCTAGCTACAGAAGGAGATGCCATTATCATACACGGTTACACGCTCTTATACATGTACCCACACTCTCAAACATGTACATACATACACTACTCACATACACACATACACACTCACACTTTTCTGCTTTTCTTTTTTTCGTGCTTTTCTTTCTTCAAGGACTTCAGATCACTCTCACTTGAAGTCACATCCAGACCATTACACATTCTACAGCTGAATGAAACATAATCAATTAAAAGCAGTGACACAATCTGACACACTCACTCAAACATATGCTCTTTCACAGAAACGTCCACATCATTGTGACACACATATACACCTCGACGCAAACACACACACTCCCTGGTTCAGAGGAGTTTATGGAGGAGGGAGCACTCCACTCAGCCCTTTGTCTGTGTTTGATGTGTTTTGTTTTTGTTCTGTAAATCTTACTGATCCTGGCGCGGTGCACCATGGCGCGCCCAAACAAAATGGACCAGAGGATTTCCTTGGCTTTGAAAGCTGTCTTACAGATTTTTTTTATTGCATCTCTGCTTTGAAGATTATGGTAATTTTTCCTTTTCAGAGCCGCTTTGGATCTTGACAGCATCAGATTCTGCAGCTCAGAAAGTCACTTAGAAACAAGCGAAGAATCCTGTTGTCAGTCCACAAGTGGAGCGCTCCGTTTCATTCTTTATTTTGTTGAGTTCATAAACATGTTTTCTTAATCACCATATGCCTCATCAGTCCAGCCAAGCTCTTGGAGAGATGCTATTTACAGGCAGCATTGTGGTGTAGTGTTAAGGGGCAGGGTCTGTGGTTCTGTACCTCGCTGGGGCGGGGCACTGCTTTTGTGCCCTTGGGCAAGGTAACTAGCCCAGAATTGCCTCAGTAAATATCCAGCTGTATACATGGCTAAAATTGCAACCTATGTAAATCGCTCTGGATTTGGACAGTAATGTAACGTAACGTAACATAAAGTGAAGCAATACTCGTTCAGCCTCAGACAGGACTATGTGCAAACGCTGACTCTTCAGCATCCTCATTGTGCAGAATGCAGCTGCTTCAGTAAATCAGATTTATCGTGGAATAGCTTTATGTGTTGACAGTCACATAGCTTAGTGTCTATTAATCAGTATCTGTCACCCTTTACAGTCAGATTTCCAACCTTTACAACCACTTTCCACAGCGTATCTCCATAAAAATGACAAATCCGAGGGAGGCAAAATGGTAAAAACTGAGAAATGATCCATTATTCCAGGCAAAAAGGTCTACTGAGATCAACATCTGTAAATGTTAGAAAACGTATGTTACAGCACATATACACAAGTCATTATGTCACAGGTCTGTGGAAGAGCCATGAGAGAGGGGACTTCCTTAGGGCTCTGAAAGGGTTGTGTGGAGAGAGCCAATAGACAGGAGAGGCAAGTCTGAGTTTAGGTCCCTTCCCTGTTCGTCTGGGTCTGATCTCGGGCACCCTGCACAAGCTCTGTATCTCTCCATAGGGCGGGAATTGCAATCAGTAAGCCACTAGGTACATGAATAGGTTGGAGAAGGCAGAAGGTGTTTACACGTACTGCACAGTGTCAACCAGTATGACGGCAATTGATAAAGAATGATTTAAAGTAAATAGTTATGTTTAATGAGCGAGACTCGCTTGTCTCTGTCGAGGTATCAGCGTGCATGGTACAGAGAGAACGGTTTGTCACCCTGGGTAAGCATTGCTCTTGGTCTAATCTTTACAGTGGCAGCATGTCTCTCATTTGTGAGGTGATCTAATGCTCATAGCAACAGTGGGCGGAGTGAGAGGGAAGGAGGAAGAGCATGTGGCATTGGTCTGAAACTTTAGTCAGGCCAGCATTTATCGGCATCGTCCTCTCACCTCTGTGACCTCGCAACTGAGAGAAAGGGCTTCCATCGGACAGCAGGGGTCTGTCTGCCCCTTTTCCCCATTTCACCAGAGGTCCACACGTTCAACCCAAAACAAGTGGAACGTGAGGGAAAAATGAAACACTTTTTAAAAAATGTCATGAAGAATGTTCAAATAATTACCGAAAATGAAAGTTTCCTCAGCATGTTCCTGTGGGGATTATGGGTTTGAATTCTCGCCGAGCTGCAGTGCGGCAATCAAACGGAGTAATAGGAACAAAACTGCAGCGTGCTGGTCCGGGGCTTAAAAGCTTAGAGCCAGTCTAACGGCTGTGTGTCTGTGAGCGCGTGTGTGCGTGTGTGCATGGCAGGGAGGTGTAAGGGCAGCGTTATGGCACTGCTCTGACCAGGTCTGTGACGCAGGGCAGAGTGAGAGAACTGCGTTCTCTGATGTGCTGCGCCGATGCTCTTTGGCATTGTGACTAACGTAGTATCCATTTATACAGATGGATATTTACTGGTAAAGCAAGTGCAGTTTCCCCTCCCAGGATCTGAACAGTCATCCCTCTGGTTACAAGGCAGGTTTCCCTAATGGCTGTGCCTCATTGTGGCAAATGTAGTCTTATCCTATGTTCATCCTCATTGTGAGCTGACATCCAGTGTATTTGAAGACAGGCTTCTGTAAGGTGACCGCATTAATGTTGGATTGAGATCCTGTGAGAAACCAGTGGCACTTGAAGTGTACATTAGTCTTCACTGCAACGCATTTAAGCCATGTCTCCCTCAAATGGAGGTGGTGTACTGCGGTATGGTCTCACATTAGTGGTGTACAGCAGTATGGTCTCGTGTTGGTGGTGTACTGTGGTTTAATCTCGCGTTGGCGGTGTACAGTGGTATGGTCTCATGTCGGTGGGGTACCGTGGTTTAATTTCGAGTTGGTGGTGTACAGCAGTATGGTCTCATGTTGGTGGGGTACCGTGGTTTAATCTCGAGTTGGTGGTGTACAGCAGTATGGTCTCATGGTGGTGGGGTACCGTGGTTTAATCTCGAGTTGGTGGTGTACAGCAGTATGGTCTCATGTTGGTGGGGTACCGTGGTTTAATCTCGAGTTGGTGGTGTACAGCAGTATGGTCTCATGTTGGTGGGGTACCGTGGTTTAGTCTTGCATTGGTGGTGTACAGTGGTATGGTCTCGTGTCAACGCCCAGTCTCCGTCTGTTGCTCCCGTTCTGATCTGGGGCCGTTGGCTTGTGAAGTTTAATATTGTCATTGTTATTAATCCACAGCAGCAGCAGCTGACGCTGGCACCGAGTGAAACAGCCCCGCTGTGTCTGCCTGAGTCACTCCCAGCCTGTCTCTGCGCGTCAACATTAAAGCAGCTGGATTAACACCACGCTGTCTCAAATCAGCGTGGGGGAGGGAATTAGTCCAAGCACCGTGTTGATTGGGTTCACAGAACTCTCTTACCCCTCTGATACTCGTAATTTACCGTAAAGGCTGGTGCAGGGCAAGGTTGATGGTGGAGAACAGACACTGGTTGTTAAACATGAGTGCAAATTCCCACTGAGCTGCTTCCAGGTTGGAATTTTAAGCTATTAGCAGTGACAAATACATATGTAGGATTAGTGTCCACCGATATTTGTGCGTAATTAGTTTTTATGCTTGACCGTTCTTTGGCTCAGAATCCAGCCTGTTGCTCTGTGCCCCTTCCTTCTCTCGGGATCATGTAACACGTAAAGCTGCTGACCTGCCTGTCGCAGTCCATTGCCCACCTGTCTCTCTCTCTCTCTGTGCCTCTCTCCTGTGTCCTGTCGCCTCCGTTCTTGTCACCCGTTGTGTCTTGTTTGTTCCTAGCTTCCTGTGTCTCTTGTCCTCATTTGTGTTTCTCTTCTCTTTTCTTCCTCGTGTCTTTTTCGCTTTGGCCCTTCTTCTCTCCTGTCAGTCTATCCTGTGTGCCTCCTGCTCCCTTCTTCTCTCGTCTCCTTCTCGCTCTCTTCTGTTTGTCTCTCTCGGTCTCTCCTGTCTCTCTTTTTGTTTTCATCCATCTCGTGGTCTGTGCTTCCAGGCGAAGCTGAAGCAGCTGGAGCAGGACGCACACAAAGCTGCTGGCCAGCAGTTCCTGGTGTCCAGCAGCGCTCAGCTGCGATTGGTCAGTATCTCTTTGTCTGACTGTCAGAGGATTGCATTGCTTTCTCTGCTCTCCTGTGCTTTTGATGTCACAAGGGTCAGAGGTTGGTGTATGTCTTAGCCCAAGTCCTGTCTATGCACTGTGCTTCGGGTTCTATTTGCTTCCCTGTTTGATTCAGGTCCTGTTGGCTGTGTCTGACTCTCCCCCCTGTTTGATTCAGGTCCTATTGGCTGTCTCACTCCCCCCCCCATTTGATTCAGGTTCTGTTGGCTATGTCTGACTGCTTCCCTGTTTGATTCAGGTTCTGTTGGCTGTCTGACCCCCCCCCCCCCATTTGGGTGGGAGGGTGGGAGTAAGGGGCTCCGGCAGTCTCAGGGATTGTAGGATGCTGGGCGTTTGCGTCCGATTCCTCCCTGTCTGTGATGCAGGTTCTGTTTGAGAAGCTGCGACTGCAGGAGCGCTGTGACAGCAGGAAGCTTCCCAGGACCGTCCTCAAGCAGCAGCAGTCCACCTCTGAGACAGCGGTGAGCCCCCCCCCCCACCCAGCATGCCCCTGGCCACCTCCTCATATTGCACTGGGTGCCCAGGCACTCTCTGCTGACGGGTGTCATGCACCTCAATATCATGTGGACACCAGAAACACATGACATTTTACAGTTTTCGTCTTCAGATTGGTTCATGCCGATACTTAGTGGAACCTTGCTCAGTGGTGCACTCGTGCTTTCCCACCCAGGACGTGAGCCCACAAATCACATGGGTGTGGGGTCATGAGTCACCCCCCGCCCCACTCCTTTCCCCTCTCTCTTCAGCTCTACTGTCCTGTGCTGGAGCTTTGCTCAGTTAACGATGCGGCCACCTGCAGTCTGCAACAATTATTTACACATCCAGCAGCACCTCGTCTCACTTGAGCTGGACATTTGGGGAGACAGTTGTTTATTCGGCTGAAGTGCTGAAGCCTGCATCATGCCGCTGCTGCTTGGCTGTAGCCCAGGAAACGGCGGCGGCGGCGAGGGCTGGGCTTTTCCTGGACCGCTGTGCGTGTGTCGCTTCAGGTAGACAGAGTGCCAGTCATGCGCTGAGACCTGACCAGAGAGGTTGCGTAATGGCCGCTGTCTGACTCGGCTATTTTTAAGAACCGGCGGCAGACAGCGTTAAATTTAAAAAGTGCAGAACAGAAGTCAGAGACACATGAAGTAGACGGAGCATTAGATGTGCCTTCTCTCTCAGCTGTGCGTAATACGTGACTGTCTGGGTGCTGTCCGTGGTTCTGAGGGGAGTTTTTCCACATGCACTGTGTGCTGAAGTATTCAGCCTGGTAGCACCCACCGACCATTATTTGAATTTAAGTATCAGCTATAAACAATACAATAATAACTCTGCTTTTTTCCCCTCACATCTTCTCTTTATGTAGCTGTTGCAACTCCAGGACCTGCATCCACTGCCCAAGATCATACTGGAATACAGACAGGTGATTTTCCCTGCTTCTCTGATACCTCTGTTCTCGCTGTGCTGTGAGGACAGTGTGTTAAGACAGTGGCTGTTCTATGCATGTAGTATGGGCCTCTGACATCTGGTCCCTTGCTCTGTGACCCTTGGATGACCCCGGACACTGGGCAGAAGGTTCTAGAATAGAAGCTTCTGTTTGATTGGCAGAGTGCAGATGCCAATCAATAAAGGGGGCTTCCTGCCTACTGCATCTCTCTTGCTCAATAACAGAGCATTGCTTTCATTTGACATATAACCTTGTGAGGTGAGATTTCAGTTCTGTATTGATTGATTCAATACTATGCTGTTAAATATTTTAAATATTGCATGACAGGGGAACAGACAATTTTTTTTTTACTTTTTCTAACTGTTCAGAAATGGAGTATGTATTTTTAGACCTCAGCCTCGTGCTTTAAAACGTCTTCAGTGTGAAACAAGATGCTATGGCTTGAATTTTGTACATATCCATTTATACAGCTGGTCACTTATTGAAACACTTTGCTCAAGGGGGCAACAGCAGTGGAAGACCTGGCATTTAACCTGCAGTCAGTTCCATAACCAGTGCTCCACAATAAAACCTCATATGTTTGTTGCTTTGAAACATGTTAGATTGAGATGTAAGGTTTGGCGTCTAAGAGGTGAATTGGAAGAGGGTACAGTATGTACCAGTTGCATGGTAATCATAGCTGATGGTAAATCATTTCTAGTGAGTTAGGAACACCCAGTGCTGGGGGGGGGGGGTTCTGTGAAGATGAATTGTCACTGAGCAGTAATTGCAAGCCGTAATTCTCGGGGCTGTGGCAGCGGTAGGGAGAGCTGGGATAAATTCAATCTCATACGCGACGTCAGTGTCTGCATGTATGAGCACCACTGAGCTTCTCATAAATGGTGTTTGTTTCTCGCAGGTTCATAAGATAAAATCAACCTTCGTGGACGGGATTTTGTCATGCATGAAAAAGGTAGGGTTACTGTGCAGTAAATGCCTTTCCCTGTCCATTTCCACTTACCTCCAGCCCCTACCACAAGGCTAGGCATTTTATTGTTAATGAGCTCATGTCTCATGATTCATATCTCATGTTTTTTGTTTGAACTGTAATTGTGGCCCCTCCGGCATTTCCTCATGTTTCCATCTAGTCAGAAACAGATCAGAGCTGTCCGCTCGGATCAGCGCTCCTCTCTGTGAAATGGCTCTGGCTTGTTTGGTTTCTCCATGCACAACAGATCCCCTTTTTTTGCTGCAGTGGTGTCAAACCCAAACTCGGTTCACTGCACAGAGTTACGGAGGCGTGTTTCGGTGTAACTGATCGTTTCATGAAGCAGACACTAGATGGCGGAAGTGAGCTGGGCGCGCGCTTTGTAAATTCTCAGCAATCTCTGACAAGCAGCAATTGTCAGATGCATGGAGATTCGATCCGAAGGCCTCCCGCTGGTTTCGCTTGTCAACGGCTGTAGCAACAGCAGAAAGCTTTAGAGGGTTTCAGTGGGGTGTTTGTGTGAGGGGTGTGTTAAGACAGTTGGATAATAGATATCTTACGGCCGATCAGTATCATTTCTGACGATGTGGGTATGGATTATAGCTTAGCAAATCATGTGAGTATGTGAACAGGGCTTTCTTTCTGGTGCATTGTGCAGCATGTGTTTGTGTCTGTCATACGCTCTGGATTCATTGACAGCCATGGGCTGTCCTGTCTGACGTCTTTCTGGGATTCCCCTAGACGTTCATCTCCTCCACCTGGAACCAGACCAGCACAGTCAGCGGCCGGCTGTCAGCCAAGCAACCTGTGAGTCAACCCCCCCATCCCCCCCACCCCACTTTCCCCACATCTCCCTCTCTCATCACTCACACCTCCTCCTCCTGACTGGCTCTCACTCTCTCCTTTCTGTCCTTCAGCCCCTTTCTGTCACCGTTTCTCCTCTTCACCACTCCCCCCTGCCCCTCGCTACGAACGCTGCCCTTCACTCTCGCCTCTCTCCCTCACCCCCTCTCTCTGATGCCTCTGCTCCCATAAGACAAACCGTGACACGTCGGCGCTGCCAAATGCTGCCCAGGACACTGAGATCTCCCTCCGAGCATCGCCGAGGAAGCTGGCTCCCGCTGCGGAGAGAGAGGGAGAGAAAGAGAGAGAGAGAGAGAGAGCGGGCGAGAGAGAGGGAGAGGGAGAGAGAGAGAGAGAGCGGGCGAGAGAGAGCGGGCGAGAGGGGGGGGGGGAGCTTGCGGGTTTATTTTTGCACAGTCAGAGATTGCTCTCAGCACAGCTCCAGCTCAAAACCTAAGAACACAAGCGAACTCTGTCCAGTTCCTTCCAGCTCAGCCGCCGCACTCGCTGAAGGTTATTTTTAATCACAAAGGCGAGAGCAAAGTTGCCTGTTTGTGGTGTTGTCAATGCGCAGGGGGTGTTTGCTGCAGCCTGCCTTCTCCAAAGTCACTGGGAGTGCCCTTTAAAGTTTGGAGAGCGGCAACAAACACCAGGAGCACAAAAGGAGCCCCTGAGTGCCGTTGCCGTCTCTCTCATTCATGTTTGAGTGATTCGTCTTCAGCTGGACTCTGCCCCCCCCCTTAGCAGGGCTCTCCAGCTCAGAGCATTTCAGCGGCCATGGCGTAGCGTTATTAGATTGGCTGAAAGCTCTATTTGATTTACATAATAGTGTCCCGTCTAATGTGGTGCCCTGAATGGGGTCACACACGAAGCGTAGCTTCCAGGGTCTGCACTCGTAGATAAAGATTTAAATTTGAATTTCAGCCGATTCCGATTAGATTCTGGCCGCCCCGGCTCTTGCCTACATTGAGTTATTGCCCGTAATGCTTTGGAACATTCTTGTAATTCTGTTTCCAAGGTAGATGGAATCGTCATGGTGACCTGTGTCAAGTATAGTGACATTAACCTGCTCTTACAGGCACAGTGTTCCTATGACATTCCGCATTCCACATTCGTCTCCTAGCCAATGCAGTGTTCTCTCGATGTTTACGTAACTTACCAGCAATAATATTACAATGCTACAGTAGTATTGGCGGATGTTTATGGTACTTTCTGCTGCAGGTTTTCAAAGTGACTGTTGGGGTGTGACAGGTCTTTGTAACTTGATTTTAATGCTGGGCCTACAACTCCCACAGTCCCTCGTCCTTTCCTGCTGCCCATTTCAGGTCTTCCTCAGCATCTCTGCTTCTCTGTTTAGTATATCTCTATGGAAACAAAAGCTTTGTTAGCTAACCTGAAAAGCACGTGTAGTTGCAAACGATGGCTTGCGCTGAGGGGAAAACAGTGTTATTCGCTCAGCCTATGAGGTGGCTGTTTTTGCAGGCCGAATGAGGAGATTTGGAGGGTTATATAACACATGCTGTGTTCTCTGGCTGTGCAGCTGGCACAAAGCTAAAATAAGTGAGGGCATGTCTGTGTGTCCGTAGGACTGAGTGTGTATTCCTGTCACTTACTTTTGCGTGTGTGCGTAAGTGTGTGAGTGTATGAATTTGTGTGTGTTTGTAAGTGTGTGTGATTGGGTGCGTGTGGGTGTGTGTGTGTGAGTGTGTGTGTGTGTATGTGTGACACAGCGAGAGAAAGAGAGAGAGAGTGATTTTAGTCACGGTCACAGAACAGCAAGAGGTCAGAGGAAGTGGGAGTGTTTGTGCACCTGCCAGTGAATGAGTGAAGGGGGGTTTATGTACAATGTCTGTGCTTGGTTCTGCTTGTGTGGACTGCGAGTTTGAGACTCGGGGTGATGGAAGTGTCAGACTTGGGAGTGAGTCAGTGAGTCTACCTGCACGAGATCAGGTCTCTCAGTCTGTGTACTTACAGCACACTCCTTCGCATTAAAAACACTACATCTACGTCTCTATGACAGGGTGACTTCTGAAGACTGCAGCATCAGGCTGCGGATATTACTGTCTGTTTGCCTTACATCAATTATCAGCTGTGTACTGCTGTGCATATACATAACAGCATGTGCTGAGGGAGCTGTTCTCTGCAGAGCAAGCACACGTGCGCAGGAATTACATGCCATAGCGGGCAGGCCCAGCGTGAGTTGCTTTTTGGTCCGGTCTCACTGTGAACCGGGTAGGGCTCAGATCTTGTCGTCTTTGGATACATTTGCAACCGTGAACGTGATGGCAACCCCCACCCCAGAGGAGAAAGGCACGTTTCGCTGTGAATTATTCATCAGTCCGCGAGGCAGGAGTTGAGATGTTCAGCAGCAGCCAGACTCAGCCTGCAGGACGGGGAAGGTCTGCATGACACGCCGTAATTGGAGAGGCTGCAGGGGTGGGGGGTGGTAGAGAGGAATGGGGGGACACAAGCAGAGGAATAAAGAAAGGAAGAGGAGGGAGCGCTGGAATGAAGAAGAGAGAAGACGGAGAGGGATGAGTGGAGAGGAGAGGACGGGACGGGAGGATTGCTAAAGGGGAAGGAGTTGTTCTTGATTGGTTAGAGGGTGTTGAGCGTTGAGGGTGTTTCTAAGGGGTGAAGTGAGGTAGTGCTGGGAGGTCTGGGCATTTCTCCGGCACAGAGAGCTCCTCCAGCGCAGAGACTCCCCACCATACACACATACACGCACATACACTCTCTCACATCTCACATACACACACACACAAACGCGCATACAGGCACACACACTCTGCCTCACACACACACACACATACATACACACTCTCTCTCTCTCTCGCTCACACACACACACACACACGCAGAAGAATAGACTCAATCAGCTGTATCATAACAGATCCTCACATACACACACAGGAGAAAAATTCAGTCATCTGTGTCATAGCACATAGATCGTAGCACTTACCTATGCAAGCTCAATGGGCACCAAACCTTGGAGGTTCACTTTTTAGATGCTTTTGGTTCATATGGTTTTGGGTTTGTTATTGGAGGTTCAGAGATGCTTGGCTTTCATATCTTGGCTTCATATAGTATTGACCATCACATCTCAGGGTTATATGGTATTGACATTCATATCTTAAGTTCATATGGTATTGGCTTTGGTAAGTTAGGTGCAGATGGCCTTGTTTTTTGTTTTAAGGTTTCAGAGGGTCTAGGATTTGATAAATTAGGTTCATTGTGAGGTTCACAGTCTTGGTTTTAGCTCTGCCTATTTTTCATTCATCGTGTAAATGAAAGTGAACTGAAAGAACAGTAGGATACGATAATGGATATGATATAGGCAGGCTGGCACAGACCAGACCCTCACCACTAACTCTACCTGCAGTGCTATTGTTGTGATACTGCAAAACCACTACATTAGTTGTAATCAAGACAGAATGTCACATATATTCAAAATTTTTAACCAGCAGAAAATACGGTTGGAGTCTGAATGAAAGGGGGGTACAGAATTCGAGTGTCACACAGTCTCCCTGTGCTTCAGTAAGGGAGAGGAAGGGGTCTCGTATGTCCGTAAATGTTGGACAAGGCGGCAGAGGGGCTGAAAGGCGTCCAAAAGCAACATGATCCATCATGATGTTTAACCAGTAACTAACAGACTTTTCCTATGCCTTTCCTGTTAAGGAGGCTGATTTTTTTACTGATGATTATGCAGGTATGAAGAGGTTTATGATAATTTGTGGGTGTGCTCAGGCCGGTCCAGGGGGAGAGAGGGATGCTGCAGCCCAACAACTCCAGCATCTGCCTGCCTATCTGGCCCCAAAATCAGCTTAGCCGCTGGCAAGGACAGCTAGACCCGGAGGGGTGGACTTGGCGAGCTGTGTTTTCTGTAGATAGAGGCACTGGCTGATTTTGAGGATGGAAGTAATATATGTAGACGCAGTGTTACTGCCTCATGCAGTGACTTGGCGATGCTCCTGGTACAGCCTTTACTAGTGCTCACAGGGGTAGCTGTTGTTTTGAATGGGAATGAGTACCACTGAGCTGCGAATTTAAATCGCACCATCAATTTGATCACACGAAAACAAAATGGGTGATGATGTCGAGATCATTGACACTTGTTGGAGTTGTGCATCTCATGCTCTTGGACCCCCAATATTATACTGCAGTAACCCCAACAAACCGCCGCGTGTAGAGACGTGAGGATGAGGAATTTACGTTTTAATTGTTATTTGTGTAAGGGCAAGGGAGTTGTGGAGCAGCAGAGTATGTGGAGTATCAGTGGGAGCCTGTTCTTTGCTGAGCTCTGTTTCTCCAAAAGAGCAAGAACAGAGGGTGCCTCCCACTGCCGTACAAGCAAACAAAGCACGTTCCTTACAGACCATATCCGCTGATGCCCGGGTCTTTGTCTGACTGTAAAGTTCTTTAAAAAGCCAGTGATGGAATGCATTAGCTGAACTGATCTGTTTGCCCTTCCAAAGTTGCCAGAGCATGGAAAAGGTGCAGGTAGTAAGCTGGAGAGGGCACACCTCTGGGACTGGATGACGACGGTCTTGCATCCATCTCTGTGTAAGGCTGTCATTTTTGCAGGGAGCGTTGGTGTGGAGCTGGAGACCTGTGGTTTTGCGGTTCCTGCTGCTGGTCTTCCTCCCTCCGGGGAGATGCTTCACCTGAAGTGCCCCATGCGGAGTCCTGTCTCTGTAAATGGGTCATAAATCGATCAAATTACATTTGATGTGCCGCTCTTAACTGAGGAATTACCGCTGAGTGTTCGACGGAAGCACGGGTCGTATCAACAATTCAAGTCATAGCAGCAGCATAGGGGAGTGGCAGTGACACTGTAGCAGCAGACAGGAGATGATAGAATCAATGATGTATTACAAATATAAGCTAAGTCTTACACAGCAGTGTCCTACTGGAACACCTTACAATTGCATATAGTTAGATACATAAATGATTTTCAGTAGAGAGGATAAATACAAGAACACACAAACCTTGAATTTTGGCATGAGAAAAAAAGTAGTTAAATATTACCAAGTGGCAATCAAAGATAAACTTAAAAGGAAAATCATTTTTGTCTGTTTTGATTGATAGCACAATTAGAAAACAGTGAGCTGCAGTACATTCACACAATCCACTGCATTATCAGCTATGCACAGCTGAAGCAGGGGAAAGCAGATACTGGTGTCACAGTAGAGTGGGGCCGCTGTCCGGGCCAGAGGAGTTTCCTTACACAGGTCTGCAGTAAGGCAGATGTTGGAGTGGATGTGGGATCTCTGCAGCATCCGGAGCTGGAGGATCTGTGATGAAAGCGTGTGAGAGAGGAGAGTACAGCCTGCTGGCTGGGGGCGTTGGTGCTCACTGTTCTGTGAGCTGGCTGGACGAGAAAGTGAACTTCAAACAAACGTTTCATTCCCTTTTCCAGTAGAGATAAATCAAGTGAAACAAAATAACGCAGCGTTTTACTATAACCCTAAACCCCGCCCCTCCCAGAGCGTTGTGGAGACCCTCTCTCTGCTGTCAGCAGGCAACAAACAACATCTGGCTGACAAACGGCAGGCTTCAGCTGCGGGGTCGCTGTGTGTGAGACCGCCGCTGTCCGAGGTTCTGAAACCGTCCCGGGCTGTGGGAGACCAGCAGCAGACAACAGTGATGACTGAAGACCGCACACAGGGAGGGATTTTAAAACCGCATTACAGGTGAAAAATAGGGGATTTTAAACTGGTAAACGTTGACGTAACAAATAAACACGATACATCGTGATGTTGTGGATGCTGGACTCCTGACGAACGCGGGCACAACCGAGATGTGTCACAGAGGACAGAATGTCACCAGAGGAGCTCCCGGTGATCCGTCTGGCCTGGATCTGCAGCAGCGGCGGTGCTCGCAGGGGTGTGATGCTCGAGCTGCTTCTGCCGCGAATGTCCTGACAGAGGCCCGTGTGAGGACCCTGTAACAGTGTGGGGAGACAGGGTAATGTGTGTTTGGGGAGTGGAGTAGGGGCGCGGTGGAGTGGTGCGGAACACCGTTCCCCTCCCCACCCTTGCTACGATGGCTGGAGACCCCGTCCCGCGGCAGCTACACGGCGATCGATAGCTCATCACAGACTGCTGAGCAGCGCTGTCAGGGTCCAGTGGGCCAGACGAGGCTAGCACAGCCCCTTCCCTCTCAGCTGCACACGGCTCAGACAAGGCTAGCACAGCCCCGTCCCTCTCAGCTGCACACAGCTCAGACGAGGCTAGCACAGCCCCTTCCCTCTCAGCTGCACACAGCTCAGACGAGGCTAGCACAGCCCCGTCCCTCTCAGCTGCACACAGCTCAGACGAGGCTAGCACAGCCCCGTCCCTCTCAGCTGCA
Organism: Megalops cyprinoides; assembly: GCF_013368585.1. NCBI lineage: Eukaryota > Metazoa > Chordata > Actinopteri > Elopiformes > Megalopidae > Megalops > Megalops cyprinoides. The sequence continues at coordinate 7,431,567 of NC_050600.1, read as the reverse complement.
CACAGCTCAGACGAGGCTAGCACAGCCCCGTCCCTCTCAGCTGCACACAGCTCAGACGAGGCGAGCACAGCTCTCAGCTGCACACAGCTCAGACGAGGCGAGCACAGCTCTCAGCTGCACACAGCTCAGACGAGGCTAGCACAGCCCCTTCCCTCTCAGCTGCACACAGCTCAGACGAGGCTAGCACAGCCCCTTCCCTCTCAGCTGCACACAGCTCAGACGAGGCTAGCACAGCCCCGTCCCTCTCAGCTGCACACAGCTCAGACGAGGCTAGCAAAGCCCCGTCCCCTCTCAGCTGCACACAGCTCAGACGAGGCTAGCACAGCCCCGTCCCTCTCAGCTGCACACGGCTCAGACGAGGCTAGCAAAGCCCCGTCCCTTCTCAGCTGCACACAGCTCACAACCTCCTCATCTCCTGTTTTGTTTCTGCTAGGTTTTTTTTTGAGAGGTATTTTACTATCGGTGTTTGATGATTTAAAAAAGGTTCAATTCATTATATTTTTTCGCAGCTTTTTAAGTACAGTGTAGTGCCAGTGTAATTTACTTACAACACTGTCCTGCAGACAGATTGAGATCCAATCCAGGGGTGCGGAGTGTCCTTATACCCCCAACCTCCCCATGTTTTTTTTAATAGTGCAGCTGTCCGGGATTCTACACCTGACTTGACCATCAGAGGGCTAAGAAAATGCTTTTGTTGTAGTGCAGATATAAAATATGGTGGAACAGTAAGTACCATTTTATAAGTAGTAAGGTTTTGTGTGGTCAGGAACATGAAAAAACTAAATTTAGCAACAGAAGAAAAAAGACAGAAGACCTTAAGACACTCCCAGGGAAACAAACAAAATAAGCGGCTGATTATAGACAGACATATATAAAACATGAATGGAGCAGAACAGGTAACACTGGTAAGTCAGTGTTGGTGTTGAAGCCAGTGAAAGACGTGATCTGTAGGATGGGAGAGGGGTTGAGGCTTGGGCCCATTGGCATTGCTCCTCCCCTTGAATGTGAATGCGTCATGCTAAGTAATGCAGGCAGTGTAGCACCAATGGGGGGCCACTAAGCACCTAAAACCCTGGACCATCACACAGGAGCGTGCTCTCCTGAGTCATCTCGACCTGCGTGCCGCAGTTAGGGTTTAAAAAAAACACATTCTTGGAGAGGTGGGTGGGTTGGGTTGTTTCCAGCATTGTGAGGGGTAGTGTACCATCGGTTCTCTCCTCTGTCTTCCCTTATTCCTTACGCATTCTCACACACACACACTCTCTCTCTGCTGCAGAGGGATCATATTTCAAATGGGTTCATTGGGGGTTGTGGCAAAGCAGTCTGATTATCAAAGCCTTCCTCTCATAGAAACGGGGAAAGGCGCTGAACAGAGGAGGGGGAGAAGAAAAGAGCAGCCCTGCAGACCAAAGGGAGTGTTTCTCTTCCTCCTGCTTTATCTCTGCCTGTCAGAGCCTCTCCTTGTACAAATCTGACTCCACACAGCACCCAGCCAAAGCAGGGAAATCACATCCCTCCTCTGCTAAAACCCGGGGCTAAACATTCAGCTGTCTGCTGCTTTCTTATTGCAGCATTTCAAGGCATGCCTCAGCATGTGTTCTCATCCAGTATTGAATAATGTATTGGGTATCAGCTGAGAGGAATTAGCATTGTGTTTTCTTTGTGGCGTTGCAGACGGAAACTTTATTGGCCGTTTGCTCATGCATTCACCATCTTGTGAAACCTGTGTTCCTTGCTGTTACTGAATGTGTGTCATTCTTCTGGTGTTGGCAGTGAGGCTGGCATGTCGTTCAGAGCTGTAGATGTGAGGCAGTTGCGTTTGGTTGTTGTAATTGTGCGTAGTGTAGGTTAATGGACATGTCTTGGAGAGCAGCTCCAGCCCCCATTAGCTGTGCGTGGGGTGGGTGGGTCTGTTCTCTGGCCCCTGCAAGACAGGGCCTGTCGGTGTGGCAAACACCCGGCGTGACACTCCAACACCTTCCCACCAATGTGGTGACACGGAGGAGCCCTGGGGACACCTGTCTCCCCATCTGCGGCGATCTGCTCTGTGCCCCCAGAGAGGAGATAGGCTCTATGCCCTCTTAATTAAACCCACCAGGCTCACAGCCAGCACTGGATCTGTGAGTGACATGGCAACCTTGATCAGTGATACACTAGGTGTGATGTCATGTTGACTGGTTTCCGGGGTGACACGACATTCCGATCTGGGCCACAGAGTGGAGGTGGAGGTGCCTTCAGCAGGTCAGGACCCAGTGCATAATCACTGATGGAGAAGTGCTGTCTTTAGAGGGTGGAGTATGGCAAAGTGGAGAAAGTGCAGCCAGAGTTTTGTGCTGTTTTGGTCGCTGGATTAGTCGTCTCCTTCAAAAGCCTAATGAATATGCAGAGAGGGGCTGCCTGTTTATCTTTTAGTAATTGACTTCTGAGAGGGAGAGTTGTGAAGAAATGGGTTCATTAGATATGGAAGAAGTTTACAAAGTCTTCTTGAAAAGGAACTTGGTGGATTAACTGATGTATGTGTGTGTGTGTATACGCGTGTGCATTTGTGTGTGTGTGTGTATGTGTTTCTGTGCACACATGCATTTGTGTGTGTTTTCTGGTGAGTCAGAAACTACTGCAGTCCTATTAAATTACTGCAGAACAGATATGCGATATGTGGACTTGTCGAGGACCCCTCCACCTCGTATGCACACAGATGAAGATACACATACACCAGTACCAGACCCACCTGCATCTTCTCACAATGGTGAACTGTATAAATTTCTGTTTGACCTAGAGTAACACATACTCATTCCCTCTCTCTCGATCAATCACATTGACTGAACGGATTCAAACCGTGAGCTGTCACCCTTTTGGAATTACTGCTAATGGGCAGTAAAGAGGTGACAGATATCGTAGTGGTAAGGAGCAGAGCTTGTAACTGGGAGGCTGCTGGTTCGATTCACTATTGCTACTGTACCCTTGGGAAAAGTACTTAACCCAGAGCTGCCTCAGGAAATATCCAGCTGAATAAATGGATAACGTGAAAATTATAACCAATGTAAGTCACTCTGGATAAGAGCATCTGCTAAATGACAATAATGTAATATAAATGTGCAGAGGTATGTGTTGAGAGGCTACACTAAGGTTGTTTTATGGAGTGTTTGTTTACAGGCACATTACATACGGGTCATCTGGGAGTGTGTATCACTTCACTGTCCCTGCAGTTCCAATAGCATCCAAACCCAGGGATTACTCTCATGGCAGGTGTTAGTTTAAGCCTTTACACATCGGCTTTAAATAGCCTCTTCAAAGACAGGATGAACCAAGACAATCCAAGCATGATGGCTCATCAATTGTCATGAGTTTTGTGTTGAATGTCTTCCTAACAGTGCAGAAAATATTGGGGTCTGTTCTCGTCACCAGCCTGTTCCTGCCACCATGCGTTTTAAGTTTAAATTCAACACTCAGCAATGAGTGTGAAGTTTTTGGTCTATGGACAATTTGATTGATTGTTTCATGGAACACAGCGCTCATAACAGACAGCTATGAATTTGAAAGCGTTACTGACTGATTTGGAACATTGAGAGCAGAACTTTAACAGAGCAGACGTCAAGACACAGTTTTGAACGTGAAGTGCCATCACAGAAACAGAACTACTAGAACAGCTCTCTTCTTTGAAATCCATTGTTGAATGTATACCAGACACAGCTGACTGTATTGGACTAGATAAGCCCTCTGTATATGTTAGGTAGCCATGAGAGTGCCACATCACAATGTTTCCTCTAGTGCTTCCAGCCCTGATTCTTGGGGCTTGCTCTGTATGCTAGTTTTTGCTCTAGGAGCTTTTCATTGATTAGGGTTGATTGAGCTGTGGTATAAATACTGGTCTGGATTGGACATCAGGTGACAGTTATCTCCATTAAGTCCTTGGAGAAATAAAAGCACTGAGTGATTTTTTTTTTTTTACACAGCAGCAGAGTGAGAGAGAAGCTGTGCAGTCAGCACTGTGCGTGTGTGTGTGTGTGTGTGTGTGTGTGTGTGTGTGTGTGTGTGTGTGTGTGTGTGTGTGTGTGGGCATGCGCGTGTGTGTGCAGCTTTACAAATGAACACGATGCAGTCTGTCCTTGTTGGGAAAACAATGCACTATACAAATAATAAAGGCTGTACAAGTAAACAAATGAAAAAAAGAAATTCAGTTCAACAAAATGAGCAGTTATTTGCGGGAAAATGGAGGGCACCTAAGTGAAAATATGTTCCGCTTGTCTAAATAAGTGAATAAATTAATTAATCCTCCATTCAAGCTAGATGGTATCCTTAAAAAACATTATTCCCTTTGTGCATATGTTATTCATTCAAAGTGAAATTTTATCCCAGACTTTAGACAGCAGAACATAACATCCAGGAACACTGTGTCTGGCCCACCCTGAACCTGAGTGCTATAATGCCATTTACAGCAGGGCTTTAGTGAAGGTTGAGGTACTGGGCGTCTAACCTGAACATTATGGGTTTGATTCCCATATGGAACACTGCTGCTGTGACCTAGAGAAGAGCACTTAACCTCAAGGAAATGTTCATCTGTACAACTGGATAATGTGTAAAAGACGACAATTTTTCAGGTACAAGTCTATAAATAAAAGCTATATACTGTCTATATATTGCCTGTAATTTGCATGCCTGTTGCTTGCATGTTTAAATAGCCATTATGGGGCTGTAGAGTTAGTCAAAAAGTGAGAGCCATGCCGGGAAGACCGCCGAACAGTCCTGCGTAATTGAACCGTGAGACTTTCACTAACAGCGCTTTCGTGTGGAGGAAGTCAGAGCACTGGGCTTTGGAGCTTTTGTATCGTACCCTTGAGCATGGATGACAGTCACTGTGGAACAGACCCTCTTGCAGGATCGATGTGTGACCGCGTTTGAAGCAGCGACAGAATGTCGCAGATGTAATATCATTCAGCATCATTTATACTGGGTGGGGAAGGGGTTTCTGCCAGGCCTATAATGATGCCTCAATAATGCACACGGGTCCTTGTTACCGTTTCACTCAAGACAACTCTTGCAAATGTCGTGGGGGGAAAAAAAAACTAAACAAAACGATTTATTGACAAAACGACAGGGAGAGCAAACTGGCTTTGCCCTCAGGGTTCCCCAGGCCGATGGGAAGCAGCCGATACCTGCAGGGCACGTCTGGCGGCAGGAAAAAGGGCAGGGGCAGAGAACCCGCCACCCTGGGGAGTGGAGCCAACCCGAAGCAGGGAGGAGCAGCAGGGATGGAGCCCTGTGATCCACGCACACAGCACAGTGCTGATGCCACTGATGGCTTGTACCTTGTCTGGCTAACTATTGAGACTTGGTCTTTCAGCACGTCTATTATTGTGACGTCTTGTATGGCTTTTGCTTGTGTTGTAAGATGCCTTGGCTGAAAGCTTCTGCCGAATGAATAAATGTAATGCATTGTAATTTAATGATGGACAGCTCGGGGGCGCTCAGCGCTGAACAGCTTACCTGTGCTAACAGGCTGAGTGCGTCAAGGTGAAGCTATGGTAACCAGAACCGTCACCTGCAGTCCACAAGCAAGCAGAGCTCACTGCTCCACACGAGAATCAGTCAGTCGCTGGCAAACCTCACTTCTTCTGGGTTGGTGGCAGTCAGGCCTCGGATTGCTCTGGTGTTCGACGGATGCGTTATTCAAAGCACTTCATAATTTGATTACCCCAACAACTAAAAACCTTTATTGAGTTGGTTTGTGTTTTCCGCTAATTTATTCCAGGCCTCCTCCACGCTGATGACAGCCTGACAGAAAGGCAAACAAAGCAGCAGGTGAATTATCATGGTAATAGGCACTTTATTATGGAAAGAACGCTGATGAGCGTGAAACTAATTCCATGCGAATAAAGCAAACACGCTCCTAACTGCTCCATTACTCTTTTTCTGTATTCCTCTATTCATATTCCACCCATCCTCCATTTTCTGTCTCTCACGATCCGGCTTCAACGTGCGTCACTGGCATAGCATACAAGGCACACTGCCAAACAAATTCATAAAAGTGTTTTAATGGAACTTAATACTGTACATTGATGTAAAAAATAACAATGGCAATTATACATTTTGCAGCTGGATTGGAACAGACTGGAATTATTCCTAAATCGTCCCTCCCAGACACCTTCCCTTTGTTGGTTGCATGTAGTCAGTATTGTGTGCGTGTGATGATATTTTTCAGTGCAAGTACATCAAAATTAGTTTCACTTTACTGAAGAACTCAGGAGAAAGGGACAATACTACGCTGAAAATGTGGTAGGATTGCACTGTTCGGTTGCTGTTACCCAGACTTCTCCCAGGGCATCTGGATCCTTTCAAAGAAACACTACAAAGTACGAATTAGGCTGAAATGAAGTGATATCAGAGCTGTAGAGAAAAGTGCTTCACCACATTTACCAGACCGTGCCTCTGCGCATAGCAAGTGTATCTTTGAAATTCAAACGCAGATGAGTTTTATTGGCATGAGAACATGATGCACAAAATCAAATATTCTCTCTGTGTGTGAATAGTGCTTTAAGTCCTCCCTCCCACCCTCCTCAGACAGCAACATAGCTCAGCCTTGTAAGGAGTCTGGTGACATTACTATTTATGTGCCTGGCAGACACCCTACCGTAGCTTACATGTGACAAATTTTACAGTTCTCAGGTTAAATGTTTTGCTCATTGTTACAGTTGCAGTGGGATTTGAACTCGCAGCCTCCCTGGGATTCCAGTTCCATTCCGCATTACTACAGTGCCACTCTGTCTTCCCATAATCCCTCAAGCCATAGCAGGCAGACACATTAGCTGCTGGGTAGTCTTAGGGAGGATTACATTGAGGGTTTTCGGTAGTGGAATTCGTGAATATGTTTTCCCTCTGTATCTGCGTGTTTTCGAACAGAAAATAAATCTCTGTTCCGCTGTCCTGCAGTTCACAGTTACTGCACAGCTGTTCCTCTATAAAAATCCAAGATTTTTGTGTCTACCCTTTTCTTATCTGTGAGGTTTTGCCCATTGAGTCTGCTCGTTCATTGAATTTTTTCTTTTTGATTTTGAATTCTTGTGTTTTTTGTTTATATTCTGCTTGATTAATGCTACTGATTAGGGCCCATCTGCATTATCCACACTTGCTCACTAGTTTCAGTGTAGCCAGGCTATGGTCAACACGCTGTCCTTGTCTCATAGTTTTTTTTTTTTTTTTTTTTGCTCAGTCTCTCTCTCCCTCTCTCTAATTCCGAGATAACACTGACGTCCTCTTTTTCCTTTTTCCTGTTTTTAAACCCAAATGCCTCAGAGTAAAAGATGTTCTCTGCGGAGTGTCCTCTCTTTCTCTCTCCCCTCTCTCCCTGTCTCTCTTGATGTGTTCCCTTCACGTCTGTCTCGCTCTCTTTTCCTTTAGAAAATATGTATGAGTGACTCAGCACATCCTCCCTCTTGTGTCTCGCCCGTCTCCCCACTCTGCTCTGTTGTATTCTGAGGAGCCCAGAGGCTGCTGGGGAATTTGGGTGGGGTGGGGGGGGGGGGGGGGGGTGTCAGCGCTGTCTGCATCACAAGTTACTACAGCCAGCTGTGCGGGACTGACAGCCAGACCACCACACTGGGCTCATTATTTCATATGCTCTTATTCAGAACATTCGTGTGTGTGTATGTGTGTGTTTATACACATACACACACACACACACATTCCTATACTGAGCCCAGTGCTCCAAACCGCGACTCAGAAGTCTTCTAACCTTCTGTCTTCTCTAAACTAAAGAGTTCAAAAAAAAACACATTGTTGTGCTGGTCTTCTGGTTAAGTGTGTTTACCTCTCTGCAAGAGTGAAGTGTGAACTGTATCACTGTGTCAGGTCTGTGATGCCCACTCTGTTTCATTGTGCTTGAAGTATGTACTTCAGAGAGGGTGTGAATGTTAGTAGACATGGAGACAGACTTCAACTTAATGACTTAAATTAGCCAAACGTAACTGTTGCTCTGTGGCTGCTTCGCTACAGTTGTGTAACACTGCGTAGACCGAGAGGAGGGCTGTGTGTGGTGGGTCACAACTCCTGTGCTGGCTTCACTGTCTCGCTTCTTTCAGATAACAGGATGTTTAAAAAGAGCAAAGCGGCGCGCTCCGTTGTCGTGTCAACATGCTACCAGGGAGTGCTGATTGAGTGGTGCGTTGTCATGTCAACGTAACGGGTGAGAACTCCATTGTAGAGGGAGTACTATTTACGGATAGATTCGGATTAGATTTAACAAGTCAGTGGTTTGTTTTGAGCGTTTTAAGCTTTGTTTTGTGTCTCCAAAATGAATTCTGTGCCAAAAATATATTGAGTGCAAGGTGTGAAATTGATGCATATGGATGTGCAGTCTATTTTCTGAAAAGGAGCATGAGAAATATGTTTTTTTTTTATTTGACATGGCAGTGTCTGCTAAGCCATGGATACTATCACTGCTGTCACATCCTCCTGCAGTCACCAGAGGGAGTCCCAGGGCAGGGGTACACTGCATTCCATTCCAGGGAGTGAATTCTGCATCATCATCATCATCATCATCATCCTCATCTTCGTCATCATCGTTGTCTTTCTACACCGAACTCCTGACTGCACTTCATCATCATCGTCATCATTGCTGTACTTCTACCTCCAGCTCCAGTGTGTACATCGTCATCGTCATCAGCGTCCATACTTAAACATCTTCATGGTCATTCCAGTGCCAATGCCCGCGTCCATACTTAAACATCTTCATGGTCATTCCAGTGCCAATGCCCGTGTACATACTTAAACATCTTCATGGTCATTCCAGTGCCTGCTCCTCTGTCTCTGCCTCAGCGTTGTCATCATCAGCACCATCACCCGGCCCCAAAGCGTGCTCACTGTTCCTCATTATCGTACTGATCCAGACTCTCCTCTCTCTCTGCTGCCTCGGTTGGCTGATGTAGGAGCTGGTTGGGGGGTGCATTTCTTGCAGGGATCGATCGGCCGGAGCTGAAAGTCATTTGCCGCAGTGCTTCTTCCCATCCGTCCCTGTGTGGCGCCTCGCGGCGAAGGAGTGGCCACGCTGAGGTCGGACCGCTGCCTCCTGTCCGGGTCCAGCCCTTCACCCCCACACACACACACACACACATACACGCCCCTGTGGTGTGAGCTAATGAACAGCCCCTCCCCCTAGCTCGCCGGCGCGTCTGCCGTGCTGCGTGCGATAATAACCTGGACCAGCTCCAGGGAGAGTGCTTTACTGGCCCATTCACCCGTCCCCTGAGGGAGCACCTCCTCTCGAGTGAAGCAGAGAGGCAGTCTGCACAGGCAGCGGCAGCAGCAGCATCAGCCGTGGCGGTCACGGGGGGAGGGGGTGGGAAGGGAAGGATTGATGGGGTATATCTTCACCTAATGACGGATGCTTCCTGCATCTGCTGGTGAAGCGTTTAAAAGGGGGGTGGCGCTTACAGGGGCTTTGGAGTGATTTAGTCTGAAGCTTCTCAGCAGTCAGTGAGTCTCCCTGTACATACTGTTGGGATGGTCCAATGCGCTGTGGGGAGAGAGGACAGTGGAGCTGTGCTCAGAGCAGCAGTGTGGACTAGCAATTAGAGCAGCAGTATGGAGCAGCAATCAGAACAGCAGTATGGAATAGCAATCAGAGCAGCAGTGTGGAGCAGCAATCAGAACAACAGTATGGAGTAGCAATCAGAGCAGCAGTGTGGAGCAGTGGCCAGGGTGTCAGTGTGGAGCAGTCATTAGTGCATCACTGTGGAACTATGGTCAGAGCAGGGGTGTGGAGCAGTGGTCCAAGCAGCAGTATGGAGTAGCAATCAGAGCTTGGAGCAGCGGTCAGTACATCAGTGTGGAGCAGTGGCCAGGGCATCAGTGCGGATCAGACACATTGATCTTGGTGCAGAGAGGGTTGCAGGTCCCACTCCTGGGTTGTGATGTTGCCACCGTATCAGAGAGCAGGACACTTAACCTGTATTCCTGCTGGGAGCTGATTGTGCCTGTGTCAGCGGGCTGAAGGATTTGAGAGTGCAGGTGTCAGCAGCGGCGTTGGCCTGCTGCGTGGATGAGTAAAAGACCGTGGCACTGCTGCTCATGCCTGTGAGGGGAGCTGCTCTGCGTAAATCCAGAGGCTTTGCTGTTCTGTGGTACTGTGCACTGTCCAATATACAAGTAAGGTTTGCTTATCATTTCTGTGTAAGGCACATATGTAAAAGAAAAAAAATGCAGGAATATGAAAGAGTAATGTGCCTGCTATAAGGAAGGAATGTAAGCTGTGTCTGTTTGTCTGTCCGTTACTGTTTGTGAATACACATCTGTCTATAGATACATACAGAGGGAGAGATGCTTATTCCTGACAGCAGGCACTTTTCCCTTTCATACTCCTGTATCTTTGTTCTGGAGGAATGCAGCTTACTCGTGAAAGGGCTCTTGGGAACAGCGAGAGGCTTTCCACTCATCGCCCTGTGCTGCTCTGTGACTCCCTCCATTCATTTCTGCCTAACAGGGATCCCTTCACATTTAACCCGTCAACCGAGGAGACGGCGAGTCTGGGTGGAGTGCCTCCACAGGCTCTTGCAGGGTAATGTGTTTGTGGAGACTTTAAAGGGGGCTTGCTTGTTTTTTCGTGACCTGCTTTTTGGTATTACATTATATTACGTTCGTTTAGCAGATGCTCTTATCCAGAGCGACTTCCACCACAATGGAACATGAGTGTATCCATTCAAGTTAAAGGAGCAACAGTGTCAGACCGGGCTAACAAAACTCCCAGACCGGTGAGTGTGAGCATAACACCATTCAAGCCCTACCACAAGTTACCTCCATCGGTCACTAGATCACAGAATCCAATGCACAGTGGTATGAACGCACAGGGGGTGGGATGTGCCGACGCAGACAGGCCAGCGGGTGGCAGTATAAGAGGGGTAAAGGAGGGAGCAGGGCTGCACTGTGACGTCACAGTTCAACCTACTGTGTAGGCGGTACTGGATGCCGCATCACACAGGAGCTTGACGGGGGAGGGGCCCGTGTTCGCCTGCAGATGAGCCAGCTGCGTGGGTTAGGGTTTGAGGAACTCTACCGCTAAGCGGGATGCGGCAGGTGAACATCCCTGCTTTGCACGTTTGTCCCCTTTAGCAAACTATACCTGTATTGCTTCAGTTGATGTTGCAGGGATCGATCGGCCGGAGCTGAAAGTCATTTGCCGCAGTGCCTGACCTATAACATCATACCGGTATTGTTACTACTACTGCTAATAATGATCACCTATTTTTAATTTATTTGAATCAATTTAAGGGTCTGGAGTAGAGATGTGGAGTGACCAGGCTCTGCCATTGATTGGAAGGCTATTTTGCATCCAGAAGCCCTTCATCATCAGTGGATGCATTGTAGTTTCATTCATAGATCACACTGCACTCCTCAGAAATGCCCCCACCAGTCGCTGGTCTCCGCCCCTACCGGTCTGATCCATTCCCAGGACGCCAATGCACCTTCATGCACACAGTGTGGAAGCGTCTGGCAGCAGCGGAGCTGTGGAAACGTGTGCGCTTTGGTTTCTCAGACTCATACTGTTGTTACAAATCCCCCGCCCTCGTGTGCAGCTCACCCAGGGTAGCGACCTGCTACTGGCTCTCCTCTGTAACCGGCCTTCTGGTGTTGGGGTGGCAGCCACCAACAGTACCTTTCCTGGCACTCGGGGGTGCTCTCCGACTCGGGTTTGCATGGAGATTTTGGTGGCTGGAGTGTGGCGTCGAGCACAAATCGTCATCTTTTAAGCAGCGATCGCAACCAGGTGGTTGGTTATATGCTCGTGAGTCCTTGGGGAGGGGGAAGGCGAAATGCCTAAGGGACGTATATATCATCTCCCCGAAAAAGCGCATCATTGCGAGGGGAACAAGCTTTAGATGTCCATCTGCTCTTCTGTAAGGATCCAGCGGATTTGCCTTTTCACAGCGAACCGGCGCTAGCTGCCTTTATCTTCACTCGGAGGCTGTAAATGGCTATTAATATGCACAGCTGGTGATGGCCCTGGTGGCATGTTTAGCAGTTCAAAGAGAGCCAGCGAAGAGCGGGCATAATTACTGAGGAGGACAGGAGCACTCTCTCTGCGGGAGACCCCAGTCCCGGACCATCCGCACGAGTGAGAGCCCCATTAACTCTAATGCAGCTTATTCACTTAATCGCACAGACTCCCGAAATGAGCCCGTCGCCTGTCGGCTCGTCGGGGCGGGGCTCGACGTGAGGGCTCAGAGGGGCCGGAGGGTCTGCTGCGCGGGTCGTCCCGGATCGGGGGCGTCCGCCGCACCCCTCGAAAGCGGGGCTTCTGCTGAAAGGTGTTATCAGGGAGGCAGCTCCCGACAGCAGCAGCCGGAATATGGGGTGCTTCAGAAATACGGGCGGGAGAGATGTGAAGTACTGGGTCAATGTCAGTGTAAAAATAATTTGCTTTGGCTGAGTCTGCCTCGCAGGGAAGCAGCGTGACGTACTCAGCCAGGACGCACTGTGACCCGTCCAGCAATCCGTGAGTATTACAGCCGGCGTTTAAAGTGTCACTTTCCTGCACCTCCAGCAGATGCCCTGAAAAAGCACTACGGTAAACCAGCAGCTGATTTCATCTTTGTCAACTGTGTGCATAAGCTCAGTACCGCGGCCTCTCGGAGAGACATACAGCGCCAGGGCCGTTCTTGAACTAACTGCGCACTTCTCTCCCCGCACCGGACGCCTGTGACGCGCCTGTGACACGCCGCGCTGGCGGGAGCGGCTCCCGGGGTCCTCGGGTTACAGATGGGCTGCTATCGATTTGCTGACGCGTGTGCAGCGGGTCTGTCAGCACGCAGAGCGGAGAGCTGATCTCAGTGTTTCTCTCTGATTCTGCCTCCTCCATGTGTCTTCTGTGCGGATGGCTGATGCGGTCATCCCTGAGTCCTTGGGCCTGGCGCGTCTCTGTGTTCTGCAGCCGCATGAAGAAAGCGATCACACACACACGTACACACACACACTGACACACGAACACACTGTCTTACACTGTGAAACGTGTGCACACGCAGTCCTGTTTGTGTTCAGCTACCTTCAGGTGTCCTTTAGTGGAAATTATGCACATCGACACACACATACACACGCACACACACACACACTCTCCACCATCACTCATAGGTCACTGTGTTTCAGGGTGCAGAAGTCAGTCTGTCTCTCCGCCCCTTCCTCTCCATTCTCCTGCAGTGCGGTTAACCCGGCCTCTTGCTCATGCCACGGCTTCAGCATGACCAGCAGCAGCAGCAGCAGCAGCAGCGCTGCATTAGGGGTTTATCCTTCTGTTTGTAAACACGCGGCTAGTGTTGGGCGTGTACTCTGACTGTGGGCGTCACGCTCTGCTGTCAGGGCCCGTTTGACACCGCATCGATCGACGCGCTGCGTCGCTGCCGGCCCAGTCGGCCGGTCTGGGAGCAGGAGATGACAGCGGAGCAGTCCGACAGCCAGGGCGGAGCTGCTTTGGTGAAGTCAGGACTGCACTCTCTCATATACCTCGTGCCACGTGTTCCCCGCTGAACTACTTAACGTTTTGGGAGAAGATTAAAATTCAGGGCATATTTTAAAATGAGCCACTGCATGCTCACCAGCACGCTCTCCATCATATGACTCATCAGACTCCTCGCAGGCGCATCGGCTGGATTTTACGATGAAATAAAGCGCTTGGTGGCCAGAGCGCCCGTCTTTACGAGGTCCGTCGGTTTTATAGCCAAAAGTGGAAAATTAAACTGGCAACAAGACGGAAAAAAGGAGGAATGAAACGGATTACAAACCCTAAGAACTTAAGTCACAATATAAAATGAAAGAAAACTCAGAAAACTAAACCAAGCAGAGCATGGGTCAAAAAATAAAAAGGAGGCAAGGGTTTAGAGAACCACCCTGAAATCTGCTGAGGAGTTTTATCTTCGGTCATTGCAGATTAGTTGAACTCACGAGTTGAACACAAACCACTACGGAAAACCAAACATGAATGTTCCAGCTCAACCCATCTAATAAAGTGGGGGGACGCAGTCCACAGGCTGAGGGACAAAGGACTCATTCATAAGCACCTTTCATTGGCTTGGCATCTGTATTGAGGAACTGCACTCTGCCTGTACGAAGAACAGGACTCTTTCTTGAAATACTGTCATGAGAACATACCAACGTGAGGGTCGATTGTGAATAGTAGAGGCAACATTGACACATTGGGTGTGAGGTTGTTTTTTCACATTACGGACACTGGAGGACTTGTTAGCATCACAGAACCCCTGGAATCACTGCTTGAGGTCTCTTCAGTGTTAAACGTGCAGCTAATGGATGGAGAGGTTACATGGTCTTGATCATTAGCGTATCAGACAGCAATACCAACAAACAGGCTTCGCTGCCTGCTTCTAGCAGGAATGGCTGTCCTTCTAACCACTATATGAACTGTATACTGTATTAGGAGCAGAGAAAGAGAACTGACACACCACATTTAGTGTATGAATGAGGCCAAAGCAGGCAGAGAGAGTGGGAGAGAGACAGAGAACCACGCCCGTAACGCACCTGTTCTAATAATAGTCTCGCCTTTGGAAGTGCTGAAATTAATTACAAAAGGCTGAACCGCTGACAAGGTGAGCGCTGAACAGCAGTGCCTCACACTCCCAAACGTTTCGGCAGTGTGGTTGTTCCGTCACAGCTAAAGTGGCAGCTTTTTTTTGCCGTTTTATTTACAGTATATGGTTCGGCTTTCTCTGTTACCTGTGTCACATTTAGAAACTCCAGATAAACACCCACCAAGAGAAAGATGCGAACGTGCTCAGACATTTCTGTAGAGGCAGTTTTATATATTTGATCATTAATGCCAAAGCCTAACTAAAGATACAGTACATCTGGTGGTTTTTTTAAGGTAATACACAGCATTGTAAAGCTCATTTTCATGTGCCTCACATCAGTTTTCATTGCTTAGGGACTGAGAGTCTCTAACTCGCCACGTTCACCAGATAATTCCCGAAAGTTTGCAGCTAAGATGGCCACCCAAGAAACGCCATTACATCCAAATATTAGCGTCCCTCTGGAGTGAGTGCGTGTGAAAGCTGTACTCAGCACTGAGGGTGAAGCACACCCTCTTTGTAGATTTCAGTAAGAGGAGGGTGTGCGTCGGCTGCCTCGGCGCGTAGCGTAACTCCCCGCAGCTGCTGTGGAATCTGTGTCACAGCAGACGCAGCTCCGTCTGGGCCGGTGTTTCGGGGGACCCTGTCTGGATTCGGCAGGACGAGGTGAACTGAAGGAGAGGGCGGCGTGAGCCTCCTTCCCCTTCAGCTCCTCTGTGCGGGGTCTTCAAAGGTCACCACGAGGTCCACGACTCGCGTTCGAGACGCTGTTCCCCTCGGACGCCCCATCCCTGAGCCTGGAATGGCCCCCTGTGTTGTGCAGTGGTGCTGGGGTCTGGTGTGTGCGGCAGCCTCTCCTGCTCTCTATGTGGGTCATGAGGAAGTCCACCGCAGACAAGGACAGACAGGAAGGGACCGAAGGTGATGGCCGAGTTGGCCTACTTCCCCCCCTCTGAGATCTGCTGGGTTCCTTGCTGTGACACTCCTTATGAGTTTGTTTGTGTGTGTGTGTGTGTATGTGTATGTGTGTGTGTGTGTGTGAGTGTGTGTATGTGTTTGTTTGTATGTGTGTAGTGTCTCGTAGTGTACCCTACATAGGAACTGCAGCGCTTTCTATCCTGGATGACATATATACCAATGATGAGTCAGTGTTTTCATTTACCTGCAAAAATATGAAACACATTTTTGGTGCCTTTCATGTTTAACATTGCTAGTAGTGCACAGTGATCAAATATGTGTGCAGGGGCAAAACAGGGGACTTGAGCTAGCAACCCTCTGGTTACACGCCGGTGCCCTGGCCACTGTTGGAGGGGGCTGACCCCAGATCCTCGCCCCCCCCTCCCCCTTCCTCTACACTCGGTGTCTGGCAGCGCAGGGGAACAGCACAGTCCCGGGGCAGCGGTTCACCTGCGCTGACCTGAGCCGCGCAGACACACGAGCCGAGCGCTCGGGGTGCCCAGTCACACAGAGTGCAGCCAAAGCCTCTCTGTTTCCCTTCATCTCATCAGCGGATCCCTCACACAGGGCACCAAGAACACGGTGGTATTAACATGGTAAGCTCGTGTTCCTCCCAGAGCGGCGTTAATCTGCTCTCTCGCAGAGGCGCTGGCGCCCGCAGTGTTTCTGGCTCTCCCTCCGTGGTGTGCAATGGCAGGAAGTCTTTTAGGGGCAGCAGCTATGCATAAGTGCAGCCTCACCCCCACCCCCCAGCCCCCTGTCAGAGAGTGATTAGCCGACACCCTGATGATGCTCCCTGGCTCTCTTTCTCCCTCTCTTCATCTCCGTCTCCTCCTCTCCCCCCTCTTCGCTCTTTCTCTTTTGTGTCTTTCCCATTTTATTCTTATCCTTATATCTCTCTGTTTGCCTGCCCTCGCTCTCTATCACTCTTTCCCTCTCTATTGCTCTTTCCCTGTTCTCACTCTCCATCTCTCTTTCCCTCTATATCACTCTTTCCCTCTCTATCTCTCCCTTTTCCTGGCCACACGCCCCATCTCTTTTTCTCCCTGTTTCCCTGTTCTCACTCTCCATCTCTCTTTCCCTCTATATCTCTCTTTTTCTGTCCTCACTCTCCATCTGTCTTTCTCTCTATATCTCTCTCTTTCCCTGTCCTCACTCTCCATCTCTCTTTCCCTCTATATCTCTCTCTTTCCCTGTCCTCGCTCTCCATCTCTCTTTCTCTCTTTCCCTGGCCCTTTCCCGCTCCCTCCCGTCAGTGTGTGCTTGCTTGTGTAAAGAGTGCGTGGGGCTCTTGTTGTGGTAAGGAGGGTTGCTGGGGTGGGGTGATGGAGCGTGTTCCGCTCCTTGGTGGTGTGGCTCCATGCTCTCCCTGCTGACTCAGGCTGCCCCCCCCCCCCCCCCCGGGGGCACAGGGCCTGGCTCTCTGCTCTGCACCAGCATATGCTGAGGAGGAGTGGGGCGGGAGAGAGGCTCGCTGGGGCGGAGCCCGCCCTTCTGTTAGCCTGGCACCGCTCCCTCAGCTCCGGCCCAGCATTGTGTCTGCTGCAGCACCCTGTGTGTGTGTGTGTGTGTGTGTGTGTGTGTGTGTGTGTGTGCGTGCATGCGCGCATGCATGCATGCGAACTCTGTGTGTGCGTGTCTGTCTGTCTGTCTGTGAGAGAGCTTGGTGTGTGTTTGTGTGTGTGTGAGAGAGGTCGGTGTGTGTGTGTGTGCATGTGTGTGTGTATGTGTGTGTGTGTGTGTGTGCGTGCGTGCGTGCATGCATGCGAACTCTGTGTGTGCGTGTCTGTCTGTCTGTCTGTCTGTGAGAGAGCTTGGTGTGTGTTTGTGTGTGTGTGAGAGAGCTCGGTGTGTGTGTGTGTGTGTGTGTTTGTGAGAGAGCTCGGTGTGTATGTGTGTGTGTGTTTGTGTGTGTGTGAGAGAGCTCGGTGTGTGTGTTTGTGTGCGTGTGTGTGTGAGAGTGTGTGTGTGTGCGTGTGTGTATGAGTGTGTGAGAGAGTTCGGTGTGTGTGTGTGAGCGTGTGTGTGTGACAGAGAGCGCTGAGTGTGTGTGTGTGTGTGCGTGTGCGTGTGTGTGTGAGAGAGTTCGGTGTGTGTGTGTGAGCGTGTGTGTGTGACAGAGAGCGCTGAGTGTGTGTGTGTGTGTGCGTGTGTGTGTGTGAGAGAGTTCGGTGTGTGTGTGTGAGCGTGTGTGTGTGACAGAGAGCGCTGAGTGTGTGTGTGTGTGTGTGTGTGTGTGTGTGTGTGTGTGTGCGCGTGTGTGAGAGAGTTCGGTGTGTGTGTGAGAGCGTGTGCGTGAGTGTGTGAGAGAGCTCGGTGTGTGTGTGTGAGCGTGTGTGTGTGACAGAGCGCTGAGTGTGTGTGCGCCCGTCTGTGAGCCGTAGCTCAGGAAGCTGCAGGTTGATCAGATGGCTCCCCGCTGTCAGGAAAGCATTCTGTGTGAGCCTTTCTGCTGTGAGAGGCGCAAAGTGCATGATGGGAAAGCTGACCAGGCAGATTTTACACTATGAATCACCACACAGCAGGGGAAATCACACTTCTGCAGAGGGAAAGACATTAAATGCCTTCAGTTTAACTGCTGCATCACTACAACACGATCCTCGTGCCTTTGGACTTAAAAGACATACACTCTGTATAAGTTAGTGGTGCATAAGTTACAGCGCTGTACATACTGCAAATCCTGTGATATTTGTCAGATTGAAATTAGTATGACAGTCCCCTCTCAGCTCAACATGCTCCCAAGTATATGATGCAGGATTGCTTTCAAGGCATGTATATTTTCTGCACGTCTTTTAGTATGGGTGTGTGCGAGTGTGTGTGTGTGTGCGCGCGCGTGCGTGTGTATGCGACTCAGTCCCCCTGCTTCACTGCTGTCTCACCCTCTCTTGACAGACTACATGAATAATTGATCAGCTCTATGTGCAGATAGCTGAGTTCCAAATTAGAAGGGCCAGAAAAATCAACCTGGCAGCACGCCGCTTCACAAAATAAATAGATGTGTGCACTCGCCACCCCCTCTCTCAAAAAATATCTCCCAGCTGCTGTTGTATTCTAGAGAGAGCACTCACAGAGCAGGGCCTCTGTGCAGCGCTGTGGTCCAGCTCGTCTGCTGATGTCACCGTTACCTCAGGCCTTTCCAGGAAGTATGGGGAGAAACGGCAGGGTCAGCAGGAAGTAACCGGGTAGTGATAGATTCGCTGCAGCACTCTTTATTGACGGTTGTTTTGGTGTCGGGGTGTGAGGTTGTGAGGGTTGCAGAGAGGGGCATTGAGGTAGGGGAACTCCTAACAGCCTTACAGAGTCTGATAGGGATGATCGTCATTGTGGGGGAGGTGTGTAGGGAGGTGTTCAACACTGACACCGCCCTGACCCCCCTCCCCTTTCTGGATCAATGTGGTTTAGTCGAAAAGAAAAAAAAAAATAAGCTGAGTGGAAACTCTCCTGGATCAATGCATTTTTTTTCCTCTTTCTTTTGTAAGTGGAGCCATGTTTTATATTTACATTTATTTATTTATTTATTATTCTTGAGCAAATCGATGAGAGGGGGAAAAATAAGCATTGAGTGGAGGTTATTAAAAGCGCTTCCTCAGAAAACTCAATACGGCGCTAATGGGGCAGGTCCCAAAGGCTGGGGTGTGCCAATGCGGCCCTTCGGAAGGGAAAGTTTATTTCTTTGGGCCCCCTCAGCTTCATTTAAAGCCATTCAGCTGCAGCAGCCCAGCTACAGGGCCAGATCTGTGATTGGTCAGGATGTCCATGGATGGGATTGGTTAAGATATTTATCACAAAAGTCCTCTTTAGACGGACACCTGGAAGCCAAGCACCAGCTTTGATTTGTGTCACTACTATTAGTTTTATAAGTGCACATAGTGTCTCGCACCTTACTCAGCGGTTAAGTCTTCTTCCCTGGCCATCAAAGTTACTCTGGCTGGGAGAACGCTTGAGCAACCCATCCACGTTCAATGACAATGCGGCTTTATTTCCATTTCATGCACATCATTGTTCACTATCACTTAACTGCCAGAATCTACACATGCTTTAATTAGTGAAGCACATTGTGTTAGCAGGGAATATGGGCTGCCCTTTCATGTACAGCACAGAGCACTTGTAATCATTTCACCCGAATGAAAGACCCGAGAGAGGGAGGGAGAGAGAGAGAGAAGCTCAAGGGTGTCAGAGAGACGTGCAGGTGGCCACTGATGAGTGAATGTTTACCCTCAGTGGAGGGGGTCCCGTGGGGGTGGGGAGGGCTGGCCGCCCCTGCGTTGTAACGAATTCACCAAGACACCCTGCAGCGGCAGCACTGCGGCTTTCACCTTGGGACGTGGAGGGCAAAGCGGGATCCTCTCTGACCCCCCTGTGGACACATAGTGACACTGGAGCGCCATGCTTCCCCTCCCGCACTTGGTAAGCGAAAGCCTCCGGTGCGCTGTGCTCTGCAGCTGACGGTAGCGGCGATGCTGAGGCAGGTGTCTGCCAGGGCTCACCAGCGCTGTGCTGAAGCGGGGAAGGCCCTCTGGGATTCAGTGATCCTCCACCCAGGCGGGACCTCCGCGTTAGCGCTGATTTCAGCCTGTGTAAGCATATTCGGATTCCGGAGACAACGTGGGGGGGCTGGAGTCTCTGCAGCGACCAGGTGTCTTAGCTGCTGTACAGCGCGGCAGTCTACACCTGCTTCGTGCCCCTCAAAGTGTCCGGTAGCCTCCTTCCTGCAGCGGCGTATAGCTGTGCATGTGGACTGCTTTTCTGATCAGGTTTGTGTGTCTGTCTGTGACCTGTGGTCTGGTCCCTGGTGCATTCTCAATCTACCTGCATGTCCATGCAGGTGTGCACACCGCAATCCCTACCGAGGTTTGCATAGCCACAGTGTCACTGTGACTTTTTCCACAGCTGAGGCAGATCTTTAACAGAACTCCTCAGAATGACACAGTCATTGTACTTTTGCAGCTTCAATCTAACGTCCTGGCAATGCATGCTCAAATTCAACACCTTCTGTGAGGTTTGTCATCAGTTTGGAAAAAAAAAAAAAAGAAAAAACTTTCACTAAATTTGAGAAAAATCTGAATCATCATCATTATGAAAAGTGAAGAGCCTTTTGGTACATTGTGAGCTTTGTCATTTTACTTTGTCTTTCGTGCTTATGTTATACAGCTCTCACCGAGTCGCATGTTCATCTACCTGTTATGCCCGAGCTGTCAGTGCGCTGCCTTGGTGTCTCGTGCGCACCTTTGAAAGCAGAACGGAGTGGAAACTGCAGAGTCTTTGATGAGTCGCATTCGTTTGTGTTTAAACTGATTTCACAGAATTTCCAGGCCCTCCCCAGACAGCCGGTGCAGATCAGCAAGAAGCAGCACATCCAAGGTAAACAGTGCGGCACTGCTGTTGTACCGACGGCTGACATTAATGTCACTGTATCTGAGAGAGACGGGGGGGGGGGGTGAATGATTGAGTCACAGAGCAAAAGAAGGGAAGGCAAAGGAGGTCTCTTTATTACTTTTTCCAGGTCACTCAACGGGGAAAAAAAAAACTTTAATGAGAATGGTGAATTTACGGCTAATATTTATCTTTCATTAAACCCTGATATATTTATGGAGCAAGCAAGTAAATACACACGCACTCACATGCTCATACACACTAAAAAAGAATGATTTTTAAGCAATAGGTTCTGCATCATTTCGCAAAATTGTTTTTAGCAGCTGTTTTTAGGACCACCAAAAATTCACATTTTTTTATAACCAAGACAGTTCAACAGAACAGTATTCTACTACACATGCAATTTTCCAGTGTTTAGCAAATGCAAATTTATAAAAAAAAAAAAAAAAAAAGTGCCTTTCTGTGGACACCTCTGTTTGCTATACAGACCACGGCAGGTCTCTGTCTACACCACTGTTGGTTGGAATTGGATGCTTAGTTGCGTTGCTGGGCAACAGTCGCATCGCTGTCAGTCATTCCAGTCACTGTTGCCGCTGGATACGCATTGTATCCCCCCCCCACAAGATTGTCCCCCTCAGTCACATTCCTCACGTAGGGATTGCACGGGAGCGGCCCTCCACTGTGGGCAAACTCGGTATAATGCGTGGAGGGGAATGATTCATGGCTCCTGGCAACAGCCCCCTGTCCCCAGTCAATTCCCTCACAGACCCACCACCCAGCTCCCCTTCCATCACTCACCCCATTCCACTGCGCCATCGGGCTCCGGGGTGATCCGGACAACGCTAAATCCATCCGCCCCCTCCGTTAATCACCTTTAATTAAGGTGCATCCCCCTCCCCGTTGCTCAGGGGGTAATATATAACAGTAAGGTTTCTCTGCATGCCGGTAATGCGAAAGGGCTGTCATTGAGATGGATGGGGCTGGTTTCACAGCCTGAGGATTGGCAGAGGTCCAAGACTGGCCAGTGCTTTTAAACATTGTCATAGCCTTCAGGCCTGCGCCAGCTAGGACCTACGAAACAACAGACTTGCATTCTCTACATACCGTTTTTTTTTTTCCTGGTTCTTGACAGAAAAGAGCTTAATTATTTTTCTGCGTGTAATTTCAGAAGAGATATCCCCTAGTTAACTTCTCATACCAGTCGTATTTATAGAATGTCCAATTAATTACAGCACAAGTGAGGGGATTTTCTTACAGGCTGGGCCCGACTCTTGTTGCAGCTGGAGGAGTACCCAATCAGATACTGAGAAATGGGAGGTTGCTTGGCCTTATGTAAAACGGCACCTACTGTTCTACTGTTTTAACCTTTTTGGAGTAAAACATAGGACTTTTTTGGTTGTTTGAAGCTATGTACCATTTATTTCAGTCTTTAGTACACAGGGGAGAAGACGGTCTGCAGTACAGGTTAACATACAAGCTCTTCTGAGACAGACCTTCATGGTAATGCAGTTTAGTCTCCCTTATATTGTATGTACAGCAGGGTAGGAAATATTTGTGATTTTTGATGACATTTTTGCTCATCGGGGATCATCAAAGACAAACTCCCACCTTCGATGTTGATGTGCAGTTAGGTTTAGTAAGATTCAGGAGAGTTTACTGGTCACTGTGTTCCGTGTAAAGGTGCCAGCGTGAAACATTCTGTGTTTGGTTCTGTAGAGTCGGGTCTGCTGTGTTTCCCTGTTGTCACTGCTTTTAAAATAAGTCTGGTTTGGTTCCGCAGGAAAGGATCCAGAAACGGTGGCAGTCCATCCCCGTGATATGTTCGTTTCCCGAGAGGGCTGGACCTTTGTCGCTGCTGGTAGGTCACACATGTCATCCACTGATGAAGAAAACAATGTAACATCCCCATGTTGTGAAGAGAAAAGGGTTCACAAAAAGTATGTTTCTCAAACTCGCGACTGCATTTTCCAGCGACTAAGATGCTAATACCAAGCATATTAAAAGAATTTGTGACAGAAGTCAGAAAAATACTGGCACAGCTTTACAAACACGTTGCAATTAAATTCAAAGTGACTGCCAAGCAGCCTGCTTGCTTGTGAATACAGATAAGGAAGTGTGTGTCTCTAAAGGATGTCGACTTTAAATATGCACCTGAAGAGCAAGCTTCTAAATAAGTCATTAATCCCCAATCTAGTCAGTCAGCTAGCTAATGATTTGATATACTGGCATGGCGGCTAATTCCTTCTGTGTGGACACGCGGAGGGGGAATTCATAAGTGCGCTGTCGTGCATTTGGACGGTCGTCTGCACGAAACTGTCCTTCATCAGACAGCAGAGCTGAGTTCCAGAGACACCGAGGCCAGCGGGGCTCGTTCAGGGCGGAGTTATGTAAACAGCAGCCTGCAGACAGAGGGAGGCTCTGGGCGTGAGGGCATCGGAGGACCAGTGTCAAAACGGGGCAGGCGCTGCTGAATGCCATGGAAACGGCCTGACCTCACCTTGGCAAGCCCTAGCGAGTGGAGTAAACCCTGGCCACCTCGCTGGGGGCCAGTCCCTCCGATACCCTTCCCAGGGGTGACATCGGGATGAGAGTCCCCTTTTTGAGCGACAGTGGAAAAATGGCTTCCTGTTGTGTCCCGGTCATCCAGTTCATGGACGATATCTTTTCCATGAAGGGGAAAAAAAAACAAGAAAAAGGATCCACTGAGGATTATTTCAGCTTTAACCAGCTGGGCTGCTTGTCTACATAATACATATTATATTATTTTAATGTTCATATTTTAGTAATATAAGAATATTTAGTGTTTTAATATGTTAATATTTTGGTATTATATTATTTTACATTATAATTGTAAAACAATTCTAAAATTTATTAATTCTAATAAATAACACATCACATATTACTTTCTGTCATGAAAACAGTTCAAGCATATATGCTGGAAATGGGAAGCTGCAGTTTTCTGCAGCGGTAACTGTTATTCTCGCATTAACAGGAACTTGGTAGCTCGCAGGGTCAGCTCAATGCCCTCCCGATCAATACCCTCTGCGGATAATGCATGTTCCCTGAGAAACTGCAGCACAACAGAGACATCTCATTGGACCCATCTGCCCCTGCCGTCCCACCACTCAAGGAAACGGCATTTTCAGGAGGTTAAGTCAGACCACAGAGTGGGCGTGTCCCAGGGCTTTGCAAGGCCAAGGGCCGCATCACGGATTCGCTGACAAATCCTGCTTGTGCCTTTTTTTTCCGTGAGAAATGAGACAGGATTTGTATGAATTATTTATGACAATTGGATATCTATTTTTAGAAATTTAGAAAAAAAATCAATGTGAGGACATTTGGTGGTGTTTTTAACGCACAAACCCACGGATTGAGCTTCTGAACGCGTATCAGATATACTGCCATAACAGCCTTGGTCCAGTCATGTCAGAACCCTAGTGCTGTGAAATGTGACCTGATTCATGAAATATACATAGAGATATATTTAGAAACATACTTTATCAAAAAAATAAATAGAGCTCTCCATCTCCATTTTGCCAGAGCAGAACCTTATACGTGGAGACGTTTTACAGGCAATTTAATTACATGGGAGGGGAAATGGATTTTCTTTTCGTTGAATTTGATTTATACGTGCGATCATTAAAAGCACGAAAGAGGTGATGCAATCCCACTGGAACCTGGTGTGGTATTATCAGCAGAGAGATCCAAACTGAGGGTCACCTCACATTCCACACCTCCTAACTGACAGGACCCATCGGTCATCTATGACAAGTGGACAGGGAGTCTATCTGGACAGCAGAACAGGACCTTGAACGGGATGGTTTGGGGTCTAAATCACACACGAGAAGCTGATCATTTCATCCTTGATCAATGTGCTGTCTCTGCAGCTCTGGTAATACCTGTCTGTGTGAATTGGTCTCGGAGAATATCCAGGCGTAGGTACGACGTATACGCTGTAAGTGGGGCATTCAGTCTAACTGCAGTGAGACATGCCGGGATGAAGGCTCACCTGAGGCAAAATGTTCGCCGCGTCCTTTTAAAGTCAACAATAGGAACGCTCATAAAGTCGAGAGTGGATTTTTTGTTGTGTGGGAGAATGGAGGAGAAAAGATCTAATCCTTGTTAAAGTTTATCTCTATATTTAGAATAAGAATAGAAGGAAGAGAAAGAATATCAGCTGCTTCAGAGGTTAACTTGGATGCCACCCTCAACAGTAAGCATTGTAAGATATTCTGTGACTGAGGCAGCCGAGGGGTAATATAGGATATTCTGCCTGAAGCAGTTGAGGGTTAATTCGCCCCTCCATCCTGCAAGGGTGCCTGAGAGTATGAGCTGATGGGTATAGATCATTCCGGGACACCCCATCCTGCCCTCTCTCTGATGTGATGATGGGTGTCAGTATGTGCCAGGCTGCAGGGGCATCGTGCCCAATTTTAGCCCTGTCTGCTGTCTGCTCCCCCGTGCCGCACCCACGCGCGGGGCGCAGCCCGGGCGGTGACCTCACGCACTCGCGCCGCGTCCCCCAGAGGAAGTCGCTGCCACTTCTGCTTGGCGTGATTGGGAGTAAATCCGGCTGAACTCGGAGGCTGTAACCCACTCAGTGTGCATGCACCCTAATACCCCCCCTCCCCCCCATCTACAGAGCAGCCCCTCTGCATGCAATCTCCTCGTGGCCACCTGGCGCATTGTGCTGGAGCGGCCGCGGTAATTTGCCTCCGTGCCGCTCGCCGGTCATGTTTTTGCGTGGTGATGCGGTGCAGGCGTTCCTAAAATGTTGTGTAACAAAACAGTATGGGGCACACCTGAAGACCGTTCCAGCTGGCATTTCCAGTTCCACTCGAGTGTGTAACAGACTCTTAATCAACGGTTGACTTACCAGCACGGTTAAGCTGAAGTGCACCCAGGTTGCAACATTTTAACCCGTTTACATTCCAGTGGTTTGTTGCTTTCTATAGATGCTACACCTGAGGCCTGGGGGCATTTGGCATGTTTTACCCTGTAAATGAGGGCAGTGAAGGTAAATGACTGCAGAGTAGGGAGCGCATTATCTGGGCACTGTGTGGGGTGGGGGGTGAGGGGAGGTGTGGGGCAGGTGACTACAGGTGACTACCACAGGGTGATGGGATATTCTCTTTTTATCTGAGGGAGGGGAGTAGTGTTCCTTATCTTCTGGAGGAGAAGGCCGGGGGGGTACCAGCTGCGGTCCAGTGAGTACGGTACTGGTTCAGACTGGCTTTGTATTGGCCGGCAGAGGCTATTTATTAAATGTAATGAAATGGATAGTAATGGATGGTGATAATAGGTATGATATTCAGTAATCATACAGTGGTATAAATTAGGAATAATGGTGATGCCGTGCTTTCTGATTTTCTGTTTTTGGACTTTTCTGCCTTTAATTTAGCCCAGCATCTTTCTGCCTCTCTTGCTCTCCCTCTCTCTCTTCCTGTGTCGGTCTCTCCTCTGTCACTCTCTTCCTCTCCCTCTCTCTGTCTGTCTGAATGAGACGGTACCCAGGTGCTCTCTCTGTGTGCTTCTGTGTGCCCGCTGTGTTTTTAGGTGAAGTATGACCCCTTGTGATGTCATTAGGTCCAGGTGAGTGGACTGGCGTCATCTCTCTGGGAGAGTGCTTCATTTGTTGTTTGTCACGGACGGCGGGGGGGGGGGGGGGGGCTCTCACCTCTGTGTGTCAGTTTGCTGGCAGTTTCCCTCCCCCCTTTTTAGAACTGACCCGAACAAATAGGTTTTTAATACTCCAGACGTCTCCTCAGAGCGGAGCGCGCAGAGCGGAGACTCAGCCTCATCAGTGGAAGGTTTATAGTCGTGTCGTCTGTCTGGTTTCCAGCCATCAAAGATTCTAATAGCTGATGTGTCTTACAAGCTGAGCTGATTTTCCTAAATATAACCCATTTACCTCTCTCTGCATGTGCTGGGAGTTGTATTTGTCCTCAGCTCTCCCCTTAAAGCTGCATCACTGAGGCAGATGATGACTGAATTTTAAACTTTTATGAGTTTAAGTTTGAGGCCGTGTCACTGCAGCAGCCGGGCTCTCGTGTGTTTCTCTGCATAAACAATGTGAGGGTAATTGTATGCAGTGCACGTGGTAACAATATGCAAATGCACAAAGGGATAAACGAATCGTGACTCTGTCCTGCAGTTTGTATTTTAATAGCTTTGTTTCGGAGGTGTTCTTCAGGTTTTTCATCTTTTTCTCTGTGTAGGGCTATTCTGAAGAGGGTGATGACGATGACGATGATGATGATGATGTCATTCCCTCTGTGTCCCAGACTTCTGCCAGGTGGAGCTGCGACTCCTGGCTCACCTGACTTCTGACCCCGAGCTGCTGCGCCTTTTCCAGGACCCCACCGCTGATGTGTTCACCATGCTGGCCTCACAGTGGTGAGAGCTGCTGAGGATACTTCCTGTATCTCTCTCATTTACTGACCTTTATTTCCTGTATCTCTCATTATCTGCTCTCACGTTCCTGTATCACTCTCATTAATGGCTCTCAGCTTCCGGGATCTCTCTCATTTACTGATCTTTATTTCCTGTATCTCTCATTATCTGCTCTCACGTTCCTGTATCACTCTCATTAATGGCTCTCAGCTTCCTGTATCTCTCTCATTTACTGACCTTTATTTCCTGTATCTCTCATTATCTGCTCTCACATTCCTGTATCACTCTCATTAATGGCTCTCAGCTTCCTGTATCTCTCTCATTTACTGACCTTTATTTCCTGTATCTCTCATTATCTGCTCTCACGTTCCTGTATCACTCTCATTAATGGCTCTCAGCTTCCTGTATCTCTCTCATTTACTGACCTTTATTTCCTGTATCTCTCATTATCTGCTCTCACGTTCCTGTATCACTCTCATTAATGGCTCTCAGCTTCCTGTATCACTCTCATTTACTATCCTTGACTCCCTGTATCTCTCTCATTATCTGATTTCAAATTCCTGCATCACTCGTGTGCCTCTCCCAGTTCCCTCAGCCTCCTCTCATTTACTGTGCATTAATTATCCATGTCTTACTGTGTAAAGTGATCTAGAACTAACACAACACTGATGAAATTCCACGAACAGTGCATTATCAGTATCTTTTCATAGTTATTTCATGTCTATTGCATATAATCTTTCCCAGCTGTTTGCTGGAACCTGCCTGACGCCGTTTTTATGTTAGGAAATGTTGTAGAACAGCAGTGTTGGAGTTGAATGATTTCCTGTGTCACTCAAGCTCTTATTTCCATGCAGTCATGCCTTTTTCTTTCTTTTGTGTCCAGAGATGGGCTTGCTTGTGCCCCTTTGCCCACAGCCCTATCCCTCTCTCTCTCTCATCCTCTGTATCCCACCCCCGGGCTGTGTCAATCACAAGAGAATTTCTTTCTTTTTGTCTCATACTGGGAGCCACAGGCATACTAGACATCCACCCACTCGCCTCTTCCTGCCTTCCTCCCTGGGGGGGTTCTGACAGGTGTCTCCTTCTTCTTTTCGTACCTTTGGCTCCTCCCATCAAACTGGCGGCACAGTGACACAGCCTTCTCTCTGTGCTGTCTTCCTCAGTTCCCGTGCGGCATCTGCCTCTGTCGTGGCGCTCTCCGTCGGGCGGGAATAAGCGTGCCCTCTTCCCGTTCCTGCAGTGATGCCGGGTGCGCGGATGCGTGGGCGTGGCCGCTGTGTGCGCTTGCAGGCGGCTTCAGGGAGCCAGCAGGCTGCCACGCCCCCGGCGCCGGAGCCGAGCTCGGCTGACAGCCTCCAACTCAGTCACCGCCGTAGCTGTGAGAAACCCGCGCTCCTGTTTTCCTCTGAAGGATAGTGTTTGCTTCAGCCGCTCCCTGTTAATTCAGTCGCATATCTACAATGGGTTTACCGTTTTCATGTCTGTTTTCTCAGAGGTCTCTGGTGCAAGTAAGGAAGTGATTGATGCCGGTCGTTTCTGAAGCCTCTCTGGCCCTGAAGAGGTAAAAGAATGCAAACGCATTGCATTTCGTGGTCCACCAGCGGGGATGGGTGTAATTTGCTTCGGTGTCAGTGGAGAATGCATTATATTTTAAATGCCGCATGCTCGCGGTTGCGTTGTCATGGCTACCACCGCCGCAACTGACAGAGCGGAGTGTGTCCGTTCCCAGCCGTTTCTCTATTGTCTCCGTTATTATACCCCGCGGCCAGCCTCCTCTGTGGTAATTACATGCGAGATTTGTGTGGGGAGCGTTCAGCCCTTCTGCTGTGGGCGGCAGAAGGCAAGCGATCCGGCCAGCCCTTCATATCTCTAAACCCTGTAACCGCAGCCTCTGCCCAGCTCCCTTCGAACCGGTAACACCGCTGGGGTAGATTCAGGGGAGATGTCTGCTGGCAGCGGAAAGGAGAGCAGGCATCACAGCGCCTCGTGTCTCTCCTCGGGAAGCAGAGCCGCAGCTAAAGGAGACAGCAGGGGGAGCTGAGGGAGCCCTGCTCTTGCAGACCCTTCTTTCTCTGGCCCTCCTCCTTTTACTGGTGTTCCATTTTTGGCACCATATTGATGAAAATGAGTAATAAGTCCTAAATATTCAGCTTCCCGGGGCCACGGTCCTGCAGTGTCTGGGTGCGGAGTGCCAGTCCAGCAGGGGGTGCTGATTGCATCGCTGCTAATCTCTAACGCCTTCTCACCCTTTGTGACTTCTGCTACCTCTGCCCTGAGCATCACCTCTCTGCCCCCTTTGTGGGCATTTGCCAGGCTAAGCCCATGTCAGCCCGGCCATCATGGTGTGTCTTTTCACAACAGTTACGATAATTCTGCATAGTGATAATATTGCTAGAATATAATGCATGGGGGGATTTCCTGTTGCCAGCTCTGTGCGGAGGATCACATCCATGCAGCCAGGCTCTTGGCAGGGGGAGATGAGAGTCCTGTGGCCTAAAGGGAAAGTGAAGTGATGTGATGTGCAGCAGGGCTAATATTCCTGTAGCCCAGCTCTGTGTGGAAGAGCCAATGTTCCTGTAGCCAGGCTGTATTCAGGGATAAGAGGAAGCCAGGTTCTGAACAAGGGGATTTGGAATTCCCGTAGCTTGGCTCGGTAAAGTCGGTGTCAGGCTCTGGTCATGTCTTGTTAAGGAGTGTGAGGCTCCTGTAGCTTGGCTCTGTGCGGGAGGATCAGGTTCCAGTAGCTAGACTTTGTGCGGCGGGACAACAGCGTGACTGAGATGCAGAAGAGAGGTGGCGGTGTTTGATGTACCCATCTGTCTGCCTCACCCCAGGGACAGAGGCACCTGAGACAGAGGGGGGGAAGAGGGAGAGGGAGAGGGAGAGAGAGAGAGACAGAGAGAGAGAGAGAGAGAGAGAGGGGGAGAGAGAGAGAGACAGAGAGAGGGGGAGAAGAGAGGGAGAGCGAGAGAGAGAGGGAGACAGTGTCATGTTATCATCATCAGGACAGTGACTGTGGGGGAGAGATAATTAGCCTCTCCGTGTGGGAGACAGACATGCGGGCTGGTGAGTGAGCTCTCTGTGTGCCAGCCAGTGAAGGAGACCGCAGTGCCCGATCCCACTAATCCTGGGCACGTTTCAGAGCAGCTCCCTGACACTGCCTAATAAGGCCTCCGCAACCTCCGTGTCAGGTTAATGTGGCGGGAATCCTGGCACCATCTACACTGCAGCATTTTAAGTGTGTGGAAAGCAGGGCGGTTTACCAGGAGTCCGAGCAGAAGCGCTGAGGAGACAGGCTTCCACAAAGTGAGAGTGCTCTGTGTGTCTCCCTACAGTTCCTGCTGTCCTCCTTATGGCTTTTTTTTTTTCGCTTGTGTCATACTCTGCCTCACTTGTAAGTTGCTTTGGATAAAAGCGTCTGCCAAATGAATAAGCGTAAATGTGATGTAAATGCTTTGAACCAGGGAGGGTTAGCATTCCATGGGAGCCACCGATAAGTCTTCAAAATTCTCTCAATATGAAGAGAATTTGATGGGATTTTTTAATGAGATTTAATGATAATTTAATGTTTTTAGTCAATACCTGATAGAAAGCCGTTGCTGGCTAGTCACTGCTGTTGTTTTTTCTGCTCTAGCTGTTATACATATGGAACATGTAGACACACATGCATGCGCGTTCTCATTGGTCAATATTCCCTGCAGAATGTCACACAGTTGCTAGCTCAACACTTTTGTAATCATCCTGTCAGTTCAATCTTTATTGGGACGTGCTGAATACAGGAGCTGAATCTTCCGTCAGAGTAAGTAAGAGAGAGAGAGAGAGGGAGAGACTGAAGAACTGGCTGTTAAACGCCTTAGCAAGCGCTGAGCAAAAAGTCTAAACCCTGCAATGGCAAAATCCCAACAGTGCAAAGTGATACAAGACTTGGAAAATAATCTGTTGGGAGCTCCAGGAGAGAGTGAGAGAGAACCTTCAGGGGAGAGTAATTGCACCCAGCAGGTGCGGTGAAGTTCGGAAAGGGCGAATGAGTGCTCTCAGGTAGGGTGGAGGTGAGGGCTCTGATAGACCAGCATGCTACCCTTTCTTAAATGGGTGGCTTTCCGAGCACCTCGTGTGCACACAAAAAAAGAAGTGGGGGGGGGGGGGGGGTACATTGAGTTGATTGCACTTGATAGAGTTTTTCGGTTTCATGAGCAGAACTCTTATAGGGCAGGTGGTGGGGGATCTGTGGGATGACCAGTCCCCAAAGGACAAAGAATGACAGCCAGCAATTCTGCTGTACTGAGGGGTGTGTCTGGTGGCTGTTTTGTTCTGCGGGAGCGAGAGGTTCGGCAGGAGGGGCACAGAGGAGGCCAGGACAGCAGGCCCGGCAGCCCCTGTCACCCAATGCCCCCATCAGTCCCCCACGCAGGGTCGTGCCAGGCCTCCGACAAAATATTCAGGCACTGGCCATTCTGACGCGCAGCTTAGTTTCATGGGTCAGGCAGTTGCGTTTCTTCGCTTTGGGTCCACCATGACAGCGTGCTTTTGAAATCATCACAGCCCGTCTGTGCATTGTGACCGCTGTATTAAAGAGTATTAAAGCGCAGTACTCCAAAGCGTAATGTGTGGCAGCAAGTCTTTCACCTTTGCCCGGTCCATCCTTTTGTTTTACTTTCAGCCTCGGTCTTCCCTGCAGCGCTGAGTGACAGCGGAGTCTCTGTACATCGCCGCAGTGCTCGGCCGCTTTATTACCATGGGCAACCCCAAATCTCCTCACATGTCCTCAGCAGGCCCCGCGGGGCTCCCGGCTGCCGCTGTCCCTGACGTGAGGGTTGACATTGCTTCTGGGGTGCTGTCACAGGGATGTGCACCCGGACTCCTCCGTGGTTACCCGCCGTGCCCCCTCCCACCCCGTCCGTCCTTCCCCGACCCCCCTGTCCCCTATTCCGATGGCCCCTCCTGGCACCCGCCGCCGTCTCCGACTCCAAGCTAACGCTGAACTAACACTAATGCGATGCTACAGCTCCCGGTCGGAGCCCGGCCGCAGCTCTGTCTGCATGTCATCTCAAACCGCCATCGCATCTTTGGCTGCTGTCTAGGGCCGGGACTGCGTGACGCCGTCACCGCCAGCCACGCTTCCTGCTCCGTCACCCCCCCATCCCCCCCCTCCTCTTTGCCCTCCTCTTCGCCTGGCGGGGCGGGAGCGTCTCACGGGTCAGCGCTCCGTGGCGCGGCCGCAGCCACCAGCCGGCCGCACAGAGCTGCCCGGGCCGTCGAGACACAGCGCCTCTGATGAGGGCGGACATGGCCCTGTGTGGCCGTGTGGCTCACAGCCCCAGAGCCCATGTGACAGGGCGCGAGGGACACAAGCGCTGGGCCATCACAGGCCGGCAGCGTGGAGCGGAAGCATCAACGCACCTCACGGCGTCTCCTGGGAGGGAGCGCACAGCACGCTACTGCCCGATCGACGCACCCAGCGATCAGTGTGTGCCTCATAGAAACGAGATTGGCAGCGGTCTTGAAGGTTGAGCGAAGTCTGAATTAAGGTGTAGCCTTTTGAGCGGCTCTCACTCCGCTGCTATGGTGTTCCCACACTGCAGCTGGAGCCCTGAGGAAGGCAATCAGCTTTCCTTTCCTCTCTGAGTAACAGAGGAATAAAGGCCTGGGAAGTCCGTCTGGATGAGGGGCATTGGGGAATATGAGGGGTACCGGTGGGGCTATGAGGTCATTGCTGAATCCTGGAGGAGACGATATGAGGCCACTTGGGAAAGAGGAGGTGGAGGCTGTTTTCTGTATTCCTTGTGCTCACGGTGAAACAGCAGGCAGGTTCCCCATCATTTAGACAGGGCCTTCCTCGGGCATTGTCCCTCTGTTTGATTTCAACGTTAAAGTCGTCTCCCAGAGAGTGACAGAGAGCTGATGAGCATATTTCAAAGAGCTCCACCCAGAGGGGGGGCGGGGGGCATGGGGGTGGGGCTGTTTGAAGCAGTTTGTCCTTGAATCCAGAAGACCTTCCCTGACAAGTGTGAAGCACTCCCACTCCAGGACCCGATGGAGGAGTTCAAAAGGAATCTGTCTGCAGCAGCTTAATCACAGCCTTCAGTGCCCCACGCCCCTGCTGAGGCTTTCTGCATGCGCGAGCGTGTGTGTGTGTGTGCGTGTGTCTGTGAGTGTGTCTCAGAGAGAGAGAGATGAAGAAAGTGTGTGTATGTGCATATGAGAGAAAGAGCGTGTACATTATGTGGGTGGGAGAGTGTGTTTGTGTGTTTATGAGAGGGTGTGTATGTATATGTGTTTGACGTTGAGTCTGTGTATGGGAGAAATAGTGTGTATCAGTCAATCAGCTTTAATTTGGTGTAGCACCCTTTGCAATCAAAGTGTCACAAAACACTTTACAGTGCCCTGTTTCCAGGGAATATAAAAGAAAAAACACCAAAGTGAGACAAAATGGGAAACACTGAAGAATGACTCCCTGAAAAGGCAACTGTGTGTGTGTGTATGTGAGAGAGAGAGTGTGTGTGTGTGTGTATGTGAGAGAGAGAGTGAGTGCGTCTGTGTGTGTGTGTGTGTGTGTGTGTGTGTGTGTGTGTGTGTGTGTGTGAGAGAGAGAGTGAGTGCGTCTGTGTGTGTGTGTGTGTGTGTGTGTGAGAGAGAGTGTGTGAGTGTGTATGTGTGTGTGTGTGTGTGTGTGAGAGAGAGAGTGAGTGCGTGTGTGTGTGAGAGAGAGTGTGTGAGTGTGTATGTGTGTGTGTGTGTGTGTGTGTGTGTGTGTGAGAGAGAGAGTGAGTGCGTCTGTGTGTGTGTGTGTGAGAGAGAGTGTGAGTGCGTATGTGTGTGTGTGTGTGTGTGTGTGCGTGCGTTTGTGCGTGTGTGCGTGTGTGAGTGTGTGTGTGTGTGTGGTAGGGAGGGAGGGAGGCAAACTGAGAGCATATTTTGCTAATCTGCTCTCAGTGCACCCCTGTGAAACACCTCTCCCACTCTACACTCACACCTTGAAAGCTGACCTGGGTGATCACATTGTCACCATGCAGAAATGCACACAAACAATCACAACAATAGGGCCCGATTCAGCCGAAGTCAGCTTTTGCTTCTAGAACAGACCCCCCCCCACCACCACCACCACCCCACCCCACACTGCCCCCGGCCCCCGCATTTGACATAAATAGCCAACCTGCGGGGCATGCGGATACATCTGTCATGGCCTCACTAAACTGAAATCCCAGATTGTTCTGTTGAGGCCGGGGTGGGCGGCGTGGGGGTGGGGGGAGGGGAGTTTTGGGGGTGGCTGTAGAAGGCTGAATGACCTCTTTTCAGTCCATCTCTTGGGGTCAGTCAACTCAAGCCACCGTGCCCAACTGTTCCTCTGTCCAGGGAATAGCAGTGACACCCAGGACTGTGCTCCACATGCTGGTGTTGATACACATGCGGCGCGTCATCTCTGGACTCCTGGTTGTTTACTCGGACAGGTGCATGAGTTTAGGTGCACCAATGATGAGCCTCAGGCTGATGGCCACACAAATACAGAATCAATGGATTTTTTTTTAAGATTCTGATTGATTAAGAATCAATTAATCAATCAATTAATCAATCTGGCCTAGGTGACCGAGGCTGACTGACACTCTAGTATTACTCCTGACTCATATCAGAGAAAGTGCCGTTAGAGAGGAAGCTGATCCGCCTCTTCTCTCCCCCCATTGCAGGAAGGGGGTTCCTGAGGAGGCGCTCAGCCCAGAGGACAGAGAACACGCCAAGCGCATCGTCTACTCCGTGGTGTACGGAGCAGGTCAGATCACTCTCGGCGTTACCCACGATGCATCTCACACAACCACGTGACATCACGCCCATGGCTCGGGGTCCCTTTACCTTTCACAACCCGACCCATGCATAATAGTCCCCTTGCATTGACCAAACGGGGTATAAGCAACAAATTCGGACCGTTGGACAGACCACTGAGCTCATTAACGTTGGAATGACTCTTCCTGATCCCTTCCTTGTAAATCATGAAGTGACATCAGAGGGAAATGGAAATGCCATCCCATCCAATATCATACATCCATTCCCTAAGTATTTTTCTTTATTAGATGCGCTTTGCAGTGGTTATTCATATGTCGGTCTGGATGAGAGCATCTGCTAAATGACAAAGTGTAAAATGTAATGTAAACGTCAGCTGGACCAGAGCCCATCGGGACCGCTGTCAATTTACCCTCGCCTCTTGTCCCGTTATGCCCCAGAGAGCACACATACAAGCCCACTACACTACCCACAATTCTCCTGGACTTCATACTCATAATATTAATTCATATTTCCTGGGCTCTCCTCAAAGGGCCTTTCACCAGGCAGGATTTCAAAGACTGTCAAAAGCCTTTGAAGGTGAAATCCCTCCTGCTGTTTAGCTCCTATGGAAAAAAAACTACAGGCTATTTCCAGTGATAGCTTATATACTAACAGTGAGCAGGCCCACGTTATTACGCTCAAACAAATAGATAGACAGATCGATGAATAGAAAGACTGTGGAACGCTTGCGCAGTATGGCCCTCGGTACAGAAAGGAGAAACATATCTGCTGTGACCTATTTAACTTGAAGAGGCAGAGAGCCTGTAGAGAGGAGAGCCATTCATTGGTGTTGCTAATGGAGACCATCTGAAAACCCA
The DNA here is from genome assembly GCF_013368585.1 of Megalops cyprinoides. Taxonomy (NCBI): domain Eukaryota; kingdom Metazoa; phylum Chordata; class Actinopteri; order Elopiformes; family Megalopidae; genus Megalops; species Megalops cyprinoides. The sequence goes on along the minus strand of NC_050600.1, from coordinate 7,395,650 downwards.
GGCTCCCATGACCACGGACTGCGAGGCAGATGGAATACGGCGTGTATTATAACCAACGCCGCCGCTCGCCTCTCCTCAGGGAGCCTCGCTGGTCTCACCCCCCCGACCCCCCCGACCCATGGATCGGGCATCCTGCGCTGAACGCCGCCCGGTTCCCTCTGCTTGTCCTCCTCGCCGCGTGCGCGCGGGGGGGGGGGGGTCACACCTCCAGCACGGAGCTGCGATTACGGTTTATCTGAATAAGCAGGCTGCCCAAGAACGGCCCACTCAGCTCCTCTGGGACGTTTCCGAGGGGGAGACAGGAGTGAAGTATGACGTTAGGCTGTGATCGCAGTGCTAAGCCAACAAAATTGGTGTCCACTCTGTGGGTGACACCCCCCCCCCCCCCCCCACACCATCCCCGGCAGTCTTCAGCTGAATACTGATTGAGCTGAAATCGATTGAGAAAGCTGTGAGGAGGTGCGTGTTTGGTGCCAAAGCCCTTTGGCATCAGGAAAGAGCAAAGGAGAGCAAAATCCCTCTCAGACCGTCAGTCAGATCTGACTCCTACTTCCTGCATTGCATATCTTAACTGGTGCTGAAGCCCCCTATTGGTAATACGTGTGCATTTTTGAAAATTTACAAGTAATGTACTTGTACTTGTACTAACCTGTACCAATCTTAGTACCATTGCACAGGAACATGCTACTCACAGATAATGGATTTTATTTGCAGAAAACGTGATGTTCACCAAGGCTTCCCCCTGGCACAGCTGCTCTGGGTCCCTCAGATTGTTTGGCTTGGTGAACTGATGATGATCAGTTGAGGACATTTAACGTTTACTTTGTAGATGTGAATGAAAACCTGGGATCATTGTCATGCTGGAATGTCCACTTCCAGCCAATGTCCACTTTCAGCCCAGGTTGAGCAGAGAGAATAGAGGTTTTGGCCAAAATGTCGTGGTATGTTTCCCACCACCATATTTCACGGTGGGTATGGGTTCATTGTAAACACAAGATTCACTTTTTATACCAAACATAATGCTGATGAGCATGGCCAGTAAGCCCAGCTTTCATTTCATCTGACCAGGAGACATGCTTTCGGGTGTCAGATATACCTAAGCAAATGCAACTTATCTCTTTTGTGGCTGGTGAGCTGGTGTTCAAAGGAGGCTCCTTTGTCGCAACTGGTCATGAATGCGACATTCATACATGCAACTTGCAACATTCAAACATGCAACTAAATGGTTCAGTTTAATACTTTGCAACCTAAACATGCCAGTTTGTTTGAGAGATCTCAGACTTTTGCATTTGGATTTTCAGTTGCCTCCTGGACCACTTGTTTCACGGCCCATGGTAGCAAGGCATACAACCTCTTCCCAGCAGGGTAGTGGTTCTACCTTAAAGTTCTTAATAACAGACTCTAACAGTGTTGGATTTAGTTTTGTTGTGAATTCCTTTGTAGGCGTCTCACAGTGGCAGTTTACCTGAAGCGTTGAGATAGCTCTCTGACCTTAACCATAGTAATGCATGCTACTGATTAGTTTCCCCTGTACATTACCTCCTTTTATATTACAGGGAAACAAGAAGCCTTTGGGTGTCTCTGTAGTTCCAGAAGCTTCTGTCGACTGTCTAATATGCAGAACATTGGTGTTGATTTTTTTTGCTGGATGTTGTTTTTAAAGATTACTTTAAGGCGTAAATAAATATGACCCTTATATTCGGATTATATTTGGATTATAGTGCAGTATTTGTGAATAGCCTGAAATTGTTCTTATGGTTGGATAAAGTGTTTAATTTCAAACATTTCAAAAAGATATGGGAATTTTGTCTGCTTAAATTAAAACTGAAGTCCAAAGTGCTTTACAGCACAAGACAGGCAAGCTTAACATTTAAGAATAAAGGTGTCAGACAGAAAAATATAACATCTAATTATGATAACATCTGATTATGATGATATGAGTGTAGAGCAAATAAAATAAATGAGTACATTAATAATTTAGGATCCCCCATGTTTAAGGTTAACCTCACAGACAGATCAGAGGCTGACTGCAAAACAGAATGAGCAGGCTTGTAAAAGCCATTCTGCAAACGAGCATGAGGATGGCTTGTGATGAACTGCTCGTCTCATTGCCTCTAACTCCTATAACTTGCTGGAGATTCTCCGCAGGAGGTTTTTTTTCCTTGCTGGTGCCTGCGCAGACATTCCTGTAGGATATCAGGGGAATCGAATTACGTCTGACTGATGTAATGTAAAAAAAAAAAAAAAAAAAGCGGAGCCAAATGATGCGCAATCTTATTTGAACAGATTACAGGCAGATCAATGCCGTGGTATTAGAGCAACCTTTGGCATGCTGCCCACTGCCAAGACGCTTGGGTGCAGAACTCATAAATCAAAGTTGGGGCTTTGTTTAATGCAAGGAGGTTCAGCGTACGCTTCTGGGTGATGGTGCTTGTGATACTGCAGTCACAGCTCCTAATGATAAAACCAAATCTGGAGTAAAAAGCTACACTTACAAATGCTTTTAAGATCTCTACACCTGTTCTTATAATTACTTATAATTACTCTTATAATTACTGTCCAACTTTTTATCAGATAATTATCAACCGCATTTTCTGTAAATCCGTCACTTCTTTTAATGCCTGGTGTCACCCTGACAGTGTGTGATGCATGGTGTGATGCATGGTGACTAGAGCGATCTTCAGAAACTCAGTAACTCGTGTTAATGCATCCCCCTCAGTTTCAAAATACCACTCAGGTGGTGTGTGGTGCATTGTGGGAAGGGCTACGTGCGGGAAACTGATTTTTTTTTCGATGCTGTGAGGAGAAGACAGGGAGCAAGAGTGTGAGAGAAGGAAAAAGGCAAGAGAGGGTCCTTGATCAAGCAGGCAAATCACCCTGCTGGCTGAGGAGCCCATCACCATGGTTACAGAATACTCAATGGAAGCCAGTTTGGGAAGACAATCTACTCTGGGGACTGAGGGCAAGTTCTAGGGTTGGGGGGGAATTTGCCATGGACACAGACACAAGTGGGTCAGGAGATAAAGAGGAAATTCTTGGGGTGGGGGGGTGGGGGGGGAGAGATAAAAGAGACGTTATGAGGCTGCACAATAACGAGAGGCACGCTGGTCTGAGAGGGGGGCCTTTGAGTGTGCTGTGACTTCATCTAGCAGGAATGTAGAGAGACACACACATGCACATTCCCAGAAGGTTTATTCAGGAGAATCGGAACGAGGGCTGTGGGGCTCAGTTACAGCACCCCGCCAGACCCCTGCCAGGGTAGGGACCGGCCAGCTAATGTAGAGAAATGGCCAGGAAAAGAGCAGGCTGGAAACACTGGCCGCCCCTGCGTGCTCTGACCTGACCGCTGCTGGCACCGCACACAGACTGCTGCCCTTCACTCTCCTCTGGGAAGCTCAGCACAGGCTCTCGTTATCTGCCCGCTGAAGGCACGTCTGTATCTCAGGCTAACCCCATGCTCTAACTGCGCTGAAGAGAGGGGTGTCTCTCACATGAGCGTATGCTTGGGCCCTCTGTGACACCCACTTCAGCAGTCCTCCTGCTGCCCAACCCCCCCCGGTGCTCCCTCACAAACCAGCCGGCCGGCCACGCTCAGCTCCCTGCTTCCCTCATCGCATGGCATCAGAAGAACACACACACACACACACACACACACACAGACACACGCACACCCATGCACACACGCATGTACACAGGACATTTATACACACTCTCATACTCATATATACACACACAGACCCACACAGACGCACATGCTTCACAGAACATTGTGTCTGTCGGGTCATAGCCCCTCTAACAAAAAGAGAGAGCACAGGGAGCAGCTCCGGCCTGTTGTGTGTGTGTGTGTGCGTGTGTGTGTGTGTGCGTGCGTGCGTGCGTGCGTGCGTGCGTGCGTGCGTGCGTGCGTGCGTGCGTGCGTGCGCGCGCGCGCGCGTGTGTGTGTGTGTGTATAGATAGATTGATCGATAGATCGATAGATAGATAGATAGATAGATAGACATACCCACGGACATACCCACATAGACACACATGCATACAGACTGACTGTCACTGAGTGACACCGCACAGACAGACACACAGGTATGCACACACAGGCAGGCAGGGCAGAGCAGCAGCGTAGGCATGTTGAGCTCGAGGCTACCGCCGCATGTAGAGGTCAGCCGGGGCAGGGGCACAGGGGACCGCCGCAGGCTTAGACCTGGCTCCGCCGGGCCCGCGAACGGGGAGAAGGGTGTTAGGGAATTAGCGCCATTGTCGCCAGCGAACGGCACGCCGTTCTGGGGGCCCTTTGTGTTCCCTCCCTGGCGCTGGGGCGGTCTGGCAGGACATCACACGCTACGCGATGACCGTAAACCCTCCGAAAACATTTCCACAATCCTTTCCACCACTTTACCCCGGAGGAAACGTTTGGGCTTTGTTTTGGCCTACGCGGAGTTCGCAACGCTGTATGTGTCACCGAGGTTTATTTGCGCAGAGACAATCGTTGACAAAGACTACAATGACAAAGAGGACGTGATTAACACTCCTGTCACCGGACACTGGCTCTGAGCCTCTGTGTGTGAAATTGGTGAGAGTGAGGCCCCCTGCATTAGGCCATTGAATTTACCCCCATAATGGACCCTGTGTCCCCAGGCCGGGAGCGTCTCTCTGGCATCCTGGGGGTCAGCGCCGAGCAGGCCAGCCGGTTTGTGGAGAGCTTCCTTCAGAGGTACAGAGAGGTGCAGAGCTTCGTCCAGAGGACCGTGCAGCAGTGCCGGACGCAAGGTGTGGCCTCTCTCACATGCCAGTCAAAGTCTGTGTCAGCACTGTCTCCTTGTTTCACTCCTAGCATCATTCCTTTGGCCTCTGAAGCAGACAGAAAAATACACCTGCCCAAAGTACACTATATGGACAAAAGTATGTGGCCACACCTGTTTTTCAGGGTTTGGGCTAGGCCCCTTATCTCCAGTGAAGGGCAATCTTAATGCTTCAGCATGCCAAGACATTTTGGACAATGCTATGCTTCTAACTTTGTGACAACAGTTTGGGGAAGGCCCTTCTCTATTCCAACATGACCGTGCCCCAGTACACAAAGCAAGGACTAAAAAGATATGGTTTGATGAGTTCAGTGTGGAAGAACTTGACTGGCCCGCACAGAGCCCTGACCTCAACCCCATCGAGCACCTTTGGGATGAACTGGAACGGAGATTGCGAGCCAGGCCTTCTCGTCCAACATCAGTGCCTGACCTCAAAAATGCTCTACAGAATGAATTTCCCACAGAAAGCTGTTATAGCTGCAAAAGGGGGACCAACTCCATATTAAAGTATATGTATTTGAATACTATGTCATTACAGTCCCTGTTGGTGTAATGGTCAGGCGTCCGAATACTTTTGTCCATGTAGTGTATAATAGTTTAACACTGACATTTTATTATTTTTGATTTTTTGATTATTTTGACTTATTTAATGTATGCATATTTTGTAGTATATTTTATGTTATAATGTTGTGTTAATGTATTATGAAAAATTACTTGCTTGCATTACTTGCAAATCATAATTCATACATTTCTAATATATGAAGATTTTAGCATGTATTAGAAATTGTTCTTCCCAGCCCGGTGTTCATATTTTGGCAGATATTGACATACGTGGACTTCATAGGGATGCTGGACATTTTTATTGTGATGAATCCAGTGGCAAACAGAAGCTCGATGAAGAGTCTGGTTGTTACCGCTGCCAGCTCTCAGGAGTGTTTCCCACACGATCCGCGTGGCAGCAGGAGTGCCAGTATGGGCCGGTACCGGTGGGTCCGGAGCGGGAGCGGCCCAGGGCCCGGTCTCAAGAGTTAGAGCGGTAATGCTAGCACATCAGAGCACTGTGTCTGCGGAGTCAGAACCCCCCTAAAGCAAGGCGATGTTTCTCCCCTGGAGAGCGCGCGGGGAGCAGGGCTCGAAGGCCATCGATCCATTGCGGACCGACAGACCGCTTTAATGCTGCAGGCTGCAGATTGGTCACAGCTCGGGCCGGTATTTATGATCCCCCTCGCAGGCCGGTTTTCAGATGAGGCGAGAAAGGCAATAAAACTCGGTCCCTGAGGGTGCTCACCGCTGACTGGAGACATGAGAGTAATGGGTCAGAAATCAGATGGCGAACCTGCTTTAATCTCACTCATCGATGAGCCAATCAAGGCCACAGGATTTATCAGGCTCCCCTGTCAGAGTGGTTTCATCTCCGAGTATGTGTGACCGCCTATGATCCTCTTTACTGGAGGAAATCATGTATATATATGTATACATATATATACACACACATGCACATATACATATTTATATACACACACATACACACACATAAATATGAATATATAACACCCCAGCGCCTTGAAACAACATACAGTAGTGTTTTGGACAGGAGCATCTGTTTTCTGGAACAACAGGGAAAGTGTGCTGGGAAGCCCTCACATGCACTCACAAACTGCCATAACCACGCACACACGCACATGCACATGTCTGCTAAGTGGGGCGTGACACAGTGACATGTTTCAGCGTTTCGCTGCCTCGCTCCCGCGCAGCTCCCAGGTGTGTCCTTGTGACCGTGGAAGCCCGAGTCGTGTCACATGTGTGTTTGCGGGGGGGTGGGGTGGTACCAGCATGCTTGCAGCATGTTCGTACGGTGGCTGACCTCTGCTTTTCCAGGGGGATTTACCCACAAAGCCTCTGCCCATTGTCCAGGCCCTGGAATGCACTGGCCTGGGAGATTCCTACTGTAGATTTTTTTTTTTTTTCTTTCTCCAGAAGTGCAGCACAGCGACATTGGCGGGATCTTTGGCTTTGCCGCGCATCAGTGCGGCAGCGGAAAGCCCCCGGCCGTGGGATGCCGCCGCATTCTTGCACTCGTCACCGTTCGACCCGGCTGACAGCTCCCCCCCCCCCCCCCCCGTTCACCCCCTCATTCAGTCCTTCTGGGCCTGCTCCAGCAGAAGGTTCTGGGAGCGGAGCGGGGTTAAAAACGGCATGCACAGCGGACTGTTTGTTTCGCAACGCGCCCCTCGCCCCGTCACCTGACCCGACATGCGCTCACCCCTCTTGTCATTGCTGTGGCATCTGATTTTCTGTGCCAGCATGTTACAGTCAGTAACTAACGCAGCTGATCCTCCTCGCAGCATGACAGATAAGCTCTGAAGTGTCTTACTGGGCATGTAACAAGGGAATACACGGCCGCAATGTGACTGTTGTATGAAGCATCAGTGAAGTACAGCGCCCCATCGGCTGAGGTCTGTTCTGTTTCGGTATCAGAAAAAACAGGGGGACTGGGCCTATATGCACTGTCCTGTCTTCCCTTTTTAATGGCACCAGGAGTGAGGGTCTACCCTAACCTGACCGCATCCTGATGAGGACAGATCTTCAACCGTTGTTGTGCTTAGCAGAAAAGCGCTCTCTTCTTTTCCAAACCTCCATGTCCAGAGCTCTGTGGCAGTAGTGAAGGGGTCCTCTCCTGAGTCGTTACCTCAGATGGCCCCTGTTCTGGGCAGAGTGTGGGCTCCGCTCTCTGTTGGTCGGCTCACTCAGACTCTCATCTTCGCCGTGTGCACACGCACTCTCTGCCTCTCCCCACCCCCCTGCCATTCTCCCTCTGTTTCTGCTCTTTCCTTACCCCCACCCCCCCTCCTGCTCTTCCTCCTCGTCTTCCTCTGCTCACTGGCTCAGTGGCTGAAATCCAGTGCTGATGTCTGAGGCAGACGTGGAGAAGGGGAGCTGTGGCCGGGTGCAGCTACAGCCAGTGTTGTCCACTGGTGCCACGTTACGCATGCCTCTCTCTGGAGCCTCCAACTCCAGAGAGAGGCAGAGCTACAACTGCGTCTGGCCTGAAGCGGCATGGAAGCAACATGTCTGAAGACAGACATCTTGTGCTCTGCAGAGAAGAGTCCTCTATGAAGGCGGGGCGCGTGTCTTTTGCCAGTTCGGTGCAAACCTTTTATTTTAGTGTGGATACTGTAGGGATGTTCTTGTTGGAATGTCTTGCTGTTTTTTTTTTTTTTTTTTAAGTTGTCATACATAATTGACAGGTTTTAAAAATGCTATGATGATGATTACACAGTGTAATAACTTTTTCATTCCACAACAAACCTGTATAATCTCGGTCGATTACAGAAGTGTTATTTGAATGTGCAAAATTGAGCAATCAGAAATAAATAAGTCAGTATCTAAATTCATAGCCTGTCACCTTGAAATATTTTTTTTATTATTGCTTATGATTGTTGCTATGAATCTTTGTTTTTCTTGGCTGTGTTTCCAAGGATACGTGGTGTCAGTAATGGGCCGGCGACGGTCTCTGCCTCACATCCACTCTCCTGATTGGGGCGTCCGCAACCAAGCGGAAAGGCAGGCCGTCAATTTCGTGGTCCAAGGTAGGCAAGGGACAGCTGAGCCATCCTAACGCCCCAGCAGATCTCACCCCCCTGGTCTTTTCACTTTACATGACATTATTGTTATTTAGCAGGCGCTCTTATCCGGAGCGACGTACATTAGTTACAGTTTTTATCCATTATCATACAGCGGAATTATACTGAAGCCGTGGGTCCCAAGGGTACAAAGGCAGTGCCCCAGCAGGGAGTCAAACCAGCAGCTTTTTGGTTACAAGGTCTGCTCCTTACCGCTACAACATAGCACTGCTCCTCACCCTGCTTCCTGCCCTTCTCCGTCAGGTCCTAACCCCCTGGTCTCCTCACCCTGCTTCCTGCCCTTCTCCGTCAGGTCCTAACCCCCTGGTCTCCTCACCCTGCTCCCTGCCCCTCTCCGTCAGGTCCTAACCCCCTGGTCTCCTCACCCTGCTTCCTGCCCTTCTCCGTCAGGTCCTAACCCCCTGGTCTCCTCACCCTGCTCCCTGCCCCTCTCCGTCAGGTCCTAACCCCCTGGTCTCCTCACCCTGCTTCCTGCCCTTCTCCGTCAGGTCCTAACCCCCTGGTCTCCTCACCCTGCTCCCTGCCCCTCTCCGTCAGGTCCTAACCCCCTGGTCTCCTCACCCTGCTCCCTGCCCCTCTCCGTCAGGTCCTAACCCCCTGGTCTCTCTCCCCAGCCTCCGCAGCTGACCTCTGTAAGATGGCCATGATCCGTATTTTCTCCCTGGTGTCTTCATCCCCTTCCCTCACAGCCAGGTAGGATCAACTCCCTCCTCTTCCTCCTCTCTGTCATTCTTCTCCTCCTGTTCCTCGCGCTCCTCCGTTCTCGAGAGGATCATATAAAATCTGAAAAAAAAACACATATCCATATCTCTGGTCTGCGGAGAAGGAGGGTTCTCCTGCGTGTGTATCTGGCATAGCAGCCCCCTTTCTCCCTCTCTCTCTCTCTCTCTCTCTGTCTCTCTGTCTCTGTCTCTCTCACTCTCCCTCTGTCTTTCTCTGTCTCTCTCTCTCTCTGTCTTTCTCTGTCTCTCTCTCTCTCTGTCTTTCTCTGTCCCCCCCCCCCCCCCCCCTCTCTCTCTCTCATCTCCTGGAGGATGATGACTCATATCTCCGGGAGATGAAAGGGAAAGGTTAGCACTCCGGGCAGTGTGGGATTGATCTGCGGAGTGACGACCGCTCCGTTCTGAGCGCCACTTCAGGTTCTGTAAATGATAGCATCTACGTTTTCCCGCCCGGCGTTTTGGCCTGAAGACCTAAAATAATGGGAAACTGTTTCAAATAAGTGCAGAGACCTTGAGGCCGCCATTCTAATGAGGCGACACAACCTCGGTAATGAGAGCGGAGGCGACCATCCTCTGTAATGACACTGTAATTGATGCTATTATTCATACATGTCGCAAAAACCCTCATCTAGGAAGAGTTATGTTCTTTTTTTTTCATTTTCAGTCTTTCATATGGTCAGAAACCCCATATTCTCAGCTGGGTGCATACTGAACCTGTCCAAGAAGAGTACCGTCCCCAGTACTTACATCCTGCCCCAACAGTCCACAAGTCTAGAACCATAACCATCTCTGCCCATTAATAATACCGTAGGTCCTCCAATAACGTATAAATAAAGTATAATAAATCATGTGAATGTTAGTTAGAAAGTCATGCACTGAATGAATGCTCTCTCTTCACCTCTTTCCACCCCTGTCTTCCCCACTCTTCTTCTCCATTTCCCTCTTTCCTCTTCCCTGTGACCCCTCCACCAAGATGCCACAAGTTGGGGTGCCCCTCCTCCCTCTCTCCTCTTTCCCCTTCCTTCTCCCTCTTTAGCACATCTCCATGCACTCCGCCACTTCCCTTATGTGGAATTGTACAACAGACTCCCTGGGTGCCTTCAAGAGAAATCTGAAAACTCATCTCTTCAAGCTGTATCTCTAGCCTGCCTTCCTGTGTATCTATCCTATCTATCTCTATTCTCTATTAGAAAAAAAGCACTCTACTCTAGTTTAGCACTTAACTCAGTATCTTACTGACCTCTTGTAATTCTTCACAATAACTACTCTTAGCATAGTGATGTACTTATGTGGGTAAGAGCGTCTGCTAAATGACGTAACGTAGTGTAATGTAATGAGAGGGGCTCGTTTCTCAGGAAGTGAACAGCTTTGTGTAGTTTCTCCCGTCCTCGTTCCTCGTTCCTCTCCCCCGTCCCTCTGCACCGGGGCCCCGGGGCTGCCGTACAGGCTCGGCGGATCTCTCACCGTCACACCGCGGAGGATGAAAGGCTATGTGTCGATCTCCTGACAGAGACGTCACAGTGACGTCCAGCCCGAGTGGGTGGGCGGGGCTCTCTGGCCCACCGCTGTCCCCAGACCCTCTCAGCTCCTCTTCCGTTCCTCTCTGCTTCGTGATCCATCTCTCTCTCTCTTTCTCTCACCCTCTCTGTCCCTCTGTCTCTCTCTTTCTCTCTGTCTGCAGTTAAACAGCTTCTCAACTCCGTACAGTGAAAATCTGGCTCCACCTTCAGTAACACAGTATTGCATTCCGAAATGCAGTAACACAGCATCTCAGCATTTCAGTAACACAATATTTCACTCAACAATTCAGTAACACTACACTTCATTCAGCATCTCAGTAACATAATATTTCACTCAACACCTCGGTAACACAACATTTCACTCAGCAATTCAGTAACACTACACTTCATTCAGCGTCTCAGTACCATAACATTTCAGTCAACATTGCCAAGCACAAAATGTCACTCAGCACTGCAGTAACTCAACTGTGCATTGTATGAAAATAAAACTTGAATGTATTGAAGTGCATCATAGATTACTCAGGACACCTTCAGGCGTGAGAGAAGGGAGTTTCCCAACCCCATGCTGCCATTAAGCAGCAGATCCCTGGTGGTGTCCTCTGGTGAACAACAGTGTTCTCCTCATTGGGCCAAGAGCCACGAGTAGCCAGTGCTACAGTGACCATGGAAACCAGGGGTTCAGCAACAGGGGGGTGCACTGAGGAGCTAATGACCTACCAGCACATGTGTATACACATACATACACACACTCACACACACACACACATTCATGCACTAATGCGTCTCACACACCCAAATCTCAGCTATGTGCTGTTTGTTGCTCGCCTCAGTGCGATCAGGGCATACACTTGGCAGCCCTTTATCAGCCTGTTTCCACACCTCCCCCATGCTCCCTCACACACACACAGCACAGAGCCCTGCACAAGTGCAGTCAGCCGCATCTTACTGGAAGAGCACTCCGGGCTGGAGTTGACTGTAATTGACTTACGGCGCCCAAAGCTTTGATATCAGCGCGGGTGTCAGATTGCACCTTTAACATAACCGGATTTTGCAGGGATGCATTGCCCACTAGGTGCTCAGTAAGAAATGCCAGGCAGTTCGCTGCCTGCAACATTGCAGATGTGTTGTAAAAAAGTTGTGCGTCACCAGCCAGACACCTTTCCCAATCTTCTCTGAGGCTGACTCACGCCATATGCTGTCTACCTGCTCGACTCACTGGAATATTTATCTGCGGACAGAGAAAGAGAGATAGAGAGAGAGAGAAAGAGAGGGAGAGAGAGAGAATCAAGAAGATGAAAGGCTGAAGGGTTAGGTTTTTCCATGTCCAGTCTCCCCACCTGCCCCTATTCATTACAGCCAGCCTGACAACACTAACAAAGCCGTCACAGCATCGGCGATGGATGGCCGAAGTGTTGTGTGATTGGTTCTGTTGGCGTGGTGATAAGCAAGGTCACGTGACTGGGTGGGAATGGGGGGGGGCGGTGCTTAAAGCTCGTCTAATCAACTTTGATGTTGCCCTGTGATGCTTGTGTGTTGAGTTTGGACTGTGCTACACTAGCTCTGTATTGTACTCACCCTAAAGTACTCTTACCCTATACTACACTCGCTCTATACTGTACTTACCTTTACCAATACGCAGTCTTTACTACAGTCACCCTATACTACACTGCACCCTTTACTAAACAGACTTTCCACTGCATGCACCCTGTACACCACTCAGCCTATAATGTTTCACCCTGTGCTACACTCAACCGATTTTACACTCATCCTAGACCACTCTCATCCTATGCTTTAGTCACTCTGTATGTCACTCACCCTGCGCTGCTCTCACCCTATGCTATTGAACCCTGAGCTCAACAGATGTCCACTAGTTTGCTTTTTGTCAGTGAACATGGCTTATTGGTTTGAAAATCCAAAGTATGTTCAGTGGCACAGCAGTGTCTCATCACAGATTGTTTTCAGGACTCCCATTTATGTTCTCTCAGTCAGAGTTGGCCAAGGCCAGTACTGTAATGCAGCCAATGTCTCAGCTTCATATCAATTTACCCATTAGGATGAGGGCCTACCTTAAGAGGTACTCAGATCTGACTTCCATTCCCATCAATCAGTGAATCAAACTATGCTTCCTCAAGGACCATTTGCAATAAGCAATGAATTGACACATTTAGTGATTCAAAAAGAATTGACAACCTGTCAAAAAAGTTAGTGTTCTGATTATATTAAATCATTCATGTAGAGATTACAGGTCATATTGTCTTAAAGTATCCTTAAAGGAGGCCTAGGTGGGCATGCGCAGAAATACAAATACAGGCTTCAGTTTACCATACCATCATGAGGCTCCCTATTGATAATATAATAAGTTATAATGTTTGTGTCCATAATTAGCTGCATGTGGTAGAGGTGTTCTGTGGGATATGTAGTCATTTTAATGCTGTATAATGGAGAAATGACCCTTTCACTATCCCTCTGAATATCCAGGTTGGTTGCCCAGATACACGATGAGCTGCTGTTCGAAGTGGAGGACTCCCAAGTGGAGGACTTTGCAGGTGAGCCGGCCCACAATCCTCTGCTCCAGACAAAGATGAACAGAATCTCAGTAGCAGTAATTTTATAGCCTTATCTCTAATGGTTTTTTTTTTTTATTGTTTTTTTTTTTTTTCCCAGATACATTTTGACTAATAGTGTATGCGTAGATACCTGTCATTAACTCAGAGAAAAACAAATAGGATGAAGAAGAGATTTTTCTTGCCAGTTAATGGTTAATGGTTCTGGTTATATTTGACAGCACTGGTCAAGACCTCCATGGAATCTCTACAGCACATTGACTCTCTTGGCGTTCATCTCAAGGTTTGCATTGGGGTTGGTTGATTGGGTTTGTCAGTGATTTCTTAATTCTTCACCTGTACAGCAAACATACTTTGTTCAGCAGTGCCAGCAGCCTCTTACATGAGGGCTACCATTTGTCAGATGGCCCTCTTCTACAGATTTAACACTGAGACAGGTGAAGCCTCACTCTCAGAGGTACAAAAGCAGGACCCTGACAGAGGTTTGAAACCATAACCCTCTGTGCACAACTGACCACGAATGCACTCCACTGAGTCCTGAAGTCGATTGGTCAGTTTAACTTGGCTCCACTTACCTGATTGTAATCAAAACTATGGGAGATTGCACAGTACATTGTTTTTCAATTGTAATCTATGGTACAAAAGGGGGCTTCACCTGAGCCACTACAGTGAGAACGCAGCTGTGTGAGAAAGGTGAGAATGTAGCGAGGTAAACTAGGTCACCCTGAACAGCAGCCTCTGCCAGGTGACTCTAGGAGGTCAGAAAACCCCCTGCCATGTCCCGACACAGGTCTCCCACTGTCCCGACACAGGTCCCCCTGAAGGTGGTGGTGTCGAGCGGGAGGTCGTGGGGCTCCATGTCGGAGCTGCGCCTCCCCCCTGCGCCTCCACCCCCGTCTCTCTGAGCCTCTGTCTGGATCCTCATTGCTAGGCAACCGGGCAGCTGCAGCTCCTGCTGCACCTCGCTCTGCAGAATTCTCCCTCTCTCGCTGTCTGTATCCGGGGGCAACGGGACTGGATTGCACCAGTTCCTCTTTTTTTTTTTTTTTTTTTTTTTCCCATTTTCTATTTATTTCCCTCTGTTCTTCCCTCGCTCCCATCGCTCTTGCTTTCTGTGCGCTCCGCGGTGGTCAAGGCCAGCCTGGCCCACTCAGGCTTCCTCTGCCTCACTCTGAGACAGGATTCCCTTCCTAAGGATGGTAAAGCTGCTGCCAGTTCAGGTTTTGTATCCGTTGGAATGCAGGGTGTCAGTACCTACCAGTATTTTAGATGTGGGTTGTTCTCACTTTTATTCCAAGCTTCAAAGTTTAAACATCCAGAAATATGTCTATTTCGGATTCAGTATTGTAAAGTTAAAATTATATTCCTTTTCGGTTTATATTAATTAATTAGATTCATAAAATGCGTAATTTCTGCTAAGTCTGATACATGAACTGCAAGTGCTAGCTGAAATCTAATCAACTGTTCTCTGATTTTTAATGATTTTTATTCTCTGGTTAATTGGCATTAGTGTTTTGTGGTGCTTCATCAGTCTGGCTACTGGAATTTGTTAATATGTTCATATTTAATCTGCAGGTGCTTTACTGATTTCAGTTCATTATGAATATCTGAAATATGGGCTTCACACAAGCACTATGATAATCCCTAATCAGTTCATTTGACAACACTGAGCTAGCCCTCTCCCTTTTGCCTCTACAGCTTTGTGACACTTTGAGCACACACATTCACACACACATACACACACACACACACACACACATTCACACACACACACATACAGTGCTGTGAATGCATGGTGTCTGCCATCAGACCTGCTGACCCAGTTTCACTGTGGCTAATGAATGTCTCTCAGTGATTGAGGTGTTGTATGCAGTGCATTGTGGGATTCCTGGCATCCAGTGGCCTTGTTTCAGTTCGTTAAAATGCAGTGGGCCCTCCCTACAAATAGGCCTCACTCTGGGTACTGTAGAGGGCCTAGAGTTGCAGAAACTTTGCTGTCCACTCCAAACATTGTGTGACGTTCTTATGACAATTTAGTCATGGCAGCACAAAACACAAGAGTCGTCAAAATAACCAACTTTGGCATGTTAAAGCATATTTGATATTTATTTTGTATTTTGTTATTTATTTTTATTTTATTTGTTTTTGGTACTTTGTAATGTAGTGATCTAATTAAAAGCAAATGCTTCCTGAACAGTCACATCTAATGTCTTTTCGTTGCAGCCACTAGCAGTCAGGTCTCATGGTTTTCATTTGCAGCAGATTCACCTCCAAAATACTCTTGTGATCTCATGTTGGTGACAGAAAGCTAGTTGTTTGCTTCATTCACTTCTCATTCGGTTTTGGTCATGCGGTTTAAAATCTCGTCAGAGTTCATTACCACGCTGCCTTATGCTCTGGCCCTGTTTGAGGGCGCAGGCGTCCCTCCCACAGTGGGGGGTGGGGGGTGGTGAGGGGTAGTGGGGGGGGGGTAAAGCTCCTGACCTTCTGCTTGCTGGTCTGTGCACAGCGCAGAGAATGTTCCGGGTGCTGGGAAAGCTCATTGACATCCCAAAGCCAGCTGAGGCCGGTGGGGTTCTGTCTGGACCAAAGCTGCCTAATACTTCCATTCAGATATCAGTCCAGCTCAACAATTTTATTTATTTATTTATTTATTATATTTAGCTTACAGTCAAGACACGGAAGGCAAATGACTGCATGTAATAATTTTAATGCATTTGGAGGGAAAAATATTATTATTATTATGTATTATTGGTAATGTTGGGGGGGGGGGTTTCACCATTATGGTGCATGTTGACCTTTCTCCTTCCTAAAAAGGGTTAAAACGTTTTTTTTTTTGTTTTTTTTTTTCCACTGTCATTATTTATTTAGCTTTATGCGTCCTTATGCTAAAATGTGACCTGGGACACAATACAGCACTGTACAAGAAGAATAAGCCCCTTGATTTGAGTCAGCACCCTCTCCCTGTAGTCTCCAAATGAGGAGACTTGACGAGACAGTGTGATTGTTCTAGAACCCTGGAAAGGCTGGACAGAAAAAAACACAGAAAAACTTTCCTGAGGAGACTGCTGTCGTCAAGGGCAACACACCGTAGGCTGCCTCCCCAGTCTCTTTACTCCAGACACAGGGAGGTCTGTGTGTGTGTGTGTGTGTGTGTGTGTGTGTGTGTGTGTGTGTATGTGAAACCGGTCACTCTGTCCTCGTCTATGATGTTACCTTCATTTCCCTATTAACTGATTCTACCTAAGCTATTGGTCATTAGATAGCATACCTGTCTTTAGACCCCTTGGTTTAAGGGATTTTTTTTCCTGTGGTGTGGCTGGTTCATACATCTACTTTTATCCACATTTCTATGGTGATAAAAATAAAATTCAGAGGCAAGGCCGATACGAGCTTGTGTTTTGTTTTTTATTGATACAGTATGTACATCCATTTCTTTCGTAATGCAGGAAATCATTTCTTTACATCTTTACAATGTTCCCTTTTGTAAAAAAAAAAAAAAAGAAAGAAAAGAAAAAACGCAAAAGGAAATCAGAGACCAAAATTACAGCGAAAGAAACACTAATTAATTCAAATGGAAAGCAGGATCTAAGGAACCAGGATATATCACTGCAGACAGTCACTCTGTTGTCAGGCCAGCAACACCCACCGCGGGCCGGCCTGACTGCCTCTCTGTGTGGCTACACAGCGTCACTGCTGCTGTGCTTTCTGTAGGTTTGCTTCCTAGCGGACAGACAGCCCTGCAGGTCCGGGGGAAAAAAACCCTCCGGAGAAACCAGTACTACAGCAGCAGGGGACTCAGGAGCCACACGACCCCGGCACAGCGCAGCATCGTCTGGCAGCGGGCGAAAACCAGCGCATCTCCATCGAGCGTCAGGAAGGAGCTCTCAAGCCTAATCAGAGCCGGGGGGACAGGTGTCATCTCTAAAAGCCGCCCTTGTTCTGGTGTGTGTTTCAGTTCGAGTTTCTGTTGAGTGTATTTCCGTTTTTTTTTTTTTTTACGTCGATGATTCCCAGTGTGATTTTTGTAAACATTTTCAAAATATGCTTTCATTATTCTATAGGTTCTGTTACAAAAGGATCATAAAATGTTCCAGATGCTATTTACAGTAAAATACACTTTACACTTTACATTTATTAAAATGTTAATAAAAAAGCATTTTTTTTTCTTCTTCCAGAAAATCAAATATAGCTCCGTCCTGGACCTGTGCGTTCTGTAGCAGGCTCTTTCCCTCATTGCAGTTTGATGCTTGCACATTTCGGTGCGCGTTAGCATTTCGGCACTTAACAGGCAGCGCCATGAGAAGTGTGCGTGGACTCACTGTGCAGCCAGTGAGGAGTGAAATTCGTCAAAGATTGACCAATTGCAGCCCGGAAGAGTAGAAATGACGGCTTTTAGGGAAGACACCAAGCCCCTTAATTCTGCAGGAACACACACAGTGGACGAACCACTCGTTTCTTTTTCACACACATTTGTTCTGACCATGCAGAAGTGAACTACGTTACAAACTGTATAATTTATATCTAAAGTCAAACAAAAGCACATTATAATAGAAAAAGAATCATTGTACAGTCACACCTCTCTTCTGACCTCAGCTTGTTACTGGTGATGTTGCCATGCCAACAGTACAGCAATCACAATCACGACCGTAACCAGTACAGTATATGGGATATAACATTGCAGCATTTTGCGTAAAACCCAAAGATTGTATGTCGTGGTTTATAATTATTGCTAGATTAGATGGCACACAGGCAGGGATAGATTTCAAATAATACCTTTAAATACAGTTTGTGTTAAACACTTGCAGACGCTAGAAGACCTACAATGAGAAATAAAGCAGAACCTTCACCTTTGGCAAATAGAAACCTTCAAAAATAATCATGAGTTATATTACTACATTATATATAATATATATGCCATATCATACATATGCATATGGTACATACAGTATGTATAAGCAAAATCAGATTAGGGGGGAAAAAAAGCAGTGACGCCATTGTTGTGCTACAAGTGCATTTGCGTTCTTGGCACCTACAGTCATAGGCGGATGAGTCCTTTGCCACAAGAAAAAGCAAGTTCCCAGGCCTTCATGGAGGTGGGGGAGGGTGGTGACCCACCATTACAGATACCCCCTCCCATTTCTCTCTCAGTGGAGTTTTCCCAGTGGCAGCCATCTTCCCAAGGCAGATAATGACAATTCAACCACAGTGTCTCAACCATCACAAATCATTTTTTGAAAGAAACAGCACTGGATATAGCTATATACATACAGTCACTCATGATAAAGAACTTAGTGGTTTACTTGGTAAAATGAAGACCCCCTCAGCTGCATTCTGAAATCATTCTTTCGTTTGTAGTCAGACTTTTAAAAAAAACACTACGCAAACAAACCCTTTCGTGTTTTCCCCAGGATTTTCTCACATTTTAAAGAAAAACAATTATTGGACAATTCTTGCAGAGACAACACAGTGATCATAGCTGCCTATCCCTCCCCAAAGCACTTACTCCATGTGCCACTGCTGGCCAGGTCTCAACCACAGGCAGTCAGCTCCGCTGCCCTTCTCTGAGCACAGTTCATGTGAAGTGGGAGTTCGAGCCTCAGTTCCGTGCACCTAGTTAAGGAGGGGAGAGAGCTGATGGACAGCCCACTGCCCCCCCTCAACCCTCCGTCTAGCTGGTGCAATTCACTAGGAGCACAGTTCCCGGAAGGAACACAGGCTCTAAGGACCTCGCCCAGGAACACACACGCGCACAGACAGACCCACCCACCTAATTTCAATAGTTCGATTAAAAAAAAAAAAAACACAACACATGGTTCACTCACGATCCGAGCACCGGAGCTGCACCGGATAAGCGCACATGAGATCGCATGCAATGGACACAGGCCACATGGATCACATGACACACAACCCATTCAGCGGTCAGAGCTGGTGTGGGTTTCTTTGACGCCTACAGCTTTAGTGTGGCAGGAGCTGAGGCCCTTTCCCTGGAAGGACAGGAAGCCAAATCACTTGGTAGCACAGACCATAACTGCGCCTTTTCCATACCAGTATGTACTGGACAGTCATCAACAGTTAAGTCTGCCTGGGAGAGGCACACTTTACAGGAGCACTGGGGGGGCGTTACCCCCACCCTCACATTCAGACCTTCTGCTGTAGTACATCTGCTTCATAACAGAGGGGTGACACTCAGCTCTGACCACCACAAACAACACAAGCTCTCAGACTGCTCGTCCACAGAGAGGCCCGGTTATTAAAACAGACGGACCAGTGACCTCCGTGTGCGATCAAGGCAGTTTCGTTAAGCAGCCCCTTGAGATGCCTTTTTTTGCGATCGCCTCTTTCAGATCTCTTCGGATCTTTTACATTACTACTTGCCGCTTACATTCAAGTCTGCCAACTCCATAGCTTCACAGCTGTACAGATCTAGCAGGAAATATCAGTTAGCAGTGACCTTTGTGCATCTCAGCTTGTCTTGTGTTTAGATATGTAAACTCAGACAGGGAAAGACTGAACATTTTGCCTTTAAGGATGTGCTTGCTAGGTCAGTGTGCTATGAGTTGGTTACTCAACACCATATTCATAAATTAAAGCACAGGCAACAATCTAAGGCTCCTTAGTATCCATAGCATCTAGCACGAGCTGGATAGGAGTTTCATTCTTCCCTCTTCAGGCCTCAGGGAGCTAAAGTTACTGAAAATACTACAAATGTAAAGCATGGATGGAGTTTCCATGTCATGAGAACCATTTACATGGATCTTAACATCTTGCTTAACTGAACCTACCATATTACATCATTTTCAAGATGTTTTAACAATGTTTTGTGCAAACTGGGTTTGAGAAACAGTGTGAATGGCATCCTTGTTACTTTACTACTTTCTTTGAATTTGTGAGTTGCTCTCACCCCATTGCAGAGGATTAGAAAGATAAATTATCTTTTTTTTTCCCCACCCTAAAAATCTCCAATGAGTTAAAGCAGTTCCTGCTGTATGACTGGTGTCTTCCTCTGTTTCTAGGCAGAACAAAAACTGAACCCAGACCAGACCTAGATGACAGGAGAACAAAAGCTACATTCAAGTCTCCAATGTGTATCACCAATACAATGAGGTGAGACAATTCTTCAAAACAACCTAAATGAGGCACAGCATTCACTAGCAAAAAAACATTAAAAAGAAGGTACGTCCGTCAAGACGGAATCCATAGTAAGTAACTTCAATTATACTAACAACAGCACTGGTTTTTACCATGTACCATCGCCGTTAAATAAACAGGATCACTGTAATTAATCATTCATAAACTCAAGTCTTGGTATTTGGATGATGAATCTCCAAATTCACTGTGGCCATTGTAAACACAAGGCCCTCTGCAAATTCTGCACGACAGTGTGCCACACAATACTCGCTGACAAAGCCAGTATAACAACATATGTGGCTCTGGTTAGAACATTACATTCTTCACAAGAATAACCTTCACTTTCTGCTTTGACTTTTGAATTTATTTTGAGGGGCACGCGCCGAACAGCTTCGGGGAGGTCGGATTTGACTAGGGGGATATTTCAGCGGGACGTTTGAATCAACTTGGCTTTTTTTTTTACTATACACTCCATTTTTCACGTCACATGGCTGGTTGGCAGGTGTGGGCAGGCTGTGGTTCAAATAAAGTGTAAAGGGAAAAACCACTCAAAACTCTACATGCATCTGAGGATGTGTTAACTTTTTGTTCAAACAATTTTGATTTTATTTTTTCTGATTTGGAAAAACAAAAGCAGTGAGTGTTGCACTGCCTTATAGTGAATATTAATTTCAAGGACTTTCCACTTAGCACTTTAAATGAACACCCCCTTGTTTGCATTAAGAAAACTGAAGATACCAATTACAATTCAACTTAAAGTAAATAATTAATAAACAGGTAAAGTACAATTCCACTGTTTAAGTTAAGACTTGCCATGTGATAGATCTTTTTCATATTAATTTCCTTCAAAGACACGATTCATGCAAAACAGTAATTCCTTTGAACAAATAAACACACAAATCGTTATATTTTCAGCTAAAAAGAAGCTTATTTTCTAGTTTTTCGTTTAGTTATTTCTTTTTTTTCATCTTTTACAGGGCAGGCACTGTATGTACACCCCAGGTACAAAGGCATGCCAGATTTGCATTGCATTGCTTTTGCATTCTACGATTCGCAATTGTGATGTCATCAGGGCAGTGGGGCGGGGCTTACAGGAGGGACGGGGCCCTCTCTGCTGGGCTCTTTGCCGGTGCCTCTAGCTCTCACTTATCCACTTTCCCAAAGATCAGACGTCTACAGCAAAGGGCTCCGCCCGGGGCCGGATCAGCACACTATGGCACTCTCCTGTCGGGTTTTAACGGGTACGCGTGACACGGGCGGCTCGAGGCTATGGCCCCCGCAGGCCAGGCTAAGCGCTCAGCACTGCTGCGATGACATCACAGGGGTACAAGCTCAAATGAAAAATAAAAAAGAGCAGCACAGCAAGGCTCTGTGGCGCATGCAGAGAGGGGTGGGCTCAGGGTTGCAGTCGTATTCATGGGAGGGTGAGAGACAAGGCAAGAAAAATCAGAGATGGCGTTTTTTTTTTCTTCACTTTTTTTCAGTAGTTTTTTTTTGTTTTTATGGTTTTTTTTTTTTACATATTTATTTCTTTACTTTTTACACATATGTAACAAATCAGGCTCATTGCGGCTTACTGTCCCTTTGCTGGTTTATGGTAAGGAGAATGGTGACGGAGAGAGGTTGGACTTTTTTTTTTAGGTGTATCATATATATGTATTCATACAGTATACACATACATATATAGATTTCAATGTATAGATATATATAGCCTATATGTATGTCTTTTAGCTTATACCCAAATATTTCACAAATTTGTGCTGTTAAATTTTTGTCACAAATATTGCTGATAATGTACAACCATGTCTTCTCTAATTACAGGGAAAATGTATTAATTTAAGTTCATTTTTAAATTAGTTATTAAAACATATGTACCACAATGTAGAAGTACTGCAGTGCGGTAATTTTCTCATTAAAATATGAAAATAATACTA
Organism: Megalops cyprinoides; assembly: GCF_013368585.1. Lineage (NCBI taxonomy): Eukaryota > Metazoa > Chordata > Actinopteri > Elopiformes > Megalopidae > Megalops > Megalops cyprinoides. The sequence goes on along the minus strand of NC_050600.1, from coordinate 7,373,339 downwards.
AAATCTTAGTACTGATCTTAATTCAGTTAATCATAGCACTTAATTAATCAATTTAAAAATGAATTTGTCCATGAATTGGAATTGTTTCAGAAAATTTTAATTTCTTAGTTAATTAATTGATTCAATGCTTATGCATATGTGTGTATAGTCATACCAAGACATATACATGTACACACTTGCATCAAATTTATTTCAAATAAAATAAATAAGTTAGAATTATTAAGGAGAATCACAAGGACCTCTCGCGCATTGATCAGTATTCTCTTTGTGACTGGAGAGATTTAACTTCACTCTACGTTTTGCATTTTTCTCTCTTGTCCTACATACTCACACACATGCATGTGTGCACGTGCACCAACACACAGGCACACACAGGCACGCTCGCACACACACACACATACACACACACACAGAAATGCTTGCAGGCACACACACAGGCACACTTGCACACACGCACGCACACACACACCAACTTGTGAATATGTATCTTGGGGGAGAGGTGTAACGGTGTCTGTCAGGGTGACAGGTGGCGGCAGGGGTCGCTGTGAGGGAGCCACTGTACCTGTGCTCCTCCCCCAAGCATCCCCCCCCCACAGGAGTCCACAACATCATCAAACCAATAATCACAGGAAGGAGTGAGAGGGCGGGGCTAGGGGCGGGATTAGGGGGCGGAGTCAGAAAGCCTTTAAAGGAGGAAGGAGATATGGAAACGCACTGCGGTAGTCACTGTACACAGGATTTTGTGTACTTTTTTTTCTTTCTTTCAGTGACCGTGGGACATTGAAAACAGCTGTGCTTAAGTTGTAGTTATTGGGCAGATGGAAACAAACAGAGGGTCGTCTCATCGCCAAGCCGCCAGCACTTCCTGTCTTGATGAGACGAACGCGCATGGAGTGGGAGGGGAGGGGCGAGCCATGCTGACGACCCCCCCCCCCCCCCCCTCCCCCAGAGAAACAGGCCTCTGTGCTGCCCTGCCTGCCCCGCCCAACAAGGCCCACTCCTCTTCCTGGTCATCCCAGCTTGAAGATGGGGGCGGGGTCATAAGAGGTGGGAGGAGCAGTGCAGCGTGGAGGAGGAGTGAGGCAAGGCGGGGGGGGGGGGGTTCTGACAACAAAAATCATTTAGGGTCATTCAGCTGGCGATATTGTGTAGGAGAAGTGGTGCAGAGAGGGGGAGAGGGAGAGTGGAGGATGGGGACCAGGGAGGAAGATGAAGATGACGAGAAAAAAATTGCTGTTATTTTTTTTCTTTTCACTAACGGAGGGAGAAAAAAAAGGCTGGGCGCGGGGGGGGGGGGGTTGGGGGGGGGGGGGGTTAAAGAGAAAGAAAAAAAAAATCCAACAAATCCAAAAAAGAAGGCATTCTAAAAACAAGAAAAAAACTTAATGAATAACAAATAATAAAAAGTTAGTGGTTAAGGTGAATCGTAATAATAATTATTATTATTATTATTTTTAAAAAATAAAATAAATAAGTTGGTGGAGGAGGAGGGCGGATCTCGGGGTCGCGGCGGACAGCGCCTCTACTCCTCGCGCAGCTGCAGGCGGTAGCGGTGGTGGCGGATCTGAAAGAACATTCTCTCCAGCGGCGAGTGGCTCATGCCGGGCAGCGTGTACTCCTCGCTGCCGCCAACGCGCCGGAACCCCAGCGACTCGTACAGCTTGTGGGCGGCCGGCTTGACGGCGGTGGTGCCCAGGACCACGGCCGAGTAGTTGTTGAGCACGGCAAACTCCAGCACCCGCCGGCCCAGCGCCTTGGCGATGCCCTTGCCCCGGAAGCGCGAGTCCACCGACATGCGCCGCAGCTCCACCGCGTTGTCGTCCTCCTTGCCCTGCGCCGCCACGATGCCCACCACCCGGCCGTCCAGCACTGCTACCCAAAAGCAGGAACCTGCCGGGGGGAAGGGGGAGGGGGAGGGGGAGAGGGAGGAGAAACGCGCTCAGCTCGTGCCCACTGGACACCCAGAACCCCCCACCTGCTTACCCCCCCCCCATTTGAACAGGGACAAGACAGGAGTGCCTCTACACTGTAAAAAATAAGTTGTTCAATTCAAGCACAGCACAGATAACGTTTTGTCCCGGTTGGTCTTCATGTGTTGTGCGTTCCTGCAGTGTGTGGCCACTCTGTTCTTTTTTCCCCGGGTTTTTCGTCCTGTGACAGGTTCCACGGACGGATGTGCGTGTCACCCGAGCAGGTTTTATCCCTGAATCTGCCACGAACTCCATACCGTTGGATATGAAGTCGAAACCATAAAAGGTCTGTTTCATTCTGCTAGTAAGCCTCACTTGTACAGGTAGACCGGTGGAACATTTTGGATCTGCTCTACATCCAGCTCTGAGCTTTGCTTGAGAATACAGTTAAGGTCAGAGTCAGGAAATCTATGGAAAGCGCAGAGCTGACCCCAGGGGTCTCTCTGGCCTTTGAAGGCCCCTAAGGTCTTAATGGATGGAGCAGAAGCTTCATCCATCACCTCAGATTTAAATCAATTTGAAGGCCTCAGACATACCATCTCTAAAAAGATGAAATTGCCAAGTCATTCGCTGAACTTTACTGCTCTGTCCTGGGGTGTCAAGCAGTACAGTCCTCATGTTCCACCTTTAGCTTATATGTCCTCTCCAGTCTCAAATGACCTTACTCACCCCCTTTAACTCTGGTCCATTCTAAGCCCTACTTACCTTGCAAATATGTTATGTGATGCTTGCAACACTGGTGAAATTACCTTTCATACCTGAGCTGTGTAATGTCTGGACAGGTGTAACTGCTTTCCTTCTCCAGATGAAAAGTCACTGGCCTCATTCACTCAAATTTCATTCACAGCTTTGTAATGGTCTCCTCATCAAAAATGTCCTAATATCTCTAATTAATTGGTTGGCATCATCATTACGGTTAAATTAAGAACACAGCTGGTGTTTGCTTGTCCAGAGGTGTTCAGCTCATTCACATGATTATAATAAAAACAACTGTCATGAATTAAAGCAATGTTACAGTCAGACACAACACACACAGACACATTAACAGAGGGCATGTTCATTGATCTGCAGATTCTAGCAAGTCAAAATTCTAGAATGAGAGCAACAAGGTTCCTCTGCTTACATGATTCAATTTCTGTCAGTACTGCTCAGCTTTCTCAGAATGTGTATGTTTCTGTTACATTTCACCAAAGCTCTGTGTGAATTTTGTCTTTGTTTCAAATTTCATTTCATTTTTTTGTTTGTAGATGGGCCGTGTCTTTTATCTGTAAATCACAGCTACTGTGTAATTTCTAATGGAACTACACTGATAGTGTTGGTGGTGGCCAAGAAGTCATTAAGCGCTAAGTGACGTGGAAGTGGGAATCTTTTATGTTATTTTGTGTGAACATTGTTTAAAATATACTAAAATAACTCCTGTTAACTCCACCAAATGCTCCACACTGCTTATATTTGACCAGACATCCTACCTACTGAATGACACCATGATCCAAAAAAAAAATCCAGTTCTAATAATACTGCTTTACATTTTCAACATGTGTCTTTCACATGTGTCACCATCAAACCACATTAGAGAGCGCAAGGACAACAACCTTTCAAAGCCATTTTAACAGTACCAGTTATATAAAATAGCTATACTATGTATGTTTCAATATTAATATTCTTTTCAACTTTTCCTCCAGACCTGCATCAGTCTTGTGCATACAAAATCCCATTTCCCAAAAGTTCCTTTCACTAATTCAAAATTAAGCCTACGGTTACAAGATGACATCTTACGTACAAAGTAAATACGTCAGTTACTTCACATTGGACTACAAATCAAATTATTACATGATTTGAAGAGATTCAGATTAATCAGACCAAGCACTTTAAAGATGCTGTACCAAACAATACAACTGTTTTCTCAAATTAATAGGTTGGTAAGAAATACAAAGTGAAAGGTGCATCCTATTTCTCAGCAAAGGAAAGACCTAGACTGGTCTTTAGGTTGAACATCTTCCAGGTAGTGTATGGTGTCATTATAACAGCATTATAACAGTAAGTCTATCCACACACTCTTGTTTAGGTTGAACCCTCAAGTTTGTATTTACTGAGATCTTAAAACAAGAGGTCTACAGACGTCTAAAAACAAATACGGGGCATATGAAATGGACTTTGCCTAAGCTCATGGTAAAAAAATTGGAAATACTATTTTTTTATCTAAAGACAATGCCAAAGGCATATTTGATTAAGCAGCAGGTGCTGATGTACAGCTGCAAAATAGAGGTTGGTGTTCAAATGCATCAACTCTTGCAACCAATCAACATTTTGTAACCACCAGCTCCAGGAGAGTGTTCTTGGGGGGCTGGGGCAGGACACACCGGAGTGGGACGGGTGGAAGGGAAGGTGTGGGTGCTACACTGAAAGTAACAGACTGCCAGGAGATGGGAAGGAGGATGCTTCAGGTACACCAGCCAAAACTACTGCACATTAATAGTGATAAAAACACAATGATATCTTTAAATTATTCACCTCTTAAAGTTTTGACATAATTTCTTTAACAAAGACTACAAAACAAGCAAATGGTCTCCTCTGAACCACAGCAAATCTCTCTGCCTTTCTGTTCCGTCTTGATCCTGTTTTCCTCCAATCCTTTTCCGTTTCCTATCCTGTTATCTAACCTGTCGTCGTAGCCAAGAGGGCCACCTCTTAGAAGCTGGACTACCGCCATGGCACATGTGGCCAGTTTTACGCCTGTTTTCTTACTCTTTAGGTTTCCTGGAAAACAGAAGCTGCGAGGCTACAACGCTGCAGGGCTTAAACAACGAAAAGACCTTCGGCCGCGGGTTCCAGGTCCTCACCGCGACAGCACCTGTCGGCGAGGGCAGAGAGAGTAGAACAAGAACGGCGTTCCCGTCCTCTCACCTGGGTGAGACAGGTAAGTGAGGCTAGCCACGCGTCCGGGAGGGAGACAGAGGAGAAGGGGCGTGGAAGAGCAACGAGCACCACACTGTCCTGGGTTGGGAGGGTGGTGCCGAGGGGGGGGCGTGGCCTCCGGGATCTGGGCTCAAGTCTGGCGTCAAGTCGTGTCAGTTCCCCCGCGCCCGGCAAGGAGGGGGTGTGGACACCGCCCCGACTGAGCCCCGTCCTTCCCCTCCAGGGAGCAGGAGCTCGGAGAAGAAGGGATCTGCTGGTTAAGAGTCAGATTTGGAGAATGAGAGGAGCTGGTTAGATGATGAGATCAGAGGACACTCATCTATCTTCAGTCCTCCCAAGAGGAGCTCCACCGGGACGGGGAGGGAGGGAGCTCTGCTCACACAGCCTTGGGCCAGAGGGGGGCGCAAGAGCTATAAAAAAAATAAAATACGACAACACAGGGCAAAAAGAATTGCAGAGGTGTAGGTGCAGGGGTCGGGTAAGTGAATACTAACACAGCTTGTGTGGTTAAAATGTGAATCTGAGCCTTTTCTTAATTAATAAATAAATGTAAGACTTTGTCTGTCCGAAAATACTGTTTTACTAACTTTTACTAATTTTTACTCTTTTTTTTTTTTTTTTTACAAATTTTTTGAGTAACGGTAATGCAAATATGAAAAATGGCATAACCCCATTTCAGCACGGTTATCGTTTGCTCTTGTCGTAACCCAACTGTAACAGTTACGTTGATCCGGATTAGCACCAAGTCTTGGCCCTCCTGGCGGTTTAGCCATTGTTTGTGTGAATCCCACCCTGTGAAGCCATGCTAAGCTCTCTGTGTCAGCTCAAAACAGAAGCTCATTATAAGCAGTTCATCTGGGTCTCTCTCTCTCTCCTCTTTCCCTCTCTCTCTCTCCCTCTCGCTCTCTCTTTGCTTAACACACTGGTGTGGCGCTGAATCTTTATTCGGCTTAAAGCTACTGAGCAGGATTTGAAAAAAAAACTCAGGGGGATAAAAGGGCACTTTAGTTGCCTTTGAAATTGATACGGTTCCCATTTGGCTGAATGCTGCCGCCTGTGTCCTCACACAGTGGCAGTGTACAAGCTATACACCCTCCGTCAACACTCGCGCCATTGTTTGTCTAGCCAGTATGACACATATCTCAACCGCAGCCAGTGTGACGTATACTCTAGGCTGGACAGAAAGGGGTAGCGGGGTGTCATGAAGTCGCAACTTGAACCGCTTTAACCGAATTGGCTGCAAAAACGCTGTGTTAAAACTGGTAGTCCATCGAGAGAAAGGAGAGTGTAGTTTGTAAACGTGTTGGTACGCTTAAGTGACAGTCCAAAGCAGACGCACTGAGCACTGGAGGACGTAAATCGCTGGTGGCGCTGCTGGCTGATTCAGGCTAGCGAGAACGCGTGCTTCCATCTTTACTGCCAATACTGCGGAGCTTCTTTTAAGAACAGTAAAACGCTGAGAGTTCACGCTAATGGGCAGCTTTGTGGGGGTTGTCAATGGCTTAACACTAGCAACGAAAATGATTTCTCCCTACAAAATTCATTTCTAAAATAAAAAAAAAAACTAACGTCTTAATATCCCATCACGTTTGCATTCACTCTGTATTCTGTACTGTTCACAGGGCTGAGAATCTCCTCAGATGGCGTTTGAGCTCTTGTGTTCTTGTCGACACAAAGGGAACATCCCCATCAAAGGACCATATTGTGTAGAGAGGAATTGTTTTTAAATCAAATTATGTAATGCAAGCATCAGTAACGCATAATTTAGTTCCCTGATGGTATAATTTGCCGCTTGATTATAAAGCTTGTGTAAGCCGTCATTTTATTTTTCCTTTGTTCAAGATGTTTTCACATAAGGAGCTACACAAGTTACTGACTGAAGTGGTTTAGATCTCATGAATGTCAAAGGATACCTAAAACCAGATGGACGATTGTATTTAGCTATTAATGTTAGTTTGCAGCCGGGAGAGTAAAATAAGAGCACATTTACTCTTTTTGGTCTGATCTTTGTGAGGTGATGCTATGACAACCTCTGGTGTCGCCTGTTCTCTTTATTGCCTCCTGTGCTGTTTCTGTAGTGCTTCCCTCGGGAGCAATGCACAAGCTGGGAGCTTGGATCTCCCTGACGCATCCCCCAACATCAGCAATTTCCCACCCCCCAGCACACCACCACCCACCACCCCCCACCCCCTTTACAAATGGGGTAAGTCCTCAAGATCCACCTCCCCCACACGCGCGCACACACACACACAACCACCACCCCACCCCCACCATTCTCTCTCTCTCTCTCTCCCCCCTGAGACCTCTGTCCAATACCTGAGCAGGACGTGGAGCGTGCATCAACCCTCTGTTCTTCCCATCCCATCCTCCCTCAGCCTTACAGATGTGTTACAGCACCGGCGCTGTGGTAACACATTAATGAACAATGGGCCCTGCTCAGTTTTTGGCCGTTATCCTTACAGCTCCACCACACTGCCTTGCAAGCAATGGTGGCTGTTCAGTTTTTCTTTAACCAAGCCTTCCTTTTCAAACAGCTATGGTTTTTGGTTTTCTTTCCCTTCTTTTACCCTTGTTTTTAATTGATATATACGGTACACACACTGGAAATCTAAAGCAATGGTTGTACAATTGTACAGGGGCTGATATCTGTCTTCAGAACAATATACAACCTCTTCACTTTGGTGGCCTGTAGGCGTATGTTTTATTTTTCCATTTTGAAAGACTGATTCTTACAATGTAACAAAGAGTCCATTCTGGAGAAATATTAAAAACCAAGAGCTATTTATTCTCATCAGTATGTGATGGGGGTGCTGAAACCCTTTCTGTGAATGCGGGTGACTTACTGACACCTTGGGTGATCCAAGACTGTGAGAGTTTCTTTTTTGGGCCTGCGAGGCAACCCCCAAGAGAAAGCCTGGGAGAACACCAGTACCGTATTGCCCTCTGCCACCCTAGGTCCTGCTTCCATAGTGCTGCAAAACCAAATTACATTCCTGGAGGTGGAGAGACTTGTGATATATCTGGTTGCTCTGAAAATGAGAATGAGAACATTCTGCTCTGCTGGCCTAAAGGCGGAAAGGTTACAGATCGGCCCCCTCAGACTGAGGTGCCTGTGAGAGCTAAGTCACTGTAACCGGGCTTGTCACCCTGATCACCCCCGGTCAGTACCGCCTCCGGCAGCTTGTGATAGCCCCTCCTCCCACTGCGGGGTCGAAAAAAGCCCCGCTTTCCCGTCACTAATGACCACCCCTTAAAAGGGTTAAGGCCACATCCTGTGCGATGCAATGAAATATCCCTGATTTAATGTAAAATGTGTTAAACGAGGATGAAGAATGAGAAATCTACAGTTGATGTGGCGTGTCAGCCAATGAGAGGATCCCATAGCGTCACATGGTCCTCATGGTCCTCTCTCTGTTGTCTCCATGTTCTACTTGCTTCTCTCTACAGCCACACAGCTCAGCTCTGAGACAACCCCTCTCCTTGTCCAACTGCAGACAGTAGCCAAGAAACGCAACTGCAACAAACCTTTTTTTATAATTCCTCACACATCGGAGCTAAAATAAGTTGCATTTGCCTTCCAACAGAAGGTGACTGTACTCAGACCAGCTCCCTTACATGTTATCAGTGCAATTTCTGCCAGCCATGTCAAAGCTAGCAGGAGCTGTTGAGGGCTTACCATGGCCCAGACTACAATTCCTGAACCAAAGCAGGTAACAGTGTGGATCAGTAGGCAAGGGCACCAATGGATTGTGGGTTCATGTTTTCACTACAGCTAGACTGTTGCTACTGTTACCTTCGATTCTCCTTCAAAATTCAGTTTGTAATCACTGGTGATAACTTAGATACTGTATATATCTATATGCGTGAGCTCAGCAACTGGACAAGAGCATTTGCCTTAAAAAAAAATGCTGTTTCAAGTGCCATTTTACATTGCCAGTGAGTGCAACATCGTAAACAAAATGTAATGCTGTAGTTCTGGAAAAATCTGGCACTTAATGTGCTGTAAGATATACGTGTATCCCCTGGGACTGGCATTGTACCCCCTACCCCTCTCTCCCTCACCCCCATTCTCCTGCCCATCCATCACTGGACTGCCCACATTCTGCGACCGGTGGTGGGCTGAGTTTCGGAGACAGCTGGCCGGTGTCCCCCCCCCCCCCCCCCCCCCCCCCCCCCCCCCCCCTGCCTGTGCACACAAAGGAGACCATCGTTTCGACCTGCCAGCCCGGTAAGCTAGTACCCCCCAGCAGCATCACCAGCGGCCCAACGGCGCAGTTACACACAAATGGCCGTGGCTGATCCCTCTAATGCCCGGTGACGAGTCCCCTCTCACCGATTCCCTGACTCAAGGAAACATCTGACGCAGTCCTGAGTTGCACACACGCACTCACATTTAAAGGGGGAAAAAACAGAATGTAATATTTCATTGACGATGACGGAATTTTTTCCACCTGATTCATTTTGCGTGGTTCAGTTAGTCTCACGGAATGTTTCTCTTTCTTAATTGGAATGGAATTCTGTCCAACCAGAGTCGGCGCCAGAACAAATCTAATAGGGGGGCATTAGGGTAATCATGTGTCTTTCACACACACACACACACACACACACACACACACACACACACACACACACACACATACAACCACACATACATGCACGCATACAAAAACACACATACAAACACAAAATGCCTTTAGCAGATGTTATTTATGTTATTCGTGTCTCCCACTTCTGCCTGTGAGTAATATTTTCATCAAATCTGTCTTTGGAATTCACATGCAGTAAAAGAACTACTGATTCTTAAATTTCAGTTCTGCATGCACTGGATTTCAAACACTGGAGGTCAAACTTCCTCGATGAAGGAAAATCAGTGGTGTTTTTATGTTTGATTGTTTTTTTTTTTTTTTGTCACCTGCTGTGGCAAACAATCCCTTTCTCTGCAGAATTAGCAGGTTAACCTTTAGCAGTCTAGAGCCGGTGCTGGTATAAGTCTCCACACAGCAGAACCTCATCCCAGATCAGAGGAGTTCTTCAGGTTTCGCATTTTTGCTACTTTGAAGGAATTGTCTCAGTGCTGTCAGCAAACAACAGCAGCTACATTTTTACTTGGTGATCGGTAGTATCAGTAGTTCGGTGTTTCGATTTAAATGACTCCAGCTCCTCAAAACACTGTCCCCGCACGGGCCGTTGGACCCCCAAAAGTGCTGAGTGGCACCGACTCCGCGTGTAAACACCTTTTTTCTTATTCAGGAAACCCACTCAGAAAATGAACTCTGCTGACACTCACTGTACTGCAGGGTGCATATCAGCAATTTTCTCACCGCAATCAATAAGCCATGTACCCTCAGCAATTAAGCAGGGCAGTGCCGATCTTGCTGCATATTTAATGCGCAGGCTGCATGAAATGAACGCATTTGTTTACAAAACACAAGGAACAAAAAGCTGCTTGTCCTGTTTGACCATGAACTCTACCAATCAAATTCCAAGCTAACGCACTAACATGCGTTTCAAAAAACAAACTATTTCTTTCTAATCAACAATGGGTGGCTAAATCCGTATGTGTGTTTGTGTGCATGTGCAGGTATGTTTGGAAATATCTATACATTTCTGGATCCTCTGTATTTTCAAAGGATGTCTTCACAACGTGTTGATATCTGTAACCCTTCATAACCATTAACATTACGAGCCGGCAGATTTTACAGCATTCCTGTCAATGAATATAGCCATCGATTAATGTATGTTAACATAATGCAGTCAAACACAATCATTTACACATCACACACATTTAAAAATTACTATTAATGCATGCTTTTTAACAGTTGTCCCTAATTCGAATGCCACACCCCCTTACCTGTAGGTTTCATGTAATATTCTTCAATGTCGGCCATGTCCGTTTGTAGTGCGCAATCGAGATAGCTGAGGATAACTTTCCTACTGAAGTAGTACCGCGCGCCCATTAGAATGAATGGCGTGCAGCAGGTCAGCGTGAAGGATTTGGTCACAACAAAGCACATTACTATGGAGATAAGGAAGAAAAATAAACGATACCTGTCAGAAAAGAGAATCAAATGTTGATTTCGGCGGAAATAACCCAGTGTGCACATATAAAAATACATTCAAACTGAATTACAACTGAACTGATAAAAGCAACGTATTTAAAATAGTACCACTCTGAAACCCCTGCATTGTTATACTGCATAGTCAAACAGAAAGATAGAAAGATCAGTGAGACATTAGACAATTATCTCATTTTCAAAAAAGGGAAATAGAATACATTTGAATGTCATAGCGTTGTTTGAATAATAATGTCCTGTTGATTAATGAAATCGCACGTACATTTTGCGCACGCAGCCAAAAAAAAAAAACCTTTCGTCGTTTTAAAATATCTCTTTGGCGTTGCTCATCACACATATTGCCACATGGAGGCGCCCGTGGTGAGTACTCCGGCACAGGCGAGCTGCGCAACATTGCATGTTTTATGGTTTCCTGTAGTCCGTCCAATGCAATATGCTTTTACTCCACTGCACCACGATGTGGTATATTTACTGTCAACAGAGCCGCTTGGTGTGGGGCGACGTACCCAGTTCCAACACATGCGCATACACACACACATTTTCTAGGACAACCAATTTAATATCTGTAACAAAAGATAATGGGTGTGTTTCATTCTGTGTAGTAGCAGGTGTTCATACGGCCAGGTATCCCGATGACTTACCACTTTACAGACATACAGTGCGCATGTCGTGTACAATGCCGTCTTTTTTAACGGAGAACATTTAAAACGCAAATGGGAGAGGCTTTTTATTTCTTTCCCACCCGAGGAGGAATCTGTATTGATTTGTGCAAAATAAAACGCATGACACTACCTACACCAAAAACTTCAAAAATAAACACAGCCATAGCTAAATGCAGCTAATTGGGGGGGGGGGGGGGGGGGGGATTTTAATCAAATCTAAACCATGCTGATCCATACACAAATAGTAAACATGGTCAGCATGCGCACGGTCAGTGCATTTCCTCTCTTGCAGCGGAAAAAAATCGTGCACAGATCCGTGCTGCGAACTTAGCCATTGGTGCGCGCGCACACCGTGGGCCAATCCTAACATTCATTCATTCATGCGTCCACCCGGCATAGTACACGCACATTGAGCACATACACTGGCCCGGTGTTCTTTCCAACGAATAACATGCAAGGAGCATGCATTTAAACATGCCTTTGTGTAGAGGTTACATTTTAACTAGGCACACAAGCGGCATGCCAATATACACAAGAAAGAGAGAGCAACGAATTATACACGTACACATAGCTAAATAGGCAGTTTAGTAACAGTGACGGAAAGGCTCCCTGGTGTATTCTTTATTCCTTTCCAACCGCTAAAATGGGAATTGCTTCTTCCAAAAAATTATTTAATATTAACTCCTTCTCAAGCATCAGTTAAGCATACGGTATGAACGCACTGGAAGCCACTAGCAATCTGTTCAAATTAACATTGATGACTCAGATGTTAAACAGTAAATAATACGTATATTGACAAAAGATTATTAAATTAACATCCTACTTATAAATGTACATCACCCCACAATTAAAAAGCATGCCACTTACGTGTCAGGAAAGCATACAGGATTTGCGTTTGAGTTTGATGTTTTAGCCCCCGAAAAGCCGTATTGGGTATCCGTTCCATTATCCCTTCATAAAAGATGCGCCGGACTTCCACATGGTCCGAGCGCTCAAATTCACGGATGAACACTGTATCTTTTCTCACATCTTTTCCCTCGAGAGTATTCGGGGATGACGAAGAAGAAGTCCACATTTGAGAAGACGAAACGATTATTGAATCTTTTTTGGTCCCAGGTATGGTATCGTGTTCATCCGCAACAATTTTAGTCTCGCAAACCATTTTTGGAGACGAACAATGCATGCAACTGGCCTAAGAAATACTTAAAGCTTGAAAGAAAAAAATGGATGATGTCTTTAGTTATGAAAAGAAAAAGGCGAATGTACCGCTGCAACCCTGAGCTTTTCTCACGACCGAGAGAAAGCGCTGCATTTTAAGCAGTATTTATATTGCGCTATTGCAGCCACATTCAGATTCTGGGGCTAGGATGGTCTGCGCATTTTGCAGATTGGCTGTACCGGTCCGTCACGTGCTGTGATGGCAACACGAGGAGGAGGGCAAAGAGAGAAACACCCCCTCGTCCGTCTTCCGAAAAAAACGATTTCGTTTCAGTCTGCCGAACGAATCCCTGATATCTATGTGTGCATCTATGTGTGTTAAAAACTGCGTAGTTGTGGCGTTTAAGCGCAGGTTTGTCTCTGATCACGGGGGAGTCGGAGACGGTAGACGGCTAGTCTGTTCGAGTGATTTGCGTTTAGAGAAGTCTTCGCCTCGGATCGAACGGACGCGTAAGGTATTGCCAGGGTACGCGATGTGAGTATTTGATAATGATGCTTGAAACAAGCACGGTTGGGTGTTAGAAAATGTGAGCGTGCGGATACAGTTTTGAAAATGTCCAGTCATATCCCTCCCCCGGTTTTGATCCCCGCAGAAGCGTTGTCTGCACGCCTGCTGCACTGCAGTCATTCCAGAAGGGTTGTATTAACCTCGCCCGCCCTTTGTCATGACACTCTTAACCACATGTCATTCCTTTATGAGCCTTGAGTTAGAAGAACTTTCGGTGCGTTGGGCAGGATTTTATCTGATCGATGAACACGTGTTCCGTGCATACTGTTTTATGATGTGGGCGCGCATCAAATCGGTTGAGACAACACCTAGACGTCGTTCCGATGGCCTGTTAAATCATAGGTAGGCAAATATTTTTCTTATAACCCCAGCATCAGTTAATGTGGTTTATAAAATGAATAATACATCAAAACTGCAGTGCAAGTGATTCCGTTGACAATCTCCCATTGCTCTTAAGTTGAGATATTTATTACTAGACAATTTATCAAAACAGCTGAAGGAATGTTCAGATGGCCTACTTAACAACATTGCATTAAGCTTTAACTATTTTAGTTGTTTTCAGAAATATTCGCAGTTCGCGTCGTTTTGAATAAATGATCCTTTTACAATTTCATTGTACAGAACTAGTTTAGACTGGATCAGCCCCCTCCTCCTCCCCACCGAACCCCTCCCCCTCTTCAAGATGGCAAAAATCGTGTTGCCCTCTTCAGCACAAATCCTCAGATATTAGCAAGAAATTTAATTACGCCAATTTATATAACACGTGTATCAGACAACCGCATGTTTTCCAGACATGAGTAAGATTTTAAACCGGGAATCTGTGCAGTATCCAGGAGATGGGATTGATGCTCCGTTCTCATTTCACAGCATCAGCACCTGCGGCTGGTCCAAGCAGACGGGGTGCCGGCGGGCATGCGCAGTCAAGCAGACTACGGCAGCATTCACTGCAACGCTGAAGACGTGGAAGTGCCAGCACACTTTCGAGTAAAAGATGTTCTAATTATTTCAGAAAATCGTTAACTTCTTGGAAGTCGATTTTACTTTCTTCATAAAACAGGTGCATTTTAAAAGGAATGCCGATTTGCATTAAACGTTCATATTTATAAATGTGACCACTTTGTCTCTTAATCTGGCAACATTTAAGGGGGGAAACATAATGTAATATTTCATTGACGATGACGCTGCTAACTGAGGAATTTTTTCCACCTGATTCATTTTACGTGGTTCAGTTAGTCTCACGGGATGTTTCTCTTTGTTAATTGGAATGGAATTCTGTCCAACCAGAGTCGGCGCCAGAACAAATCTAATAGGGGGGCATTAGGGTAATCACGGGTGGGGGGGGGGCTGCCGTTCAAGAACTCAATCTATGATGCTTGATATTATGAGTTTGCTGTCAACAACCAACACACCAACCCAGTTCCAATTTCAAAACACACACACACACTGCACTGTGCACCCACACTGCACAAAATATAGCCTACATGCAAGCCACATGTTTCTCTCTCTCTCTCACATACACACACTGCACTGTGCACGTCATTAGAACATCATTTGAAATAGACTACATACTCCACTCTTACTTCGAATAAATGCAGACAGACCCAAAATCATTCAACATTTTGCATAATAATCATGAAAGCCAAGGCTGGCATCATATAGTGAATTAAACACATGGCTTACCTTTAGAAGGTAAACTGACTTGCTAATGCAAACTGTACGTTATGCACACGCACATTTTGACTTAATGACAACAAATCAACAAATTGTATCAAATTAATCAAACCAGTAGCACCAAAGCACCAGACCAATGAGCGTACTACTTCCCCAAATGTGACCTTATGCAAATATGACCAACAGCGTGTGTTTTTTTCTTTTCTTATTTTTGTTTTTATTTTATTTCATTTAGTGAAAAGGTTTTCACTTTTAATATGGTAAATAAAAATTAATTAATAAAACGCAAAGTTTAGCACCAAAGGCCTGGTCTGCGAGGGGGACACAATAACTCATTTGGGGGAGCATGGCCCGCGAATGGCCACCTTTTGATGCCAACTCTGTGTCCAACACCATTAAAATACAAAATGCTTGACATAAGTATTTAAATAACAAAAAACAAATGTCTTTTAGCACTGTATGAAGAATTGAATTGTACACATTACAGTTCAAGCGTATAGAGGGATTATGACTAGTATGGGGTGAAAGAATAGATTTTATTCTCCTATCCATTTTAACGTTTTTTGCTGCAGGTCAGACTTACGCCGGTGGTAACTGAAGACTGAGGGGTAAGAGAGAAGAGTCGTTAACATTATGATAGCAAAGCGCTGGCAGCTATATGTACAGGGTTGTGGTGCAGTGACTTGAACCAGCAGACTAATTCGTCCTTGGTTTGTCCCAGAATATCAGTTTGAATAATGTTAAATCGCAGATCTGTGTGAGGCGAAGTCTGTGGCTTTGCATCCCGGCAGCCTGGCAGACCAGCAGGCCGTTTGAGATTTGAAGTTTGGAGGCAGAGCAGCAGCAGAGGTTGATCTGAGGCTCAGGGATGCGCCCCCTCCCCCACCATCAATCACTGTTCAATACCCCCCCACCCCCACTCCCCAAACCCTAGCCACCCCCCCCCCCAAAAAAAAAATCAATGCACCAGTCGAGAACAAGAGCTTGCGCTTTATCTCCAGCAAAGCTCAGGATCGCAGCAAAGGTCGCTCCAGGTCATTCATGTCATTGTTCTTCTGTCCGTTCGCCTCCGCAAGCGATTCTTGAAGTTCACAGCCAAGAAAGATTGCAGATTATACCCCCATCATCACCCCGGCTCAATGTGGCGGGCAGAATGGAGCGCCCTGAAAGAGGGCTTCCTCTCAGCCAGGTGAGAGGAAGCCTGGAGGGGAATTGTTTCCGTGCTGCACGGAACCCTTTAGTAGCATCAAACATTCCAGATTCAAAGCTCTTACGCTGATATGAATGGAAAAGCCTGATGGGAAGAAGGATTGTTGTGAATGAACTGAGCGAGAGAAAAGCCCCCCGGGTCCAGAGTGAGGTGGGTGAATGGGACCCTCTATGCGTGAATGTGTGTGTGTGCGCGCGTGCATGTGTGTGTGTGCTCTTACGCAGTGAAAGACACCCAGCGTGTGATCGCCTGCTTTTGGCATATTAATGAGGATATGAATGAAGTTGGGGGGGGTGAGTATGTCACTTTGGATCCCTCAACCTGGTTGATCATGAGAAACTGTGCCGGTGGACCGAGACGGCCAGCACAATGGGGAATGTCTGACTTGTTCTCGTTCAGTGTTCTCACCCCCCAATCTCCCCGGACCCTGCAGCGGTTGAGGGCTAGACCAGGAGGGGGCCTGCATTCCCCCGGAGCCCCTCAGGTCAGACAGTGACCTGATCCTTCCCCTTGGTTTCACAGACCAGCTCTGAGAGCAGTAACTACACAGCTGTGCCATCCGGTGCCTTACCATGTATGACTGCGGTGTATATTATGGCAGCATCCCCAGTCTACCAGTTTTTTTTTTGTTGTCTTGAAAATGGGCGCCTGAACTTTTAATCTGAATCTTTTAAAAACTTTTTTTTTTTGCATGTTTACGTGTGTAATTTTTAAATGTAATTTTTTTATATAACATTTTCTCTTCTGTCTCCAATTCTCTCTCTCTCTCTCTCTCTCTCTCTAATTCTCTTTCTAAAGTTCTCTCCCTGTTTTGTCTTTCTCTCTCGTACTGGGTGCCTTACTCATTTTAGCTGTCTGCTCTTTCCCGACCCTCAGCCACCAGTTTGGGTCTAGTCCTCATCCATGATCTGAATCCCTTGATTAAAGTCCCTTGTGTGGTTTCCACTTTGCTACTTTGAAACAATGCACTGAAAAAGGCAGAGAGGGACATGGCAGTGAACCGCATCCCTCTTTGTGTGTGAGATGTGCTAGTGGAATCGCTGCCGACTACAGAGATTCGGCCTCAGAGGACTCCAAATCTCGTCCCAAATCGAGCAATACCATCGCCTCTCCGGTCAGATGAAGGAGGGCAAATGAGAGACGACAGAAACACAGCAATTGGGACCTGTTAAATGCAGCGTCCTGTTAGTCACAGTTTGTTACTTTGACCGTTCTGGCAGTTTGTAGCCTCCAGACAACGCCATGAACGTGTGGTAGCCTCGCATCTTTCGTCCGGCTTTCTGATGGTGTGTCTTCCTCCATCCTTCAGTAGACGATGCAATTGGGGGGGATTTTGGGTTCAGATCATGGAATCTGTCCGTGGATTGGGGTGGCTTCTGTGGCCGTCCCTTCAATAAACCTCACATTTCTTTGTCTGCACTAATTGTTTATGCCATAGTGATCACGGCAGGCTTTTGATGCTGATGAATAAATCAATTATTCATTCATTCTGACATGTGACTGAACAGATGAAAATGAGATCCATTTAATGAGTTTAAAACAAATCACAGGACGAATCATTCTTTTAACTAATTAACAGTAAACGGCGTGCCCAAAATCGCAGGTTCTCTGGTTGGTAAAGAACAAGATTTTGACCAGCATGCGGCAGTGCTGAGATTAAGGAGATCGCGCTGAAACCAAAGAGCGTGAGAAAGCAGTGAAGCTCTTTGAAGGCAGGCTCGTTTTCATCTACAGCTTGAACAAGTTCACCTCAGAGTGCCTGAAACATGAGCCGCCACCCCCCCCAAACATGGCTGGGTCAGTCCCTATGGGGCTGGAGGGGGCGGGGGGTTGCAGTGAGGGGAGGTGGGGGGGTCTCTCTCTCTCTCCTCAGGGTGACCTTTGCTGTAGGTGGTACATTCTGGACCCCACAGTTTCAGGGGGCATTAAACGCACTGACCCCTCGGATTCCTGCTGTCCAGCCGGCATATTTCCGCATCGAGCTGCTCCGCCTCAAAGCTGTTTCATGCCGCCTCAAGGCGCAATGGCTTTAGCATCAACGCTCATTCTCCACTAATGCCTTGTGGAGGCTGTTGCTTGTCCTTGCTTTGGGAAAAACAAGATTATACTGAATTAGCTGCAGCCTCATGTACAGAAAGAAAGAAAAAAAACACATGATTGATTGGTGTTTCATTGTAATAATGCAGCAACACAAATCCACTTCAGTAGATGGCAATTTGGATAAGTAGACCTCAGGTAACCTCGTGAGCGGACAGCCTACATAAGCTGTTGGTCGGCCATGGCAGTAAACTGTCAGAAATCATTTACACAGAAAGGTTTTTGACATTCCAGCATGGAGCACCCTCACTGGGGCTACAGCCTCTCAGGTATGGCAGACAAGGAAGCCAATTCCAAGACACATACTGATCAGGAAGCTGAGGCAGGAACCTAATTTCCCAAAAGGACTTGCAAGCAATGGGGAAGATTTGTTTGAGGGAAGAGATATTTAAAATAAATGTAGGGTGCCAAACCCACTTTTGGATTTATGTTTGTCCACTAATAAGTGCCTTGGTCCTGTTAATAAGCTATTTAAACATGCGGATGAGAAAAGTGAAATGTAATCTAATTGCCCGCCATCACATCATATACACATAGCGAAAACGTCTGAAGGTATGAACAAATTAAGCATAAATAAAATGCCTGAAGGAAGCTGAGCATGTGGTAACATTTATAGCATAAATACCGTTAGGGTTATGATTCCAACATGATTTCCAGATGCCACTGCTTTTGCTGTTTCCATGGTTTCCTACAGTCAAACGTTTTTTTTTTTTTTTGTTGCTCTTGTTCCATCACGAGCCACATCCCTGGAATGATGGCAGTGGAGCGTGTCCCCATTGTGCCCCCACCCATCAACTCTGTCCTTGAAGTATGTACTTGTGTGAAGTGTGGACTCCCTTCGCTTGGACTGGGACACAACCTGCCTCCGGTCCAACTTCAAGATGTTAATAAAAACCCAGCTGCACGCCCTGTTGCCCTCTGAAACACTGATCCCTGGTCAGTGCCTAGAGAGCGAGTCCTTTAAGTTGCAGAGCACTGGTCAGGAGTCTGTGTTGCTCGCAGACATGAGGACTGAAGGAGTGCTTTAAATCTGAACCTGGAGCATGCGGAGGCAGTCTCTGCTGGTGACTGGATTCAGCCCAGGGGAACAATAGCTTCCAAATCCTTCCCTATGTGCAACTAACACACAGTATATTTAGTTACACTACTGCGTTTCTGTTTTCACTATATTATTATCTTTCAATTCTTTAATCATTCTTCATTTTTCCATTTCTTTTAATGGAAAATTAATATTTAAATCATGTCAAAAAAACAGTACTGACATAATCTTGTTAGCAGTCTTTAAAGTCACCCTTTATGTGTGTGTGTGTGTGTGTGTGTGTGTGTGAGTGTATTCAGTGCTGTGCTGTCCCAATGTTTTTTAGTACTGTCTTTCCCTCTGTGTGTGTGTGTGTGTGTTCAGAGTGGCTGTCCCAAAGTTTTCCATTTCTATATTTCTGTGTGTGTGTGTTTGTCTCACAGATATCCATTCTATTTATAACCAGCTGTCTGACTGCAGCCGTGGCTTGGTGTTTGTCCCACTACACCCAGTTGTTCTCACCAATTGAAAACACGAGAATAAAAAAAAAAAACCTGGAAAAGGCTTTGAAGTGCGAGCTCCCTTCGTTTAACATCGACCTTTCCCTGAGCTTTAGGCAACTCAGAAGTTGTTTTACACTCATCGATTTTCATAATGTACCCCTCACATTGGTGTTGCCACTGCTGTCCTGAGACCTTCACTGTTACTCCACGCTGGCCCCAACTGACAGCAGTCCCTTTGGGGTCTTGTCACAAAGAGGCAGTAGTCACTGTCAGGGAGGGATGTGGGTCACTGACTGGACCCATAACTGTGAGGTCATGCGGTCACAGTTTTGACTCCAGGGAGGCCACTGTGTCCTTCAAAGGAACAGACCCAGCCATATAAACTGGGGCACAGACACGGGCAAGACACACAACCACACAGATTAAAGGGTGTTCGCCACACAGGCACACACTGTAATACATTATGAGAATGGAGCCAAGATTCAATGGTTTGTAGCATAATGTGGAAGAAAGGGCAACAAACTGCTGCATTTATAGGAATGCACAGTGTCCTTCTTGCAACAGAGGGACATGTTGGTTGCAGAAGGCATCTTGACGTTGTCTATGCAAGACAGAACTTTTCTTTTCATCCTCGTCAATGCAATCCAGGTTTTTTTTGTTTTTTGTGATACCCCCACCCCCATCCTGCCGGGCAGTGAATTTTTCATTAACGGCCAAGGCTATTCATAGCATTCATAGCTCGGCCACTAATGAGTAATTCATACAGGCCCTGCAAAATATATATTTATATTTAATGCATTACCATTCACATCCATTACGAGAACACCATCACCGCTGAAGACGTGTGCCTTCATTTCCCTAAAACCACTATTTTGGATCATTTGCTGGGGATCGTGGGTAAAGATAGCACCACCAACAACATTAGCCTGCAGCTCAACGTAATTTTGGGGGTTTGCCCAGCAGACTGAACTATTCATCATGTGATGTGTATGAAAACCCCGCCATCTCGGCGACTGCAATTCCACGGTCCAGTCATGTCACAGGTACTCAAATAAATTACCTCGCGTTGATGGAGAATCTTATTTTCACCTTTCACCAAGAGAGCTTCTGCGAGCGAACAGGCCCCAGTGTCGAAACGCTGACACACTGCAACGGCACATACTGTCCCTTTAATCACCGTGACGATGCGATGCTGAAACCACAGAGGAAGAGGGCAGGAAACGCTGGCGGGCAGGCCTCCTTCCTGAGACACGTCTCTGTCTCACAGCCTAAACAAATCTCTATTTGCTTACCCTCTCCATACATCCAGGAGGGTGTCGCTTTACACGCCGTTTGGGACGGCGGCGTGAAGCAGCAACCGACGGAGTGGGCACCTGCTCCTTACACAGGTCAGACGCGGCTGTTAAGTGCTTCAGTCAGAACTAGACAAGCTGCCCTGGCAAGTCAAAGGACTGACAAACCAACAAAGAAAAACATACAGAAAAGACGGTTATGAGCTGTAGGCGGGCGAGTTTCCCCTGGGGCGGATAAGGTTAACCGCGTGTCTCAAATGTGCATCGGTGACGCCTGCATTTGAAACACATGCCCCTCCCCCCACTCCAAGTACTCCAAGTCCCCTCAGCACTGCTGCACCCCACAGATATCCCACACCTACCCACCCGCAGGAACATCTCTGCACTTACCTCTCACTGTTTCAGCTGACGGTGAGCATAAAAGGCTGAGCAAGCATCTTTAAAAAAAAAAAAAGTTAAAACAAACAAACAAATAAATAAAATAAAACACAGGAATCGAGAGCCTCCTCAATCCCAGAAGCACAGTGGGCTTTCCCTCTGGTGTTAGTAAGGAAGCAGAGACAGAGTCGTGATTCAGCATAACAGCACCCTGAGGAAGCAGGAAGCTCAGAGACAGAGGGGGGTCACGAAGGAGGAGGAATCCATTAGGAAGCACGGCTAGCTTCACTTTCTTTTGTGTTAGAGAGACAATGTGAGTGGTAATACATCAGCAGAGGCTTGCCACTGCCGGCCTGCCAGAACTGGACTGTGGAACGGTGCAACGGTGAACCACTTCGAAATGTCTCCCGAAAGATCCTCATCAAGTATTCATCAATCGTACTGAACTCATACAAAAAATAATTTGGGAACATCCCTTCAACAAGTTCAGGCAGAACAAAAAATGAGTAATCGAGGTCGAGCCAGGAAGGGAGGAAGGCAGAGGCATGTGTGTTCGGTGCATCACCTTCGCCTCCGACGGAGTTCCTGATGTCAGATTTGAGTTAGACACTCCACATCATCACAGATGAGCGTCTAACTCAGCATCATCAGTGTCTGTTTATTTGCCTTTCTATTTATTCCCCCAAATCTGCTAGCTCTGCAGAGCATTATTTTAAGCCAAGGGGAAATACTGCATCAATGCGACAGAGGGTGGCCTGAGCACTGTGTTAGGGCATCCCCTTGTGGTCAAATGTGCCATTGCAAGACAACACATCACCATGCTGCATTGGCGGTAATTTCACATAATAAATGACATAAATGAAGGGTTCAAGCATGTAAAATAATCTGCGAACTCCAAACACTAATTACAACCGCTTGTTGATAGCTAGCACAAACACTTAATGCTGAAACTGTAAAGTGGGATAATGGTGTAGCGTATTGGTTAAAAAATACAGCATCTGTAACTAGCAGGTTACTGATTGATTCCAAACTGTTGTAATCCTGAACAAGACACATAATGTGCGTTGTTTTTGTAAAATATCCAGCTGAATGAATGGAGATGTACTATAATGCGTAAAATGTCAGCTATAGAATTTGCCCATGGTAACTGTGTCTGCCAAGGAACATAAAGATCCTGGTGCAACAAACCATATGGTTAGTAAAATGTAGCCATAAAACTTTGAATGGCTTTTAAGACATTCAGGAATAAGTCATTAAAACAGTCTACATTTCCTGGGACTAGGGTCTATTTAGCACTATGTAGTAGTCTGGAACGTATATTAAAATGTATTAAAGGTTCTGTTCATAATTCAATCAATGCTAAGATAAAGTTTATTGGCATTAATGTACGCATGAACCCAGGGTCCACAAGCACGTTGTTTCTGAAGCACACATGATTGCTAGTATGTAGGTTTTTGTTGCTTTTGTGTAAACGGCCTGGCCAGTGTCTTACAATATAATATAATAACTGACTTAATATTCCTGCTACGGTCTGCTCAGAACATGATTCCAGCAGTGGCAGGGCAGAAGTGTGTATCCCTACATAATCAATGCGATTCTGTCAGTTACTGAGGAGACAGCTGGCCTGCAATACGGTCAGCATTTGGTGGATGCAGAAAAGAACTCCTTTGGTTTTCCACCAAAATGTTGGTACTGCACTTAGGAATAAAATTACGTAAAATAACATTACTGCTAATTATCTGTTAGCTAATATATCTGTCTGGAAAAAGAAACGTGCCAATTTCTAACCACACTTAAGGTAAAAAAAAAAATACAACTTGTAGACTGTAGCAGAGTAAAGCAAAAAAGAGGGTGAGATATTGGTCTTAAATGTAACTGGTGCCCCAACAAAATCATCAAAATCAGATTGAAATAGTGATGGATCTGTTTTAATACTGAATTTACAGAGAACACTGACTCTTTGACAAACATTAACGCAGAGTAGAAAATAAAAAGTTTTAAAGCAAAAACACAATATCAAAGCCACAAACATGGACTGTTCAGAGAACTTTTTTCTGAAAGCTATGTATTTTTACCAAGCTCCGCTGACCTACCAATTACAGTCGGTGTTCCTTCTATCAGTAGCCAGTCCTTTAAGAAATCCCTTGAGCTTTCGGTGCATGCAAAGCAAAAGACTGCCCAAATAAAAGCTACTTCTCCTACTGAGACCTTTTATAATGCACTTCACAGGTCAGAGTTTGCGTTTGACTGACATGTTTTGTTCATTTTGCTGCAGTGAACTAAACTATAAAATGTTTTGTAACGGTTTCTCCATTTTGTGAATTGTATTTCTGTGCAAAATAACCAGCTATACAAAATTCTATTTCACTTCAAAAAGACCTTGCACCTCACAGGACAAAGACATCTTGAATATGAAATGCTAGAGGGTAAATATTAAAATGTGTTTTTCAGTCTATACTTCAAAGGTGTAACAGTACCATAATTTTTTTTTTATTCCCATGGAGATTTTTTACGTAGCTACATATTGTTGAGGGTTTTCACATTCAAACAGAAATCTTTCCACTGTACATATAACTAATCTACTGTGCAAATAATATGCCTCTTGTGTAATATTATGTTAAACAACATTCAAAGAACATGTTTAAAAAACAATATGCAGGCTACTTTTGACTCCATATAGATACACATGCTCACTAAGTCTTTTGTATGACTAACTCTTCTATCAAAGGGCACTGAGAGTTTAAGCACAGGGGTTCTCTGGGGTCTGTGGGGTCATTGGATTGCTTCTCTAGTAAGGCTACTCCTGGAGGGAAACACTGCTCTAATCTGCAACGACTACTCTTACAGTTCCTCTACCACTGGTATTTGTCATGCAGTGAGAGCTGACTGTTCCAGAAGAGCGGGATTAATGGGGTTCTTGAGAGAGCAAGAGGTGGATTGTGTGCCAGATTCGTTCTCAGTCCTCAAGCTTTACTGATGCTAATTAGGTGGGTCAGAAGCAGACGATATAATGGTAATTAACAACACCTGTGAGGTTTGGGGTGCATGGCTCTACTTGGCGGGGGGGGGGGGTAATATTATTACTGGTACTCAGGTGCTCAGGTGCAGCGGTGTTCAGGTGAGACCGGCCACTCAGCTGAGAGCGTTGGCTGGCATGCAGTCACACAGGGCCCTCTTCTCTGCCCTCAGCACCAGGCTCTCGGTCTGGAGAACAGAGTCACAGAGAAATCGGTTAGGTTAGTCAGACAGGGTGTTCAGCCCTGGCTCTGTAGGGCCACCGTCCAGATTAGTCAAATTATGTACAGAATTTGAATGAATTGTTGATTTCCATCTCTTCTTCACCTTCTATTGCATACTTGTACATTACATTGAGTGGTTGGACAGGAACAGAAATGTGGAAAGGAAGCTCTCAACTTCCAAAGGTTCTCTATTCAATATTCTGGGCTTCATAGGCAGGACAGTAACAGCTCCTCCCAGACTACATGCCATGGTTGTTAAAGGGGTCACTGTGCAGATCCACTGTTCATTACGTGAATATTTGAATAATAATAATAATAATATTAATAATAATAATAGTTGTTATTATTATTATTATTATTATTGTTATTATAGATAGATAGATAGATAGATACATGTATTCATACATACATATACAGATTTAGTGCTTACAAGAGAGGAGCTGACAGACAACAAAAAAGTATGGAGGTTTGTACAGACTTATAAAATAAAAGCACTGCAAAATCTGTGTGAAAGAAAGCATTCAAAAACTAAAAGGAGACAGTAAAACAAAACTCAAAAGATGAATTCATGGGAATAATGTGCAGTCTGTGATTTAAAAAGAGCTGATGGGAATTTGCAAACCTGGCTCAAACACTGGATTGAGTTTTGATTGGAATTGAACACCTACTGACACATATTTCATCCATATAATTACCAAACTTTCACCATATGCTTAGTGGACAGATGTGATATAAATCCAACACACAGCACAACAAGACAGTACAGTGCTTGGTGAACACCTGTCAGGGGCTGATCATCAACTATAAAGAAATCAACCTGCTATGGCTGTATTTCTTCCACATTGTGAATGGCTTTACTACAGTTATGCCAGACACAGCACTTAAACACTTCAACCATGTAGCCAGTTGAGTCACTGATAAGTCTGAGGAATGGTTACCCGTGAGTCAAGGTTAAAGGCAGTCTTTTTCAGGTCTTGCAGGGCCCTCTGCATGAACTCAAATGCATGGCAATCAACACAGGGTCGGCCTGACAGAGAGGAGGAGAGAGTCGGAGTTGTGGAGATACAGCAGCAAGAGAGAGACGCAAGAAATAGAAGAATTCTGAAGAGCATTCTTGTCAACAAACAATAACTTACAATCTATCAATTATACCATGACTTTCTGAACCCGTAGCACTGGTAGCAAACCGTTGCAGGTATATGCAAACACATAACAGACCATTTTAATTTTCAGATAAATAGACAGGGTGACAGAATCAACCGAGTGGTGTCTTTTATTGCTGTCACAGGGAAAATATATCTGATATCTTCACTATTAGACATCCAGCACTGATAGTTCTATCCAGCGACAAGGAAAAATCCACAGAGAGAATCTCTGTATTGAGGATCTGATCCAAACTAAAAACAAACAAAATCTAAAACTGCTTTGTGTTAAGGAAGAGCAACATAAATAGAAAGTATTCCCAAACATATATACATAAATACAAATATTAAGATATGTCATGATTCAATCCCTCTTGCCAACTTTAGCCACACAATGGAAAAATTACTAAAGTGCATTCAAAAAATATAGTTTTATATGTCAAAGTATTCAAATCAGGTATATTTAATATTTTTTACTTTTCTTTCTTAAATAGGTTAAAACTTATTTCTTTCCCTTAATGTATTAGACCTACGTGTAGTAGTAAAGGATTTTCATTTCAACAGACAAACTTAATCAGCTATTTGTGTATTATGCAAATTTTCAAAGCAGTCTTTTATAATTAAGAAGAACAAACACCCTACAAACGTACTCTCGGCTGGAATGACCGTCCCAGATTCTTGGTTAGCAGACACGGGCCTGGAACACAGCGTCTCGCATAGCAACAGCATCACCGTCGCAGCACACACAGACTGCAGAAAACCTTTCGCCCTCATATTGTCGCCTCTAAAAAAAACCGTTATCTGAAGTAAGATAGATGGGGATGTGGTTGGCATTATTATTTATGCATTGGTATAAATTCTTGAATTAAATTCTGACCAGCCAGCCACCCAAAACGGGAAAATGTTCATTGAAAATACATGCACGACTAGTTAGCCCACACCTCGCTGATATTAGCTAGGTGACAAATGGTTGTTGACACAAGGACAAATCCAGCAGACAAATCAAATTTATACATACATGACCACATTGATAGTACTATTGATTGTCTTTCGCAATGTTATTGGAAACAGATGGTATCCTAATAACACAATGGGAAATACAGACGGCTAGATATCTGGCTAGCTAACATTAGCTATCTGACCGATCCTATGAAAATTATAGGCAGATATTCATAATAAAGACAATTCGCTTGATACAATTTCCATTATTCAAAATATGACTTAATTGTTGATGAGACCCAAAGAATGACAGACTTAGAAACAAACGGAAATTATTAGCTATTTACCAATTGTCTCGCCAAAGGAACAAAGTACCGCTGGTTGCCGCCTACTTCTTCTCTCTGTTGCTGGATTTTGATGGGCGCAAGGCGCAGCGAATTGCCTGCCGCTATCCTTTGGCAAACTGGGCGTGGAACAGATTGTCCATCATAGCCACAGACAGTCACTTGCGTTGTGGAAATATTCGATTATTGGTCAGTAAGGTCGATTAAAAAAAAAAAAAAACAGCGAGCAAGGTACAGACAATGTCCTATAATTCTTATGTCTAGTAATTAACTGCAGCCAGCTGTTACATGGAAATATGATCGTGTTTTGTGTCGTGTGCAATAATCATAAGGCATTTGATGCGCAAAACATTTGCATAAAGCGCTGCCAAAAATGTGATGAACTGGAGATTTTTTTATAAAATGCTTCAACTAGTGCACCTTCAAGAAACTGATAAAACCAGATACAGATAATAATCGGTCTACCAAGCTACCTATTTAGACTATTTATAAAAATAAATAAATAAAAAATAAATAGCACTACACTTAATGCCCTTTATTGCAGCGTGATTTACCACTACATCGGTGGCTACTTTGATGAAGTACCACCACGCCTCTCGCTGTTTCCCAGGCAAAATTTTGATTATTCAGATGCAATACTATATCCTCCTGAATCATGCGTGCGGTAGCCGCCACCAAGATGGCCGAGACATCGGCCAAACACATTGGACGTTGACACGCCCACGCAACTAAAGAGAACTAGTGAAATGTGAATAAAAAATCTTGTATCAACCGTTTAGAGAGAACTGCCACTACCGCCCGAACGGTTTAAACGTTGCGAAACGTTTCGACTACCCAATGCAACCCTTAAATAGCTAGCTAACACAGCTGCTATTATGTATCCATCAATCATCCTATTCACGATGAAAAGCAACGTAGCTGAGTAACTGCCTGCGTGACATTCTCATGTCTTATAGCCAACATGAACCCGAAAGTGCAATCAGGTGTACAGGAAGGGTATTATGCATAGAAGTAACAAATCTCACCAGACAGTTACCTATGTTATTTGGCTGCTGCATACTGTAGCTACTAGTTATTGTAAGCGCGAACTCTGCAGTCTTGCCAACTAAATGCTAACGTTAGCTGGCTCTGGTTACTTTCTACTGTCACCAACTCGTACGTTTTAGTAACGTGGGATGTTCAAATGTTATGGCATTAAGCAGATAATGGGGAAAATACGGTTTAGCTTCATTATAACCGCGTATACTTAATACAGCCAAATAGTTATTTCACAGATGTTTTGCTTCGCCTCTCTCCATTGCAATTGTGCACGCTGCAAGGGGATCATGGGGGTCCTAACTGTTTTCTTAGGTAGTCTTTTAAAATGCCTGAACGCAAATCACTTCTTTTTCCAAGATGGCGTCGATGAGGGACAGTGACACCGGCCTGTGGCTCCACAACAAACTAGGATCGACCGACGAACTGTGGGCGCCTTCTAGCATCGCCTCGCTGCTGACCGTTTCTGTCATCGACAACATACGCCTGTGTTTTTCGAGTTTGTCGCCGCCCGTGAAGCTGAAACTCCTGCTCGGGATGCTGCATCTTCCGAGGCGGACGGTGGATGAGGTTAGTCTGCGAGTTGCTAAGAGAGGCAGCGCACAGAGAGGGTTGTTAGCTAGCATTTAGCTAGCGACGTTCAGCTGAGCGGGAAGTACTTTGGCATGCACACTCCGTATCAGCCAAACTGCTTATGCTTTGTAACCGTAGCGCAATGAAAAAAACTAATATATGCCTGGCTAGTTGCAAAGGACAACAGTCTTTGATCTGTATTACTTAGGTAATAGGTATCTAGCTTGCTAGCTGTTGGGTTCCGTTTCGGTCCGCACTGCAGTACGCTCTAAGCAAGTATCCAGCAGCGATCCAGAAAAGTAACAAACTATCTAAGCTAAGTTTTTTGCTTGTATGTTTTCGTAAACCTGGCATCGCCAAAAACGTGTTGATGTTTAACTTGTAATAGCACAGCAAACCTATCGTGCACATGTAGCTTAGATTGCTAACTAGATAGCTAATCATATTTGTTCTGAAATCATATTCGGACTCAGTACTGGCGTTTACTAAGTGACGGTACCTAGGTGGTTAGTTAGCTAACGCAGTACGGGATGCACTTACGCTAGCTAGCTAAAATAGTGAGCGAGGCAGTGAGAAGCTGGTATTTTGTTGGGTAACGTGCTTAATTTTATGTTACCATTCATGCTTTTGCTTAATTTGATTACCCTAACGATATTTCTACAGTTTCATTTTTTTCGCTTTGACTCGTAGCTACACGTGTGATGGACAGTTAGGCTGAGTGAGCTGTCAAGGAATGTCCGTTCTGTTGACATTTGATTACTCTCGGTGGTTACCTGTGGTTAATCCATATGTTGTTACAACTCATTGACTCAGCGACCTTAAATCTGTCACCTGAGTTAATTCTATAATTAATTAGTATTATTTACTAGTTTTATTACAGTAATAGTATTTATTAAAGTTCAGCTAGTTTGAATGTTTTAATACGCAAACATCTGTAGAGTTCCGACGAGTGGATATTGTATGCAACAAGTGTCTTTTTTTAAACAGTACTGAGGCAGTTCAAAGATGCCCAACTGGTCCATGTGCAGGTTTGATTTTGAACTCGGAAATAAAGCAAGAGTTTCCAAAGGAGTGAAATGGAAATATTCAAAGTACTTGGCCAGGTCTACAGAATTCAGTTTGGTCCATGAGTTCATTCCAAGGCCTGGCTTATGGATTGATTAAACCTGTGATGCAAGCTCTATGTGACATGCGGAGTGACAGGCGTGACGTGGTGTTTCCGTGTCTTCTCAGATGAAGGAGGCCCTCTCGGAGATCATCCAGCTGGCCACGTTGGACTCTGAGCCCTGGGTCCTCATGGTAGCCGACATCCTCAAATCCTTCCCCGAGACAGGCTCCCTCAACCTGGACCTGGAGGAGCAGAATCCCAACGTGCAGGACATCCTGGGGGAACTGCGTGAGAAAGGTGAGAGGTCAGGGGTCACACTGTGCCACAAACATTACTAGATGTCCGGCTCCTTTGTTCCATAGTTGATTCTGTCCACTGTGAAGGACCTTTTGCTTTGTTGTGCGGATAGTAGGTGTTCTGTTTTAGACCCCACATTTTCAAGATTTTTCACAGCAAGCCAGCAAATTGATCTCGGAGCGCTGTTTTGTCCATCACTGTTTTCTAGGTTCAGACTGAGGGTGGGGGCAGTTGGGATGGAGGGGTGAGACTGAATATCTCAATAAGATCATCGACACCGTTGAATTGATCTCCACAAGTGAATAGGCTGTTTCTAATTTTGATTGATAATTGAATTGTTTAGTTGAAGGTAGTGATCATCCACCCCAGGCCCAGGCGGAGCTGTATTGTATTGTCAGTCACTGGACCAATCGGGTCATTTTGCTGTGGAAAGCAAAGGCTTCCCATTGGTTCACACTTGTAAATGACTGACAGCACAGTGTAGCTGCACCTATTATGTGGTCCTTCTCACACATTCACATGTGTGAAAGCAGTGGATCTGCTCTCAAACTCATTAACAGGCCTCCAGCTGAGCTTGGTGTGGCAGTGAGCTGTCCAGCTCCACACAACAAAAAGCACAACATCAGCCAGCTGACTTCAGTGTAATTGCTTTGCTAGCTGCTGTAGCTGAGTATTTCTGAAGTAAGCAGGTCCCTCGCTGGGTTGACAAATAAAAACAATATCAAAATTTGCTTTAAAAATACTCTGTGCTGTCTGAAAGGCTACATTTTGCAGTGCTTTAAAGGGCATTCTGTGTTGCTTGCACAGCTAAAGTGAGCATATCTGAGAAGTTGATTTGTGATGAGCTGACTGCTTAAGGTAAAATATTTTGCTTGGCAGTTTGCATTACACACTGAACTGTGAGGATGAAGATGCATAGGACATTTGGTACATTTCTGGAATTATGCCTCATTTTGAGTGTCCAAATGGGGCTGTAGGTGGAGCGCGCTGTATTGGTTGGGGGTCGATTAAGACTTTACCCTGGACCCATTCCAGCACAGACAACTTACCCTTCTCTTCCACTGCATGTCAGCTGTCCATTACATGTGAGTTTTGTGCTACACAGTTTTTTTGTGTGTGCACGTTAGGATAGTGTGGCATCTGCTTTGGAGGCATGCCCTCATGCATATACAGCACCAACACATAGGCCCTTTTTGGAGTTTTGTACAGAAGTAACCGCAGTGACGTAGAGGCCTGACTCATTACAGCCATTAACTTCTGTGCCATGTAACCTCATTTAAACAGAATTTGGATACGGCCTAATACAGCCAGACAATAAATTCCCAAACTTTGACCATTTTCATTTCCTTCCTTCCTTATGATTTTCTTTCTTTCTCCATCTTAATTTTTCCTGTCACATTATGTCATTACAAATGTCCCGGTCTCCCAGCGTATGCATCCTGCCATTGGATCTGAGATGGCACAGAAGTTAAAGTTTGTATGCCGTACCAATAAAGAAATAAATTTAAAAAAAAGGTAAAAACTGAGTCAAGGTGACGAGCACTAAAACGAGCCGAGTGCTGTTACAGCCCTGTCGCATTTGCCTTGTGACTCACGCTTTCCTCTCAGCCGTAGCCAGCGCTCCCTGTGAAATCAAGTGCGAAAGCGACCAGCCCAGACCCGGAGTTCAGTCATTAACTATAATGGCAGTCTGTTGCTATGTGGGCCTGGTGTGAAGACAGTGAGTGGGGAAAATTGGACCTTTCGTTTAGGCAGCCTTTTTTCATTCGGTGCAAGCTGTGAGGGAGTGCGTCTGTCAGTGTGCACATGTAAAACGTGGAGCATATCATCTTGCATGCTAAGTAATCTTGCTCTAAATGATCATATCTAACAGGGATTCACACATATTCTGTTTTGTGACAGGTCACCATTTTACCAATTTATTTCCGGAGAAATGGCTCATTTCAACTCTCTTAATGTCTGAATGACTTGCTCTTGTATTTCATTAAATGCGATGAAATGGGGGGGCTTCCTGTCTACGTGTAAATTCAGTTGATGGGGAGAGGGGGAATTGTTGTTTGCCTGGGGAGGTAAATATATGAAGAGGGCTAACACCAGGGTGTTTTTTTTTGGTCATTTGTACGCGTACAGCAGATGATGTAAGCTGAAGGCTGTCTTGGATGTTGGGTGGCGTATGGGCTTGAAAAGTGTTATGCTCACTCTCATTGGTTTGGGAGTGTTGTTAGCCTTATCTGAGGCTATCTCTTTTGCTCATTCAACGTGAATGGATACACTCCTGTTCTGTTGTGGTGGAAGTCGCTCTGGATAAGAGCGTCTGCTAAATGCTTGTAATGTAATTTAATGTAATGGAACGTAACGTAGTGTAATGTAGTGTAATGGGTGTGTAACGATGAGCACAAACAGCACGCATGCTCTCTCCCCCCCCCCCCCCCCCCCCCCCCCCGCAGTGAGCGAGTGCGAGGCGTCGGCCATGCTGCCACTCGAGTGCCAGTACCTGAACAAGAACGCCCTGACCACGCTGGTGGGGCCGCTCACGCCCCCCGTCAAGCACTTCCAGCTGAAGAGGAAGCCCAAGAGCGCCACCCTGAGGGCAGAGCTGCTGCAGAAATGTAGGACTCCCTCCCGCCCTCCTGTGTGTGTGTGTGTGTGTGTGTGTGTGTGTGTGTCTGTGTCTGTGTCTGTGTCTGTGTCTGTGTCTGTGTCTGTGTCTGTGTCTGTGTGTGTGTGTGTCTGTGTGTGTCTGTGTGTGTCTGTGTGTCTGTGTGTGTTGGTGTGGTATGGGTGTGTGTGTGTCTGTGTGTGTTGGTGTGGTATGGGTGTGTGTGTCTGTCTGTCTGTCTGTCTGTGTGTGTTGGTATGGTATGGGTGTTTCCTCATGTGGTATGCATTTGTGCATTAGTATGTTCCATTAGTATGCTGGTGTATTCACTCACCTTAATTTTTTTCCCCTGTACTTTCCATACGCATTTTCTGTAACTTTATACGTGTATTCTGCAACTTTCTGTTTTTCCTTTTGTATGTTTGCTGCGTTTTAAAAATGAAAACATTGTTTTACCCGGTGGGGTTTTTCTGCCTAGTATCTGTATATTTTCCAGACGCTCCTCCTCTATGGAAAGTTAAGCACATTTCTAAAAACAAGTAAGAAAAATAATGAAAGTGTAAAGCAAGGTCAGAGACTTGTCTGCTAGCACCAGCTGTTGGACACATGGGGGAGTATGAGCAAGGTGCAGAGGGACAGGGGGAACCTGAACTTCAGTGGGGCTGTCTCTTTCGTTGGCGGTGAACCACGCAGCTGTTGGATTCAACCAGTGTATCCGCACAGGGACTATGACACGTTTATCACTAATTCTCCTTACCCACCGTAGAGGAGAACCCAGGCTGGCTCGATCGGTTTAGATTCCAAATTTTCCACCAGTGTCGGCTCTTGGGATGTAAACTTGGAAGGAAGAAAGTACATCGCCTTCACTGATCACAGCAAACAATCAGAGCTATTGTACAAATAATATGAAAAGTGATTTTTGGGGGGGGGGACACTTTTGGACTGGAGATGATGTCCAGGAAGCTTCCACTAGGAAGACGGCAGCATTCAGCCTTATGTCATGTGCTGAAATTGTGCTGGATGGGTAATTGTGCTGTAGCATTTCAGCTGTACAGTGGGGCAGAGCCATAATGGGGCTAACAGGCCCCAGGTGATTGGTCCTCTCTAAGAGGACGACAGCTGTCAGGAGTAACTGACGACCCCTGTGACTGACCCATGTACCTTATGGGTCCTGGGTTGCCTTATGAACACTGCAGGTAGCATGTGCAAACGATGATGATGATGGTCAGGACTCAGAACACAGCTGTCCTGTGTATTGCCGCTGTTATTGTTACTGCTCTTGTTTTCTCTTGTAGCCACAGAGACGGCACAGCAGCTGAAGAAGACAGCGGGGGTGCCTTTCCACGCCAAAGGGAGGGGTCTGGTCAAGAAAATCGACACAACAAGTGGGTTCCGCACTCAGACAGTCGCGCTCACAGGAGAGCTGTGCTGTGGGAGACTGGCCTCTTGGCCAGTGAGCCGAAGTGAAGGGAGAAACGCACAGCTGTGGGGTGGGGGGGTGGGGGGGGGGTGACATTTGCTTAGCAGGCACTCTTATCCAGATAAACTTATATAGCTTAAAGTCATTATATGTTAATCCAGAATTGCCTCAGTAAATATCCAGCTGTATAACTGGATAAGATATCTCACCATGACTAAACCTCAGGATGTATAATATATACTGGCTATACCATGTAAAGCATGGTACTATGAAGGTAAGCTAATCTGTTTCTGGTAACATTTTGCTCAAAATAAATCCATTCCTGTGCATAATATGTTCTTGTTTTTCAAAGGAGGGAGTTTTAAGACATTACTATAGGCTTCATGTGGTCACACCCCTTAGAACCTCGAGTGTATGTCAGAGAGGTCAGAAGTCGGGCCCCTCTATGTGAGTGTTGACACCGTGTCTCCCCCCCACCCCCATAGCGCCCCTCAAGGGGATCCCGAAAGCCCCGTTCCGAAGCCCCACCACCCCCAGCATGTTCAGCCCCCCCAGCAACAGAACACCCATCGCCCCAGCGCGGACGCCCATGCGCAAGGAAAGGGGGGTCAAGGTAAGCGGGACCCGGAAACCTCACCCTTCAGGGACATTTCATATCTCGGCAGTGAGCGGGCTTCAGTTTTCTAACAGGGTGCTTGATCCAAGTGCAGGCAGCCTCCTGACCCTGACCCTGACCCTGAGTCTGAGTTGTGTCATTCTGTAGCTCTGTAGCTGCAGAGTGCATTTGGCTTCGTTCTGCTGCAGGCAAAAAATGGGGGAGAAGCAGCAGGAAAATGCAACAGAAGTACTGATGAGTTAACATGATATCGCATGTGGAAGAACAGACATTAAGTCTTAAGACAAAGAGTAAACAGTTCAGATCCAGTAATTGAGCACAAAAAAACTTTATGCATATAACAACACAAATTTACTCTAAATTAGCGCTTATTCTCTAGAGGTCAGTCAGAACACTTGGAAACACTTGATTGCTCTTGTCCTGTACACTGTAAACGCATGCAGTTTTTTAGGAGATGAGTCTGCAGGTTAAACTCCTGTTTTTTCCTGTGTTCCCTCTCCTCAGCTGTTGGATATCTCTGAGCTGGACATGGTGGGGGGTGGAAGGGAAGCCAAGAGGAGGAGAAAGACTCTGGGTAAACAGCCTTCCTCTCTTCGTTGTGCTGTATCCATCACATCAGAAAAGACCATTACATTCAGTAACGGACTTAGGAAGATTGTTTCATAAACGCACACATAAAGGGCAGATTTAATGTGTTTTTGTCCCTGCTAATTTGACTCTGCATGATGTAAGCACGGACAGGAAGTCAGCACAGCCCTGTGGAGTTTTCACTGCAGCCTGTGGGAAATCCCTATGGTATGGGGAGAGCAGCAGCTGCGGTAGATGCTGGGAATTCTGGGAGTTTTATCCGCTTCTGCTCCTGACTGCTGCTGCGCTCTTCTCTCCATCCAGACACAGAGGCGGGGGAGAAAGCTGCCAAAGAGGAAGCGGTGGTGGAGAACGCCACGCCCGACTATGCTGCCGGCTTGGTGTCCACACAGGTATTGCCGTCGGGCCCCCCGCGGACCCGCACCACAGAAACCGAAAACAATCTACGCTCCCCACCTCATTCTCACACAGGCCTGTTTGAGGAGCAGACTCTTACCGCATAGTAAAGCCTGTGTGTGTGTGTGTGTGTGTGTGTGTGTGTGTGCACGTGTGCTTTCAGAAACTGGGGTCACTGAACAGCGAGAGCGCGCTGCCGTCTACGAGTTACCTGCCCGCCACTCCCAGCATGGTGCCCTCATCCTCCTACATTCCCAGCT
The DNA here is from genome assembly GCF_013368585.1 of Megalops cyprinoides. Classification (NCBI taxonomy): domain Eukaryota; kingdom Metazoa; phylum Chordata; class Actinopteri; order Elopiformes; family Megalopidae; genus Megalops; species Megalops cyprinoides. The sequence continues at coordinate 7,337,266 of NC_050600.1, read as the reverse complement.
CAGAGACGCAGCCTGGTGAGTGAGCGGCCCTGCCCACGGTCTCAGTCGCTGGTTCTGTGTGTGCGCATGCCGTCTCTTCCTGTGTACCGGATCACCTCGCTAAAGAGGGATTAGAAAGAAAGTATATTTCCACATAGAGCATGCTGACAGTTTGTCTCAGGACTGGTCAGGTTGAACATGTAGGCAGGCCTAAGACAGATCTGGATCATCTGTTTCTTAATATTTTTAATATTTGCTTTGTATTCATTTGAAAGACGCGTGTAACTGCTAAATATTGTGGTTTCTTCTGCATTCTCATCTCTCTCCCCCTTTTTCTCTTCTCTCTGCTTCTCTCATTCATTACCTTATTGTTTAGCAGACGTGCTTATCCTGAGCAACTTACACAGGCTACAGTTTTTACATGTTATCCATTTATACAGCTGGAGAATTACTGTGGCAGTTGTGGGTTAATTTCCTTGCCCAAGGGTACAGTAGCAGTGCTCCAGCGGGGAGTCTCACCAGCAACCTTTCGGGTCCGATCCCTCTCCTTACCACTATGCTGCACTGTTTTACACTCTTCTGATCTCCGCCTGCCTCTGCAGCAAATGCTGGGGGTTTGGGGCGGGAGGCGCTACAGGCCAGCCGGCAGCCTGAGGAGTCTGCAGCCCCCAGCACCACGCTGCCCGGACAGTTCAAACAGAGGACGCCCATGTACAACAGCAGCAACACCAGCCCCACCGCCCCCACCTCGCCAACCACGCCCACCAGCACCCCGGCCAACAACGCCCCGCCCACCGCCGCCACGGCGACGCAGCAGGAGACGTCCACGCAGCCCCCTCCCTCCCAGCCCACACCTACACCCGTGCCACAGCAACCAGCGCCCAAAAAGAACCTCTCCCTCACGGTGAGCCCGCGTCTGCGATGTCACACTCTCTCTGTGATGTCACACTTTTTCTACTGTGATGTCTTCATTCATCCTCTGAGTCTGACTTCAGACTCACAAAGACTTAGAGGTGCAGCGAAATATTCAAATTACTGTGGTAAAAAAAAATATGCTGAAGGATATGGAAATTCGCTAACTGTCAATGTGACCGGCTTCCTCACCAGAGAGAACAGATGTACGCTGCACAGGAAATGTTTAAGACGGCAAACAAGGTCACCCGACCGGAGAAGGCTCTTATCCTTGGCTTCATGGCCGGATCGCGAGGTACGGCTGTAATCTGCTGCTATCCACAGCGAACTCACTCCTCTGTCTCCATGTAGTTTCTCTGTATGTTCAGGATTAACTGCAGCAAGCTCAGCCCCTGAGATGTGAACACACGACCCTTAAGGTCACTGCCTTGCTGTTTCTCTCTGTGGCTCCTTTTTCCTGTGTCTCCCACTTTGCATCCTGACTTGGGAGTTGCCATGGGACACTGAGTTACTTGCCTTGCACTGATCCAGAACACAGCCCTTGCTCTTTCCATCCAGCACTGGGTAGCTTCTGCTTGTGCACTCTCACTCTTCTGCTGCTGTCACATAACACACACACACACACACACACGTTTCACTGATCACCTTTCACCCATGTGATCCGTCTTGTGTCTGCCTCTCGCCCTCCTCGCCCCTGCAGAGAACCCGTGCCCGGAGCAGGGTGACATCATCCAGATCAAGCTGAGCGAGCACACGGAGGTCCTGCCCAAAGCTGACGGGACGGGCAGCACCACCATGCTTGTGGACACCGTGTTTGAGATGAACTATTCCACAGGCCAATGGACTCGCCTCAAGAAGTACAAGCCAATCACCAACGTCTCATGAGAGGGCTGGGGAGAGAGAGAGGGGGCTGGGTCGGGTCAGGTTTGGGGTGGGCATGGGGGGACACGCGCGGGGGGGGCTGCCAGAACCCTCTTTAAAAAACAAAAAAACAAGAAAAAAAAAACATATGGGCCAAATCCAGCTTGTGAAGTTGGGGTGAGGGTTGAGTTAGCAGTAGAGATGGGGGGGTGATGGAGGAGGGGGGCAAGGCCTTCATGGGATGTTTAAATCTCAAGAGGGCCAAAGCCACTCCCCCCTCTCTCTGTTCATGAATCGCCAACTGGCAGGGACCTCTTAGAACTCCTTTTTTTCAGTTGTTTTTGTTTTTAAAGCCCATTGAGATCCCTTCAGATTCCTGAATGTTTAGGAGGGGTTAGAGGAAAATGTTGATTGGCATCTTTGATTGGCACCTGTCAGAGTTATGCTTTGCAGAGGTTGGCTACAGTTTGTCAAAAACATCTGTGTGCTTCATTGTGAGAAAACGAGAACACGTTCAGAACACAATACAGCTTCTCCCGATTCAAATAAACACACACACACACATACGCACACACGCACACACAAATGTGACAAGGGTCTGTTTCTTTTGCTGTCAAGTTCTTTTTTTTGAGCATTCTGGAAAATGTTTGTTTTTCAACCTTACTTAAGAAGGGAAGAAATAAACCACGTGTCCAGATGTGTGTGTGTGTGTGTGTGTCTGTCGCAGAGTCTGTCCTTTAGCGCTTCCTGCTGTTTTTTTTCCTCAGTTCCTCCATTATCAGAACACGAAATTTGATTCTAATGAAAACAAACTCCTGTTTTAGATTAAAACTGTGACCCCCCCCCCCCCCCCACACACCTTAGACACTAAGATCCTTAAATACTTAGATCATTCACAATTTTGACTCAAGGTGACTTACTAATGGAAGATCTTGTAGAAAGAGGGAAAAACTGGCCCAGAAAAGTAATGCATTGGCTCCATTTTGATGTCATCACAGCTACACGAGCACATCAAGACTGCACAGGGCTATGCCACTGTACATGGTAAATGGTAGTCTCACTTCATGCTGCAGGTAGTAAATTTCTTTTTCTTTGAGTGCCAGTAATCCTGACTACCAGTGGAATTAATGTAACAAGCCACAAAATAGGGGACTGTTGACCTAGGGTTGAGGCATCCTTTCTGTCTTGGCACATAATGATGGGCAGATATGGCTTCTTGAACCATGCAATAGGTTCTGCGACCATGTGCTGTAAATCACTGAGGCAAACCAATGAAATTTCTTGCTCACTTTCACAAAGATTTTTGATTTGCTCATTGTTTTTGAATTGTTTATGTAAAAATGGTCTTGGCAATCAGTTACACATTTGTTGCTGTGAGCACTATGTAAAAATACAGTTTGTCAGCATTGTAGCAATCAAAGTCTAGGGAGCAAAAAAAAAAAAAAAAAGATTACAAGGGCCTTTTTTACGTTGCAATCACTGGGCAGAAAGATCCAACTGAAATAAAAATAAACTGGCGTTGCCTGGAGTAACATCCAAGCTGAGAGAGTGGCCCCAGAAGCAGCAAAGCACAGAGACCCTGTGGCAGTATTTGGACTAGAAACCCAGAATCTGCAGTACAACTGTTGCGTATTGTTGCATACAACCTGCATATTACCCCACTGCAAGCGATGCGCTGACATGGGACATGTATCCGAACACAGTACACCCATGAAATCCTTGCTATTTCTTAAGATGGACTACATTTTCATACGCAGAACCTTTCCACTGCAAAACAAACACTTCACCCATTCTGGGCACCAGACCATTACTATATGTGTATATGTCCTCACTGACATCACAAAAGATGTTAAGCTTAGAAGGGATTGGAAGTTGGTACTCTTTATGCAGAACAAACGGTTCTTTTATGAATGTCTGTATTCGCCAAACTGCTTATTATGACACATAGAAGTATCAATGTTAAAAGAGTGACAAGGAGAACAATGCTGGCAGTGCTTGTCAAAGGTACCTCATTTATTTAAGCATATACCCTGGCCTAATAGTTTACCAAGCAGCTTATATATTTCCTGCCATAATCAATGAAAATGTTTGACCAATTGTACCAAGTACAGTTGCAGGAAAGTATACCCATGAAAGACTTCAGGACTGCAAGTTTGAGCCTTGCCTCATACGAACACCTTGATGAAAAACACTGCATTTTTATGGACCTACTTGTAAGGCTTGGAGGTATAATGTTTTCAACAATTAAACAGCAGGTGCCCAAAAGTCCTGTCTCATGAACACGCATGGAAATTATTTTTTTAATCAGTGATTGTGCCCTACAATGCCATTGTACAAAAAATTAAATGACAGGCATATTACTAACAAAGTATTGGTATTCAATAGATCTGATCAGTTTGTTAAGAAATTTCTTCAACCCTTTTGTTTTATCAGTTAATTAATTACTTTATTTTTTTGTTTAAAAAACACTTCACCAATGTTAATAAAACCCATTCCTATATTCTGTCATTTATGAAGTGTATGATTAACATCCATTAAATTCCCTGCACGGATAATTAAAGAACATGACATTCATTTTCAATGCTCAGCTTCCTCACTATCATTGGTCACTCCCTGTCCTGCAGTTCTGTCCTAACATACAAGGAAGCTGTAGACGGAGACAGAGGTGACTTAATGCATAGATGGTATGTGTAACTGACTGCCAAACAACATAACACATTTAATGACTGAGCCACCCTTGCTGGACAAAAGAGTGGATTTGTGTTACGACAGAGGGATGCAGACACAGGCCTAACAGACACTGCAGATGACATGGAGCTGCCGCTGGAGCCCACTGGAGACAAGACAGACGGACAGAAACGGAGGCCGCCAAGTGATTGCAAGGTTCAGACGTCCCGCCGTCTCCGTGGCGACACCTGCTCGCGGCCCACGTTCAACCAGGTGAGGTTGCCCAGGTGCTGAGGAGCAAGATAGGTAGGATGGGGAAGTAGTGTAGCATTAGGCGTGTTTCCATTGGAATGGGGCCCGGGGTAGTTTTACGGGGCGTGTGTCTCCATTGGCCAGGGCCGGCCCCGCAACGAGAGTAATGTAATGTAATGTAATGGGTCTGTAATTAGCAGCACTGTTCAGGTGCACCTGCATCAGAAGCAGGGGAGAGCATTATCCGGCAGGTTCCAGCACTCAGATGGCGGAAGGAGATCATGCATGTGGATGGACTCTATATAGCAGGTCGAATGAAATGGTGAGGAGGCGTCGGAGTGTGGTGCGTGACGGGGGTTCAGCAGGCGCCAGGGTCCCTCCAGCCACCGAAGGCTCTCTCCAGGTACAGCGCCATGGCCAGGGACAGCCTGTCATGGAGCTTCCCTGCGACCACCTGTATGCCCAGGGGAAGGCCGTCCTGACTCAGCCCCAGTGGGCACTGCGTCACTGGCAGGCCCAGGGTGTTGAAGATCCCTGGAGATACCCACAAAAACGTAAATTAAGAACTGTTAAAAACTAGCACCTGAAACTGAGCATGTTATATGTGCAAGTTGCACTCCCATGCATGTTACATGCATTATACCCTACATGCAGTAATGCAGGTAGAAATTATGATAGTAGATGAGCAAAGCTGATACAAAGTACACACTAGTTTAGGATATAAAAAACACGGGGTTGGGGCATAAGACACTTTTGTGTTGATTGTGTCGCCTGTATTATTTGTATAAGTTAGGTCCTTATACCATGCAGTACGGCACACGTATCGTATAAGAACTGCAGTACCTATATTGACTTACATACCTGCATTGGGACTGTGCAAATTACCCCAGCTGGTCTGAGATGAGTTAGCAGCACTTGTAAGAGTTACCTATATGAAGTCAGTTACCTGTGTAGGCAAAGTTGAAAGGGGTGAACAGGGGGTGGTGGTGCTTAGGGGCGATGCGGGGGTGCGAGGGGTACAGCAGCACTCCGTCAGCTCCCAGCACCTCCTCCAGCTCCCTCTGAAGCTCCTCCTTCAGATGTATTAAAAACGGGCGTGGCTGAGAGCTCTGCACCATCTCCAACAGGGCCAGAGCTGCACCACAGACAGACTGATTTAGCTCACAGGTAAAGCAGCTCAGTCTGACACTGTGAAAAACTGCACTTAAAGCAGTGTTATGACATACTCATATTCAAATGAAATGTATTGTAATATTAAGAAATACAGTACCAGTCAAAAGTTTGGACACTGATTAAGATAATGGGGAAAAATGTATTTAAAGACTCATGCTTAAATGCTTGAAATTTGCTTCTTAGACAAATATAAACAGTGAAGTTTATGCCGATGTATGAATTTCTTTCCAAAAAAAAAATATTTTTAAAAAATATTTTTTTGGCTACTTGGAAAAATCTAAAATCTAAGAGAGTTTTTGTTTTTCTGACTTTTGACTGGTAATGTGTGTTGTTCAGGGCAAGAATATGTTACAAATGTTGCAAAATTTAAAACATATTAATGCAAATAAGAAGGATATTGAAATGTACTAAAATAATGTCATGTTACATATTTGAAGTATATTTATGGAGCTAAATATATATTCTCTAAAACATGTTCTTTATATACAGATTTTTAATATGGGTATATCGGCCCTGTCCTTTTAAGGTGCACTGCCATGGAGGGGACAGTGTTGCATGGCTGTATTTCTGCAAGATGGCTGTTACCGATGGCTGCCATTGTGTGCGAGGATAATCCCAGCATCCACTTGGCCAGCTCCCAGAGAGGCCACACCTTCTTCCCGTGGTCCGCCATGAACTCCACGAAGGGCCGGGGAGGCTGAGGGAGGGACGGAGGGAGAAAACCGCAGATGCACTGACGCTGCGTCGCGCGGGAGAATCTCCGCACCGCCACCGCCGCTGACCTCCGCCGACACGCAGCGCACACGCGAAGGCGTACGAAGGCCACCGTGCCAGAAAACACATTGCGGCAGACACATATGCACCGCAACACATGGGCAGGCGCTGACGCCAGCGAGACCAGCGCCCGAACAGATTGGCAGAGGCACCGTGGCAGACACGGACAGATGGACACTGACACGCTCATTGGCACAGACGGACGGACAGACAGAAGCGCACAAAGACACATGGGCAGATGGGCTGACCGCCAGCGAGCGGAAGAAGACAGACCTTCCCATCCTTGTCCGGTGCGGCCATCATGGCATCCCAGATCTGATAGGAGTACTTCAGCTGAGGGAAGTGCAGCTCTTGAACCTCGACCCCTAGGTCATCCTGCAGATGCTTCACCACCTGAAAGAAACGCACATTACGCTCTATAATAAATAATCAACATCAAAACATTAAATATCTAGTCTAACCAAAGGATGTGTAATTATTTATTCAATATAAATTCAATATAAATAGGTCAAATATTTTTTCCCACAGTTTGTTTATAAGATTTTTTTCACACAAAAGGATCAATTACAATCATCAAAGCACTCTGAAATAACACTGAATTTTTCCCCAGCCTATAGACAAATCCAGAATTGCCTCAGTAAATATCCAGCTGTATAAATGGATAACGTAAAAAAAATTGTAAGTGTCTGCTAAATGACAATAATGTATCTGCAGTGAATAAACCAATAAAACCAATGAAAAAATATGAGGGTCACCGCTTTCCAATTCTGCTCTTCCTTTTCAGCAAGTCTTTCTTCTGATCTCGCTTTCTCTCTCCTGCCCTTTCTTTCTGCTTTCTGCTCCTCCCCCTTTCTCTCCCTCCTTCCTCCCGCCATCTCTCACCTTTGTTTGGATCTGGAGGAGCTCCTCCTCCACAGGTGACACTATCGGAGAGCCGCCGTCATGGGGCACGGAGAAGAAACGCAGCTTCCTGAGGTCCACCTCTGAGGACAGTGACAGCCTGCAGGTACGTTACATTACATTACTGACATTCAGCAGACACTCTTGTCCAGAGTGACTTGCACGGGTTTTTTATCCATTCATACAACTGGATATTTGCTGAGGCAATTCTGGGTTCAGTACCTTGCCCGAGGGTACAGCAGCAGTGACCCAGCAGGGAATCGAATCAGCAACCTTTCGCTTACGAGGCCTGCTCCTTACCACTACACTACACTGCTTTACACTCCTCTGATCTCCATCTGCCTCTGCAGCCAGAATATTAGGATTGCTGTGATTATGATTATTCTGATTATTATGACTATTTGTAGTGGTAATAGTACTACAATTATTGAGATAGTATAATATTGAGGTATTGAGCTGCCATAATAAGAGAACTCTATTGAATCTGTCCCTCCATTGTATGAGAATTCTGATTTCGGGTATGTGCTGGCTGTGTGGCTGTTTGCTGTCTGTCGAGAGGGTCACGTGGCCCTGTCCGAGGGGTGTGCCTGCGTACCTGTGAGCGTTGGGTCCCGCCATGATCTGAAGCACGGGCAGCAGGTCCTCGGCGAAGCGACACATGGGTCCGGCGCTCAGGAAGTCCTCGTGCAGCCCCGAAGTCGGAGGGAACTGACCATCATTAGAGACGATGCCTGTGATGGTGGTTACAAGCCGCACTGGTGACACGCACAGGCGCACACACCCACATGCACTCACTCACACAGGAATACGTGCTAGCAAACATGGCGCTGATAGGCGGAGGCCTTCTGTTTGTTTTTACCTCGGAGTTACAGTACCCTGTTTCGAATAAGAGCCGTGTTCGTTCTAAAACGTGTTGCATACGGTGAGGAAACAGTTATGTCTGCACTGAAACATACAGCAAGAAATGCTGGGTGCTCCCTGCGGTCTTGAGGCAGTGGTTCTCTTACCTGGGGTTGGCTTGTGTCCGAAGATGCCGTTGAAGAAGGCAGGCATGCGGATACTACCCCCAATATCTGAACCTACTCCTATTACTGATCCTCCACTCCCCAAAATACTGCCCTCTCCGCCTGAGAGAGAGAGAGAGAGAGAGAGAGAGAGAGAGAGAGAGAGAGAAAGAAAAAAACAGTTGAGCATAGGCAGAGGGAGCTACAGGGTAGAAAGAGATGGATGTGTATGGTATTGCTGCAGCTTGTGTACTGGGGACACCTTGTCCCTGCTTCTTTTGTTAGAGGTACAGCTACCTGTGTGTATAACCCAGCATGCTTTGCATGTAGGCAGTGTGGCGGAGTATCAGCCAGTGCTGTGGCACCCTTTGTGTCTGACTATTTGCAGCTGCCTGCAGGTGTCAGATCACTGCAGCAGGGGTCCTGGAAAACGGCATTCAGCAAATGGCCATAATGTAATTTAACTGTGTAAAAAGCACGATAATGTAAAACGGGCGTGCTGGCGGCTCCTTTTGAGGCGTTGATTTGGGTGACTGACCGGAGCTGCCCCCGGGAATTCGGTCCGTGTCGTAGGGATTTCTGGTGATGCCGTAGAGCCGGTTGTGGGACTCGGACCACATGCAGAGCTCGCTGCAGTTCGTGACGCCGAGCGGGATCCCGCCCGCCCTCTTCAGGAGAGCCACGGGGGGCGCGTCCGCCCCTGAAATGACCCCCCTCCTGGTCACCAGACCACAAGAATTAGGCATGCCTGAGGGGGAGGGGGGAGGGGAGAGAGAGAAAAAGAGGAGGCAGCTGAAAAGAAGAGACAGATTAGAGACAGAAGGGATGATGATGATGAGGAGGAGGATAGGAACAGGGGCAAAATAAAAAAGCAGGCAAAGGCAGAGGAAAAAAGTGAAACAGGAGCAAAGTTTTCACCTCAGACAGACAGACAGAAGGACAGACAGACAGACAGAAGGACAGACAGACAGACAGATGTGCAAAGGTGATAATTCAGTACCCTGGAGAGCGAAGGCCTCTTTGACAGTGAATGGAACGCCCAGCAGGGGGAGCCGGTCCTCCAAAACATCCTCTCCTCCCTCCTCCTCGCTGATCAGCTTGTCCACTTGGGCGGCTTCCTGTAGAGCAGCTGGGAATCTGTTTTAGACAGTAAGAGAGAAAGAGAGGCGGGGGGGAGAGGGACGCAGAGGACAGTCCTTTCAAAGTAGTGTCCTGTGCCAAGCGCACACACACACACACACACACACACAGGCATTGTTTCACCAGTGTGAGATTCACCTGTCTTTGACCATGGCGTTGATCATGGGATTGACTTCCTGGATCCTGTCAATGTAGGCCTGCACCACCTCCACGCTTGTCACCTTGAGGAAGATTAGGTGTTAAATGTCAAATAATTCATGGTACAGCAATGGAGTGGTGTCCTGTTAGAGAGGCAAAGTTTCCTCACCTGTATGGGTTCAAGATAGGGTCAAGCTTCTATTCCATTCATAACTTTTAAAAAGTAATTTTGTTAATAAGCTTGCCCTGTCTTATCACTAACGAATGCTATCTAAGTCAGGTGTTTTTAATGTGTTCCAGGATTGGCAGTATCCATCACCAGTATCCACACCCACTGTCACCAAGACTATGATTGGGACACACCCCATAGCAGAGGAAGCACAGTGAGTCAGATCTATTCAGGAAGGCTCATGAACCAGGACTACAGGGTTGTTTAAAACAATGACTGCATTTACATGTTTCAAAATGCATTCTTGTAGGAGAAGAGTACCTTTTCTTGACAAAAGTGAACACAGAATCTGGGTCAAGACAAGTTTTCCCTGTCGAGGCATTATCAGAAAAAAAGTTGATACTTTTCACATAACTATATGGTAGCATTATTTTTTTTGTAATTATTCTGATATATCTCCTTGGGGGAGCGAGTTGTTTTTTTGTGATATCTTCAATTAACAAAACATATGAAATATTTCTATGTAGGGTGTATTATCTTATTTGTAAGTACAAACAGAGAAAAGATAGAGGTGTTTGACTGTGCAGCTGCACACAGAGGATAATCATTTGACCTTTGAACGAGTCATTTGTGAACATGCGTGGCTCCGTGCCTCTATTGTGGAGATTCAGCGTCTTTAGCACTGTGGTAAGATGCAGCTTCAAAGTCAGACGCCGCTGTATTCACGAAGTGCAAAACGCTGCACTTACCAGCGATTCAACAGAAATGCCGCACCGTTTCTATGTCTTAGCAAATACACTTCCCAGAATTCCTCGTGGTAACCCTGCGACAAAGCTACCAAGGCAGGTACGTTCTAATGTCATTCGTTACCCCAGACGCATTTATCACGGACGTATTGCATTTCATGGTGCACTGAAAATACCATCCGAGTAAAGGAACAAACCTCTCTATGGCGAATCTTCTGCGCCAGCTTCATACCCGAGACCATTAGGAGAGGGTTGGTGATAGGTGCCAGTCTGGAAGACCCGCCAGACCGTCGAGGCTCGAGCAGCCGAAAGAAGAAAAATAGCACGCTCAAAAAAGTGCGCAGAAGCCAGGCTTGGAACCGTTCGAAGCGTGTTAGCGCCATGTCAAATTGATCAAATTGACAGGACACCGATATTCCTGACTCGCCACCACTGTTCCCAGCATGCACTGGGCTGAGACACATAGTTGCAGTCTATATATGGTTGCATACTATGCAAAACACCTGCACTGCAACCAGAGGGGGAAAGGTGAATCCTTCCAATTGCCGTTACGAAATGGCATGCATTCTTGTGGCAAAATGTAATTTAAAATATATATTGTGCTATCATGGAAACATAGTTTTAATTAATGTAACACTATAATTGCCTTCCCAGTCGTTGTTTGACATTGAGGGACATGTCGCGGTTGCCAGGAGGAGTATCATTCTTAAAATAAATGCACCAGGGCACCATGGAGACAGCTATCCCCTAGTGTCGTTGTGGGCAAACTGAACTGTTGCCAATGCAGTGCTGACGATAACACGTTTTTACGTCGCACTCGACAACACTGCGACGCAATGCTGTCAAACAAATGGGACAAACACAAATCTGTGGCATGCTAAAGGACGACTAGGCATTCAAATTCTTTAAATGCATGCACATATGTATTGGCACGGCATATACAGATATAAATCTAGATACAGGTTATATATATAGCGCGCAGTACTTGACATTTGGTCGAGTGTAAGTGCCGGTGCACTAGCATTTGTGTTCGTTAATTCGGGCTCCTTGCCACAAGGGGGAGTCATGCGAGCGCATGAAGCAGCATTGCAAACGCTTCATTACTTCAACACTAACGCTTCATTGAAGCAGGTTAGTAGGTTAGAAATTCAGATGGCTGCAGCTACGTGTGGATTCCGCTCGCTGTTTTCATTGCTGATGGGTCTTTGGTGGCGAGGGATGCCAACACGTGCATTGATTAAAACACGGCAATGGCATAAGGATTATATTGAGCTGGACGAGGTCCTCCTCATATAGCCTACGCCCGCAGTTCCCTTTTCAACTATTCGGGATAATTGTCCGTCGTGATACGTCATGTAAGATTCAATTTTTTGGTGAAAGGAGTAGACGGAAAGTATGCATAGTAATTCATTGTTTTAAACCTACGCGAGAATGGGCAGTTAAAATACAGGCCTAGTTATTTGAAGATGTGCCTGTAATATATCCTTTGGCATTTCCTTAATACCCACAATTTTTAGGGTCCTAGTGTTTTGGCTGTACCTTACAGCTTTCACATGTCCTAGGCAGATTTCAGTTGCTGAATCTGACAGGGATGAAGATACTCTCAGACAAATAACATTCAAAAGAAAATGTAATGCCTGAACAATCAACATACTGTTATTGAGAACAGCCCCCTTCACAAAAATTCTGAATAAAAATAGAGCAGATAGCAACATAATGATGGTAATTCTGCATTACAAAATGTGATTCAAATTTTAAAATAAGACAAAGAAAACCCATTGGATCAGCACAAATGCTAAAACTGGTATTGTCCCCAGGTTACATATTGGCAGGGCATACCCCATACCTACACAGAAATTTTTGGGGTGTTCATTCAAAAAAGAATAAAACAACACAATCACAGTAAAAAAAAAGCAGTTGTGCTTCAATTTAATTTATTAAAATAAGGAATAATAATATGACACCAGACTGGTGTCTCTGAGAGTCCACACTCACCTGAAGATAAGGAATACTCAGTTGTTGGTCTGAGAGTTGCTTAGAGGGCCTTTTGCAGCCACACCCATTCTGGGCCCCTGGACCTCCTGACCCCCCTAGAACCCCTCAGGATAGTGAACACAATGGCATGTCTGGACAGGAGCAACTGAGTGTGGAGAGCTGGCTGAAACAGACAATTTGCTCTGTTAGCATTTAAAAGCATCCTGGCTTATTAATAAGGCACAGTCTGTGCTTCCACAAGAGAATTCAGAATATTTGGCTGGGGAAACAAAGTTTGTTCCTCATGACAAAAGTGGTCTCTACTTTTGACTGCTGGTTTTTTTTTTTTTTTTTTTTTGGTCGTGCTCATGTGTAATAGACATTGCAGATGACACTGACTAGACTTATTGTTTGTTCTGACTTTGACTGAAAAAAAACCAACACTTTATTCACTTTTCTTTTTTCTTAATGAACACTCACTGGATATGAACATACCAACATCTCCTAATTTAATAGAATATGCCGAAAGTCACAAGTTTTGATGCAGGAGATTTGTTTAAGATAGGTGACTTTCAGAGAAGCATTAAACAAATACTGGCAAGAATCCAACACCAGTCACTGCCTAATGAAGTGCATCATTTGCAATATGCTTTCAGTCTGAAATCATGTTTCCTTAATTTCCCTGTGTTGTTCACACAACCCCCGTGATAAAGCAAGACGCAGTAGGGTGTGAGAGGACCTCGTGTATCGTCACCCTGGGGCTGTGAATCAGACTCCCACAGGTACTCACCCATATGTACACTGAAACTGCTGATGAGCTTGAAAACAATTAAAACCTTACCCTCGCTCTCCAGCCTATCAACTTTAATGATGGATGAATCACTTGTTTTTTTTTGTTAATTTTGGTTTGTTTTGGGTTTTTCTTTTTTTTTCTCACTTGTTGGTTTGAAATAGCGGTAATTTTTGGCAGAGACAGGGATTAGCTTTGCATCCCACTGTGGGCTGGTGCTATGAGTGCTCCAACTTGTTTGTTGTTTGCGATGTGCCTCATTGGTCTGACATTGCTGCTTTTACTCAGCTGTGTTTCTGCTCTGTCTAGAATAAAAATATCTAAAAATCTCTCTGTACCTCTCTCTCTCTCTCTTTCTGTGTGTGTGTGTGTGTGTGTGTGTGTGTGTGTTTATGAGTGTATCAGCTTCATATATGTCAAATGTTTGCAACTTACATTTCTCTATGTGGTGTTCACAAAATTAGCGGTAATGAGTTGCATGATGTATTTCTCCATATTATTTCTCAGTTTGTCCATATTATTAAAAGTGTGTCTTTCATCTTACAAATGCAGCAATGCTTGCAAGCTTATTTAAACCTTATTAATTGATTGATGTGTGAAGAAATATGTTTGTTTCTCCTGCAAAGTTATTGTTGTAGTTGTTCTTATTAAAACATGTTCATTAGCATTGAGCAGAGCCTTTTAGACACATTCATCCACAGTATCTTCAACCCATTTATTCATTTATTTATTTCGCTGGGGCCAGTTATGTCACTTGGCCAGTCTAGGTGGAGCACCTTTCTAACATTGCCAGTGACCTATCTGCGATTTAAGCAATCATGAGGTCAGAATTATTTTCGCTTACATTATATATTCTGAACATATCGTCTTACAAATACAAATTTAGATGTTATAAATTAGTTAGCAGTAGTGCTATAAATAATATATGCAAAATACCTTTGTCCGCAACTATGGTATAATCCGCATATTGTGTTTCTTGTATTGTGTTTGTAATGCTGCCCTGGATAAGCGAGAAAATAAAGTAATCAATAAATAATAGCGACATTGTCACTGAGATATACGCAATGTGTGTGTTGTGCAGCGCGCCGTAGCTGAGTGGAATAGTTCCTTTGTGGCCGCGAGCTGAATGTTGCCTCACAGCCCTATAATGCGAGGTATGTCTTGGGTGGCGTGACATGGCACTGCAGCGTTAAAATAATCCATCCGGTAATTAGTCTGCATGTAATAAATGGTCAACTCGTGGCTATGTCGCGAAAAAAACCCTCCACGATTACACTATACATTGCCATAACCGCGTGGATTACGGTAAAGTGTGTCACTGCGCTTGCAACGCTTAATAAAAACTGTGTCAATGTTCCACGCCGGGCGCCCCTGCAGGTGGAGCGCCGCGGTGCTCGCCTGCTGGACCCGCCCTCGCCGCCTCGCCGCCCGCTCCTCCAATAAGAGCTAAAGTCAAAGCCGTAGCCCTCCGTAAGAGCAGGCCAAGACAAACGGAGACAAGACGCACGGGAGCCGGCCAAGAGCGAGAGGGCGGACAAGGTTGCTCAATTAATTAAATAAAAGCTCCGGGAACACAGCACGAGTCTCTGCGGCGAGAGAAATACATAGCAAAAATCGAACTGTGGATTTATACCTGACGGATTACCTAGAACAGGTAAGCTGGTGTCGAGCCGCATCTAGATACACTCGAAAAGTATGCTAATATGGCTGTTTTAATTGTTGATAAATTGCAGTGTATTGTACAAAAAATACGTGTGTCGATTTAAGCTCCGTTGATGTGCGAATTGTAAAAAAACGTGCACGCCTTCAGACTCGGACGCTACTGTGGATGCTTTTGAGACGGGCAAATATAAACCCTCGTAACGGCTCAGGCAACATTTATAATTTATTATCCGCAGTAGGGGAAGGTTTATCACGATACACGGTGCTTCCCGTTCTGTACTCAGCGGATCACACTAACACCCTTGCGGTCGGTTGGACAGGCTTCTGGCAGACATTTAACATC
The DNA here is from genome assembly GCF_013368585.1 of Megalops cyprinoides. Taxonomy (NCBI): domain Eukaryota; kingdom Metazoa; phylum Chordata; class Actinopteri; order Elopiformes; family Megalopidae; genus Megalops; species Megalops cyprinoides. The sequence goes on along the minus strand of NC_050600.1, from coordinate 7,321,782 downwards.
GATCTGGCGTGAGTGTTTATTATGTTGAATTTTGTTCTGAAAGCAAATAACAATAATATTGATGTTGTTGAGTTAAAACGACGCGCTCCATGCAAATGGTAGCACGAAACAATACGTTTGACATCTCGCATATATTTAGCTTTGACCTGGAGCATGACAACGAGGCGTAGATAAGCAGAAAAATATCCATAATATGAAAACTCCATTTTTTTTTTCCAGCGGTGCCTCTTTATTTCCCCCCGCTGACCGGCAATGACGGCACCTCTCGTGAAGGAGGCTAGGCTACGGGAGCAAGCGGAATAAAGCGACCAACGCCGGCTGTACAGCGGAGAGGCTGGGGAGGGAGGGGGGAGAGAAAGAGGGAGCGCGGCTGCATGACTGGACAGAGGACGCCCTGTATGTCCGCAACTGGGACGGTAGCCCACGCCGCCACATCTGGAGGTGCAAAGAAGCGGTTATGAGGGAGTCTACCAAACAACACACACCAGCCGCCGGATGCGGCATGGCGACTGTGTATCGTTTCTGAAGACGAATGGCACAGTAAAGAGGAGATGTCCTCCGGTTTGATATGAACGGAGGCGATTCCGACAAGGGGGTTATTGGTTTTGCATTCCCTGCAGGGGGGACTGAGTGCCCCGTGTGAAGACATTTAGTTATTCTGGACTTCGTGCCGCGGACGTGGGAAATGTAAACATTCGGTTGGGATTTTAAACTGCGTGTACTTCTCCTGAGGAATTTTGCCGGCATGGAGTGTGTCGAGGCGGACCAGGAGGTAGCAGAACCTCCTGTTAACGGAATTCATGGACCGAACCGAATCCGGCCTTCCTCGTACCGGGCACTGCGCAGCGCCGTGTCCAGCCTGGCCCGTATTGATGATTTCTTCTGCGAGAAAATCGGCTCCGGGTTCTTCTCGGAAGTGTTCAAGGTAAGCTTGCCCCAAGCGGTACCTGATGCTTTCCTTCTGTAATAACGTTAAATGCACAACAATGTTCAAGGTCTGCATTTGATCTGAAATCAAGTTACTTGGACACATAGCCAATTTATGTGGTAATACAGTTCTCAAAATGATTAAGATTCTAATATTATAGAAACATGAATGAAGCTTGGTGTGTGTGTGTGTGGGTGTGTGTATATATGAAGGGAATGAGGCAGCTAAACTATTAAATGGTTTTTCCCGTCTGAAAATTAAGATTATGAGCTGAACCTGTTTGATGTATTTTTTCCCCCAGACATGATTATGTCTTAAAATACTTTATTACATTGTACATAGTTACAGAAGTAAACAATGGAAATAAATGGAATAGAAATGGAAAAAACAATTACTGATAAAGACAACGGAGTATGAACTTGTGGTGCCTGCACTCTTTTGTTAGTAAGAACCTGGGTGAGTCCAGCAGGCACTGGCTGATCAATGTTTCAAAGGTGTGGACAGGTGAAGTCCACACTGAGAGATTGAGCAAGCAACTTTTCCAATATCTCTCTCTACTTCCAAGGAAGGATTTGTTTATTTAACTCTCTTCTTGTGGTAGCGTACATCTGTTGTTTCCCTTTGAATTTTGGCAAATACCATATTGGAGACTTTTCAGACTTGAAAGCTGCTGTATATGATTTAGCGGATAGATTGCTGTCTGTCATCAAACACATATGTTCTGCATAGCATGTGTTTTATGCAGTTGGCATTTTTTTAAAGCTGTTGGTCTTTGAAACGGTGGCAGAATCTGCAGCATCTTTAATACTGACTCATTCATCCATCCTCTGACAGTGCCCCAACGAGGTCACCAGATAGAGATCCACTGAAAGGTTGATTCATGCTTTTTCTCCACGACCTTAGCACAAGAACCAGGTTGAACGGGGCCCAGACAAAAAACAGGTAATACGATCAAGGCTAAAAACAAAAACAGGTCTGATATATTTTAGCAATGCACTTACCCTTGTACCACAAGAAGACCTCAACAGAACTAGACTGATTATATCCAATCAGCAGCCGGATGACATGACCCCAAAACTCTTGAACAAGCCTAAAGCCCCGTGAATACTCATCCGTGTAGTGGCCATGGCCTGTTTGCCTCCCTAATTATAAATGCATGAGAAACAAGAGAGCTGTTTTCATTTCCACAGAGTACATTTCACAAGACCTTCAGTGTAAATGCCTCCTCGCAAGATCTGTGGCTAATTGTATTGAAAAACAAATGGGGTCGACTTCCTGTTTATGAGTGTGCATTTATTAATGCAGCCGTAGATTAAATTGTTCCGCTGGCTATACTCGTGCTAAATGAGCGTTTGAGCATTTCAATCGAGCTGATTAAGAAAGACTGCTGCGCTGTTCTGCAGTTATGTCTCAGACCCTCGGTGTTGGGTTATTGAAGTACACTGGTACAGCACATAATAATAACCATGGTACCAGTCCACTTTAGATGTGATATAATCGTCAAATGCACAGACCCTCTCTGCACTTGGCAAATCATCAGTGGTAAGCTCATAAAAGCATAACAACATTGAGTTAGCGAACATGTTGGGACAAACCCTGAGGTTGTTTTTATTTGGTTCCTCTTTGTATAACAATTTTCTTAATGCTGTGAACCACAGGTCTGTCTTATATAGAGGGATGAGTCATATTGGTGTGTTGCTTAAAAAAAAAACTGAATGTTTTCATCCATTTCAAATCACAGCTTGGATAAGGTAGGATCCTAAAATGATTAAAAAAAAGGGAAACATGCACAAAACACCCTGTCATCTCTGATTATTGTAGATGGTCATCAGCAACTGAGTAATTCCCCGCAAGAGGGCTCTGGGTGTTTCTGGAACCTCTTTGTTCTGCTTTGGCTTTTAATTTGTTAGCGAAACGGCTGAGTTTAAGTTCAGTCCAAGCCCCGATCAATCGAGCCTTCGATCCGTTTGCGGCATAATGAGTGCCCGCTGTTATTGTGTGCGTCCCCTCCAGTTGTCACCTTTATTGTTTAGGAAATTGAGATATATATCGATCATCTTGCATTGATCAGGAGATTACAAGAGATAAAACATGGGGTGAGTAGAGAATGGCTGGTGCCGGAGGTTCCCGCAAGGAAGGGAGTGTAAAGCATCTGCTGTCAATTCTCAAGTTCATTCTCAAAAAATACAGCTCGCAGTCGGTGAGTTGAAATGTTTGAACATGGAGGCCAGTGTGTCTGAAGGGACCGTATGTTGTGTGTGTATAAATGTGGACTAGCATTTAAACCCCTAAAGCTGCGATTTTACTGCAGAGCTGTTGCTTTTTTAAACTCAGATCTCCATTGGCTCTATAATGTCAGCAGGAAAATGGCAGTCAATTTTTAACTTAATGTTTTAATTTAATATTAGTTTCGAAGGAGTCATAACAGATCTGGCTGTTAAACTTAGAGAGGAAGTTCAATTAAAATGTATATTTTGTGATATAGGCCTTGCTGGGTTTGTACGTGTGTGATACAGCGCTCTGAATGCTGCCCTAGAGCCTGAGCAGTCTACTCCAGGCAGTGACGCAAGCTGCCTTACTACCAGCCAGAGCTTTCCATTACAGAGAAGAGAGAAATCCAAACCCACGTGGAAGAAAAGCTGCTTTTTCCCTGGATGGTTCTCAGGTCACTGATGCACCCAGGATCATCTACAGACACTTTTTTTTGCGAGCAGGTCAAGGTGCGTTTGGGCATGGTGGAGATTTCACGGCTTAGAAGCTGAGATGAAAGCTAGATGGCAAAAATGAAACTAAAACTAAACACACAGAGAGCAGTAATGGAGGCCTGCTGTACTCTGCAACCTCTTACAATCCTGATTGCTGCTGCTCGGGATTTACATTTTCTTTGGTTGTTTCTCCCATTTCTTGAGCATCTACACCTGTTTGTAGTCGGTGGAGTGTTATTTTCATTTTAGTCTTGCTTTAGTATCAAACATCACCCTTAACATCTATAATGACAGGCACTCAAACTCAAACTCCCTTCTAAAACTGAAATAATGGTCTGTGATCAGACACTAGGTAATGGACTCTGATCGGGCAATTAGGCGACAGGCCCTGTGCCAGCAACTTTATAACCTTAAAATATGAAATACTTGTGTGACATGTGTGGTGAAGAATTTATTCCCAGTCTATCTGCTGCTGGAACTTTGTGTGTGTCTCTGTGGTACGTTTGTGTGTGTGTGTGTGTGTGTGTGTGTGTGTGTGTCTGTGGTAAATTTGTGTGTGTGTTTGTATTTGTGTGTTTGTGTGTGTGTTTACTTTGGTGTACCACAGGAGCAGTTAGCTGTTTGTTTACCACAAGTGATGAATGAGGGCCATTTAGTCACTTGCGTGAGCGAGTGAGTGCAGTCGCACGGCGCACAGCCAGTCACAGCCAGTTCACCACTCCAGGTGCCTCTCAGGATGTAGTGGAAATTTTGGGGACAAGATCTGATGAGGATGAACGTAAACATCGGGGGGTGGGGGGTGGGGGGTGGGGGAGCCTGAAATTGCTTCCTGTGATGTGTCACTGTACACCAGGTCAGTCTGCTAGGAGCTCGCGGTCACACATGACACCCACCAACAAAGGACATTTCAGTGGGGCCTCCATGGCGTAGCCAGCAAGCATGCAGGTTAATTGCTAATTAATAATAGACAAAAAAAAACCCCATGGAGTGAGGTTGTGGGGGGGCCTGAGTAGGCCTGTATGTTTGTATGAAAGCATGCTGAGTTGCTGTTTTACTATGCTCTTGGAATTGCTTTACTGCTATCGATTATTATAGCGTCAGTGAGGGAGAATGCTGTAAGTCACCCTGGAGAGTGGCTCTGCTAAATGACCTAATAATACTAATGATAACAGTGATGTACCTGTATGTACTGTGTAAATTTTTGGCTAGAGATCAAAACCCTTTGTAGAGTACTGTAAGTACACATTATTTGTGTAGTCTGCAGGTAATTATTCTGAATAATGTCATTTTTAAGTTACTGACTCAAGTCCACTTGTACTTGTTTTGTCGGCATAATGTTTATCAAGTTAAAGAAGTTTGGGGTATAGGGAATGGTCTGCCACAGAAAGAACCGATGGAATGAAAGAGGATCAGCATAGAGTAAATAAAACATATTTGCCATAACCTCTCTGTGATTATGTGTAATTATGATGTTGTGAGAGAAGGTTTGCTGCCTAAGTCATCAGTCAGTTTGGCTTTGAGTAAAAACATGTTGGTGCAGATGAGTTCTGACTCCAGTGTTACCCGATGATGCTTTCCGTGTCTTCACGGTGCACGAGTCTTTGATAGTGAGCCACAATGGAAAACGAGCAGTCTGTTTGCTCGTCACATTTTGAATATGTATCGCTCTCATCACCGAAGAAAGGCACGGAAAGTTCCGCGCATTCAATAAAAGAAGGAACAAGAACCCTGAAAAGCACAGAGACAGGCTGTATTGTACATCAGCTGTTTAAGACATGCAGGTGACATGCTGCATTGTGGGGATTAAGCTACTACACGGCTACAGCGTTATTGGTTGGGATATGAGGATAATAACCATGGCGAGCCAGTTTTGACTTGAACCCCTGGGCTCAGAGCAGCACTTTCTCTGTTGTTATTTTCCACTCTGTGTTCGAGTTCAGGCTTGCTCCACTGTCAGCCGTGAAGTTGGAGACTGAGTATTGGTAACGTGTGTGTGTGTGTGTCTGTGTGTCTGTGTCTGAGAGAGAAAGAGAGAGAGAGAGAGAGAGCTTGCATGCGTGAGTGTGTAGGTGCACGCATCGCTATCGAGGATTCTTCTCCATGGTCCCTTCCCAAAAAACAAACAAACAAAACATAATGCCCGAGGTGTGGAAAGTTCTCCGGAATTGGCACAGGAGGGGTGGAAAACGGTTTCGCACCGGCGCAAAAGAGGGCTCCCTTTCAAGTGCAGTTGGGGCCTGCTCCCAGTCAGCAGCGCGGGGGCCGTGTGCCCTCCTGAAGGCAGAGCCACAGAGTCCCTCCTGTTCCCGCCCTGGGTGAGAGCCGAGAGGAGTGCAGTGCCGGGCGGCACACTCGCATGTTTATATTGGCTGTATCGCTTTAAGGCTGCTCTGGACTGCGGGCCAAGTCATGCTAATTAACTATAAAAAAAAAAAACACCCTTTGAGGTGGCGGGTAATCAAACTACACAAACTTGTTACTTGTATGTTGGGACATGGTTTGCATTGGCGTTTTCATCTCCTTAAGTGCAGGAAGAAGACATGACTGTGCAGTGCTGACCGTGTTGCTGCTGATAACTGCTGCGATTGGCTTCTTGCCTTTTGGTGCTTTTACAGATATCGTGTCGTTCGTGCAGCAAGTCTAGTTGCAACTTGACCAGGAGGAGCACCAGAGAACCTCTAGCCCTCTAGCAAGGAGATGAGTGTGAGAGAGTCACAGGTTTCACAAACCGATGCTACTTCGCTGCAGTGCCCGACCATGGGGCCTGAGGACTGTGTGGTGAATTAGCTTTTAGCCACCGCGTTAACCGCCAGGGTTTTGATGAAGTAGGCCCATCCTTCACATCAGGGTTCAGACGACAAATTGTTTGAGCCCTTAAGTGAAGCCCTCTTTAGCAAAGCGGGGACTGTTTAAGTGGGCGTGCGCATAGGAGAGAAATGTTGCTGGCTCAAGTGCTTCTGCCTAGCCAAGAAATTATGCCATGCAGTGGTTAAAGTCCTCTTGCACAAGGCAAGCCAGGCGTTCGTACGGAGAAATAAGGTCTCGGTTGAGCAATAAATTTAATATCCCCTGCAGCTTGTGACAGCCATAGCCATTCGCGGTAACAGAAATGATGTCCGTGACCTTTCCCTCTGAACGATCCAGTTTACAGCGCTGGCGTAGAGATGGGTGAGATCACGCCACCTTCCTCACGGGCCACTGCCGTCGGAGAGCGTTTCCTCTCCCCTTTCACCCCGAACACGTCTCTTATGTCCTGCAGAGTCTTGCATGGTGCAGGGAGGGGTTCCTGGGCAGATCTGTGGGTTGGTAGTGCCAGGGTACTGATGGATCCTTACTCTGATTGGGTAGAAATTGGTCAGCATTGCAATAGGAATTTAACCAAGCTGGACTGTCATGCTGAAACAAAAAGGCCATGGTAAGGGCAGTAGAGAAGACACCTGTGATTATATTGCACTGAGAGTGTATTTTTTTAGAAGTCTAGTTAAAATTTCCCGTTGATATGAACGGCTTTTTGGCATGGGTTTTCCCCACACAGTTGGGACTCTAACCTGGAGGTCTGCTGGTCATCATCAATACTGCCGTTGTCCACAGGTGTATAGTGGTCTTCGGTGTGGCATATGCGTTTGGTTAAAAATGGTAGGTTGAATCTGACCATAATAAAGACCTTGGTCCCTTTTAGTCTAGTGGGGAAACTGACTGGCGAAGAGGAAGAGATCAGAGAGAGGGATGGATTAGGTGGAAGAGAAAATGGAAGAAACCGTTAAGCATTGAGCAAATAAAGGAAGAGAGCGGCACATTCAGAGTGATTTACGGGGGGGGGCTGAGAGGAGTTTGGAGAAAAGGTTGAACGTGTCTGGTTTGAACCTTCCTGTAGTAGAGGTGGAAGCAGAAAGAAATAGAAGAGGAGGAGTCAGTAGGGAGAGAGATGTGAAAATCATGGGCAGTGTATAGAAACTCTCTTGCATGCTTTTACATGGAGCCACAGACAGAGTAATGCGATGTTATTTTCTTGTGAGATGGGATACAGACAGTGGTATTTTTGTGGTTGTCAGGTGGGAAGGAGGTTATGGTTATATTTTCTGGTTGTGAGGTGGGACGGGGCCCGTTTGAGCAGGGTGTCGCCTCTGGATTCATGAACGCAGCTGTAACAGCTTCACTGTTTGCTAATGTTACACAGCACTGATAAAATACAGGAGTGCTGGATGAACACCCACTGAAGAATGCAGTGGTGCAGTTGCATGGACTCTTCTGCTGCAAGTGTGCTTGGACTTGGCTGTACTGGACCAGACCTCTGGCTGAACTGGACCGGACCTCTGGAAAGAGGGGCGTCTGGACAAGGGCTGCTCCTGTGTAACCGATTATGAACCTAGGCCTCCACAGTTAGTGAAGCAATTCCTCCCTTTTTGTCCCGGTTGGCTTCCCGACATCTGAACTTGTCGAGTGAAGGTGTGGCTTATTCCTGTGCTCCAACGAGTGTGTGAGCCACGGGTATGTGTATGTGTGAGAATTCGTCATTGTTTGCTGTTAAAACGACAACTCCCACAAAAACTACAGATTGCTTGTTAGAAAGACAAAGAAAAACCCAAGAAGTCGGTGCCTGAGGTGTGAGAACTCTGCATGCGTTTGACTCCACAGCGGGCCTGTGGATCTTGCGCGGCCTGCCTGTGTGGGCCTGCACAGTGGAAGTCATCCATTCACTCCCTGAGGCAGGGGTCTGTCACTTTTCGAAGTATCAATATCGTCAGGCGCTGTCTGCTTGAGTGAATCCCCTGACGTGCGGGTGATGACGGGGCTGGAAGTCTCAGCTGTGGCTCATTTGTAACTCCCAGAGCCTCTGGCTCATTTGTATCTCCCAGCGGCTGCAGGCCGAGAAGGTTGGGAGGCGAGTTTATTCACACCCTCCTCAGATGTGTGAATTTGCATGGAAAGAGAGGGAAACGGATGTAAGCTCAGCTGACATCTCAGGAAAAAAAATAGCGTCTCTGTGGGCTTGCTTATCAGGGTTTAATAGTGTATTGATAGCCACGCTGCCCTGACCTTTGGAGGCACATGTGAAGTGCTGGAAGCCATCTTCATCCCTGAATATCAAGTTCCAACTGGCCTGATGCTTTGGTATGGAGTTATATCTAACAGGAATTGGGGTACATTGTCACTGTGTAGGCCTATTTCTCTAGCTAATATTTTTTTAAACAGGCCTCACTATATTATATTTTGTGTACACAAGCCACATGCGTTGCTAAGCTTAGGGTTGCAGCTGCACGATTACAGTTAAGTTGTATTCTGTACTTCCTCTTGTAGTTGACTACAGAAACCTCACTGACACTTATCAGTCTTATCATAGCCTAAAGGCCTGCAAGGAAGTAGATGGACCAGATCAGTCCAGCAAAAAGGCAGGTCATCTGCCTGCCTTTTTGTATTTATGCATATATTGATTATTACATGTCAAGACAAAAACTTTTTCTGTCTTCATTTATAAAATCAGAATTTTTCTGGATATGCCCTGGTTTCTGTCTGTATCTCTTTGCTTTAGTGTTGAGCACGTTGATATATAACTTGTGGGGCTGATTATATGTGTGTGTGTGTGTGTGTGTGTGTGTGTGTACTGCAGATTTGCAAGTCTGATAGAGGGAAAGTCTGATACAGGCCACTGTGCATGCAGTAAATTGCACTGAATGTGCAGAAAATTGCAATGCTTTTCGGTGGAGTCTTGCTATAACAGCACTGTGTGTGCAGAAAACCAGCCCCCTGGGGAAGACTCCACCATTCAAGGAATGGGCTGCTTGGTGTTGCCATAAAGGATATATATAATATGTCAGGTTAGATTCTGAAGATCTTGCTGCATGTTGGGCCAAATACACATATTGCAGTTCTTGAAAATTGCAGGTGAATATCCTGTGAGTGAACCTGACAGACATTATGAATGACCTACTGCAGGTTGGGGTTTTTATATCAGGGAGTCGTACTTTGTCACCACCTCTGCCTGCTGGCCACTGATGCTGCCCTGTAAAGGTATGACACACTTGCTACAGCTCCAAGCACACAAAACTGCCAGCTTGTCTTCACTGTAGTTCCTCAGGAAACACTAACATCTTATGGAAAAATTATGTAATATTTATTTTTTCATTGCCGGTTTTCATGGTTCCTCTCTGAAACCCAGCAATGAGAAGGAATCAACAAAACATTCAGAAGTGCTTGATATCCACTCACAGCTCGTGATGTGCTTGATTTTCGTCGATGGTGGGACCTGACTCTATGTACTTTAATCTGTGGTGTTAAGCCAAGGTGAGCTTTCTGCGTGCACGTGCTGAATTTCACAGTGGTGGTGCATGCGCTGGGGTTTGTTGGGTTGTTGGGCACAGTTTGCTTATTTCACAGTTCAGGCTGCTATGCGGAAGTTGCCATTTCTGGTGGTGTTTCTTGGTGGTGTTCCAAACCCTCACCGTTACAGAAGCTGCAGAAGAAAGTGAAAGCGGGTCTGGAACCTAGGATATGCGTGGAAAACGGTGGAACAGGGCGATAGTACTGCAGGTATGGCAAAGCAGACCTGGAAACCACAGGGGAAATGGCTACTGTTGATGTCACCTGTGAGGCCCCTCTAAAAGCCAGGCATGGTGTGAGCACACTACCTGTCCAAGACGTGTTAAGAGCACCTAAAAAAATCAGGCTTCAGGAGCAGGCTTGCAGGGATGCAGCAGGCCTTAATGCTACTACGGCAACAGCAGGCCTGTGGGAAGTAATTGGCACTGGGAGGGGGCGGATCTTGATACAGATTTGGTCGAGGGCTGAGGCCGAGCACTCCTGAGCTGGCTATAATTGGCAGCGTGTTTTCCTGTATCCAGCGGCACAGCGGCTGGAACCTCAAGGCTGGTGGGTGTGTGATGCATTTTTAAAAGAGGTGTGGCCGGGCTGGTGCGGACGAGTGTGTATTTATATGTGTGTGTGGTTTAGTGGGCGCTCCGTGCGTTGTATTTATGCTCTGCGTGGGTGAGTGCGCGTGTTTGCGCCCGCGTGTTTGTTCTCTCCCGGGCTCGTACGTGAAGGCTCCGCCCAGCCCCGGGGCTGCTGCTCTTCTGAAGCTGGGCCAAGATCAAAGACGACAGGCAGACGCACGTGCAGGCACACACGCACGCACACGGGCACGCGCGCATACGCACGCGCAGGGAAATGTAACGAGAGTGAGGCAGAGGAATCTGCGTAGAGGATTTAGGACAGTGGAGAATGCATGCAGGGAGAGAATGATGTACTGCGTGTGTGTGCGTGCGTGCGTGCGTGTGTGTGTGTGTGTGTGTGTGTGTGTGTGTGTGGGGTGGGGGATGTCTGTGAGTGACCAGGTGTGGGGACACTGGGTGGCCAGCAGATCAGCTTGTCTGCCTGTGTTGTCAGTGTGACAGTGTCCTGGATTTCAGCTAGAAAGCAGATCAGCTGAATGATGGGAAATCCAGAAAGCCTATTAGCGTCCCGAGCTGGAGTAGCTGGGGGGAGGCCATTAATCCCCCATTGCACTGGGACAGAGAGACGCTGTCAAGACGCATGCTGGACACAGTGTAGGCAATGGGAGTCTGCACACTTGCACAATGCACGCAACACACACAGCGAGTAAACGCACCGTGCAGTCCACAGACACACACCTGGAGTACTGACAATTCACATATTCACATGCTGTTCTGCTGACAGAACTCCATGCAAACAAACACAGGCCACACACATGGAGAAGGCCATGCACAGTAGATCATCACAATTTACATACGTGTTCCGAGGTACTGAAGGGTTTTACTTACCGGCCCCCCCAGCAGTCAGCTTCTGTGGCAGGCGTGCTCGTTCTACACATAACCCCTGCACAGTTTACTTGGCTAGTGAAATGAAGACCTGAGTAGACTAGTAGTACATGGCACCTCCTTGAACTGGCAGGTAATATGATTGTGTATTCAGTTGTTATGACACCATGGTAAAGTACCTTACCGGGGATGGGGAGGGGGTGGATGCACCTGTGGGGTGTGGTGGGGGTCACTGGGGCGGATTTCTTGCGCACGTCTGAGAGTTTGGACATGTGGACAAGTTGTGTATTGAATTACTAAGCCTGAGGATTACATATGAGGGAGATTATGTTGTGTTTTATATGCTCTAAATATGACATGTCCCTGACCATGCAATATCAGAATCCCTTCACTTGAGGGGTTCTGGAACACACAGTGTGATTATTTGGTAATACAAGGGCAGCAGTGCGGCACAGTGGTGAAGAGCAGGGCTTGTAGCCCAGAGGTTGCCAGTTCTAATCCCAGGATGGCCACTGCTGTTGTACCCTTGGGCAAGGTACTTAACCTGAATTACCTCAGCAGATATCCAGCTGTATGATTAACATGTGCAAGTTATAAGCTGCACAAGTCATTCTGGATAAGAGTATTTGATAAGTGAATGTAATGTGATATGGGGGGGGGGTACTGGAAGTATACTTGCATGGGGCACTCTGGACTATTTGGGGTCTCTTCAGTGAGCAGTTGGTTGACTCTGGTGATGGTTTGTGGGAGATTATTCAAAATGTAATTTTTTTTTATTTTCTTCTCCCTTTTAAGCGTGAGCTGTGATGTAGACTATGACACAGTGCCCATTTATTAAGGATAACCATTTGTTGTTTTTCAGCTCACTACTCACTGTTAATATTAACTATTTTACTGCAGCTAACATAAAGAAAGCCTATGCATCTCACTGACACCAACTGCCCACATTTACGTAAGAAGTAGAAAACGCCTGGCTTTAACAAATTGGAGTTGAGATTTTACACCGAATTAGACCATAATATGTTTTTATCCACTGAAAGCTTACATTCTCCTCTAACAGTATATTTAGCTGTTTCAGTAAATCCAGAAACTATGGAGGCCAGTCAAAGTGTTACTAGTAAACTAACAGTAGGCCTGTCATAACAGTTGTGTCCTGTTCTTCGCATGACTGAACACAGACTTCTTGGAGCTGTCAAACCTGTCAAATTTACCTTTGTGAAAAACACAGCCACTTAAAAGAGTAAGCTATCAGAGAGTCACATCGGGATAGGGTGGTTCTCGCAATCTTAAATACTCCCAAGGATTTAAATCTAGCCTCTAGCACCAGACCTAGGATGATGGATCTCTCTGAACAATGTTTCCAGGGATGTGCAACCTTGAGAATTTATAAGTGGGTCACTTCAAACATTTTAAGTTTAGAGAAAGGGCATTGTGTGTATTTTGACGTAATTATAAATTCTAATTCTTGACTACGAAGTCGCTTGTGGCAGAATTTGTGAGAGCGGGTGTCCTCTAATATTTGCATAAACTGGTGGCGTTTTAGCATCCATTTTATGGAAGCAACAGTGAGTAAATTGGCAGAACTGATGCAGAGACTGAGATGTAGAGAAATGGTTGGTGGATGGGTTACACAGTGGCAGCGGTGGGTAACTGTACATGGCTGAACAGAGAGGGAGGCATGCATATTGTATATTCTCTGCCGTTGATAATGTGTTTGGATGTGTGTTTGCACGTGAGGGTTTATGTCTTAGTGCGGACCGTGATTCTTGTTCATATCGCTGAATGCAGGTCAGTTGTCCCGAGTCTCTGCTCTGCAGGGAACCATCTCGCACGTGGCTCTGCAGCTCATCCTTTGGAGCCTTTCCAGTGAGGGTCTCCTGTCACAAAAAAAAAACCTGCGCTCTACCTCCCCCTGCAGGTCCAGCACAGGATCACGGGGCAGGTGATGGCGCTGAAGATGAACACCCTGGCCAGCAACAGGGCCAACATGCTGAGAGAGGTGCAGCTAATGAACAGGCTGTCCCACCCCAACATACTCAGGTCAGTCCACCTTACCAAGTGCCAAAACCATGCCTCTGAAAACGGGGAGAACCCTCCTTTAAATAAATTTTGCTTGCATTAGTCTGTTTTATTAGGTGTCGTTTCTGCTATTCCGCCACTGCTGATGAACTGCGTTTCCTGAAAAGAGAGCTGAAAGGGGAAATGGATAGCATGTTTACCATAATTCTGCAAACACAGCTAGCCCCGCAGAAGACTGAATGGGGAAAATGCATTTAGTCTTAGTTCCTTTGGCGCCCCACCAGTGAAGGAAAAGTAAACAACGCTCCTAATCTTGGCTCTTGAAAACAGAGTATTATCCTCTCTAAGTCCTCATGGCACAATGTAAATATAGTCCCAGGAACAATATACAAAATCCCACCAGCGTTCATCTCCCGTGGTCATTACAGTTTGCTGCAGTATCAGCAGCCAGCAGAACTGAAAGGAAAGGGGAACCGAAAAAGCTCTGACATGTCAGAGATACTGTTGTCAGATACATGCAACATGCCAAGTCATTTCTTTTATGTTATCATTGCGGTGTTCTTCAAGCTTTGAACAGAAAGTTAATGTACCACAGTGGAAGAGGATAAATGCAAAATTGTTTTATTAGATTATTTTTTAATGCAAGTAATTTATATTTTTCCTCTGAGATAATGTGGTTATTGTATTTACATAACTTTTTGTAGGTATAGCATTGTGGGTTTGTGGTGGTCTGATATCATGGAAACTGTACCTCACACCCAATTACTCAGGCAATTTTCAGTTTGATAAACTGTCTGATAAACTTTGACAAATGACCTGTTTTGCATTCTTCTTTGAGTTGCTCTGAAAGCAAAATTTAATTTGCATAATGACATCTAAATTTTTGGCCTTGTAGATTGAAGCCTTTTATTAAATTAATCCATAATCCATTGAATGTTTTTATTTATTTATTTATTTTTTTAAAAAGAGAACATCTAATTATACTCCTGTTTGTTCTATTTATTGTGTTATCAAGATAACTTATCATATCGTTGTGGTGTGTATGTGCTGTATGAACAAAAAGCAGACATGACTCCTGCCCAACAGTGACTGTGAGTGCGTGTGTGCACGCATGTATGCGTGTGTGTGTGTGTTAAGTATGAATCTGCCGTTACACACACGTTGGTGTGTGAAATTGTTGGTAATATAATATTCCCCAGCCCTTAGGCACTGCTCACACTGCATTCATATGACTTACACCGTGACCGTACATACTTCTATTGTTTCAAATGCAGGTTGGAGCATGTCAGTGTGCTGATGTTATAATATCTCTTCTCTCTTTCCTCCCTCTTCCTCCTTCTCTCTTCTCCCTCTCTCCTCAGGTTTGTGGGTGTGTGTGTACACGAGGGGCAGCTCCACGCTTTGACAGAGGTACAGTTGTCTCTGCCCGTTATGCAGCAAACACGCTCTCACACACACACACACACACACACACACACACACACACACACACACACACACACACACACACACACACCACACAACACAGGGCTGTGCATGTCAAGGTGTTCGATGCGTTACCCAAAGAGCAGTCATGCACAAAGCACAACTTGTACAACTCGAGGGCAATGAGCCTCCGGTGAGATCTACTAATAGGCACATTGTGCTTCAGACAGAATGGAGCCTCCATATTAGTCTTCCTGCAGCCATCAGTGACATGCTGAAGTGGGGCTCCACTGATCAGGGTGTACTGCAAGCGAGGACTGCATTCTGTACTTTTCTTTGTGCTCCCTTCTTCCTTCAGCAACACTGTTCTCTGATCAGTGCTCAGCATGTCATATCCTGCAAACTGCTCACTTGCAGATTGCTCATCTGAGACCAGTAACGCTGTGAAAACTTGGAGACAATGTCTGGAATTCAGCCCGGACTCAGTGTGTGTGTGTTTGTGGTGCGCTTGCATGTGTCTGTGACTACAACCCGGATTACGTGCCAGCATCGTCATTCTGGAGACGATGCTGTAGTTTCCATGGCAGCAGCTGGTGTTTTATTCTGTCCGATGCCTCAGCTGTGCTCTGGTAATAAGGTAATGATGGCCTGCAGCTCCAGAACTCAGGAAGCATGACTGACATGCGCTGTTGCCGTGGTTACAGTACATTAACGGAGGGAACCTGGAGCAGCTGCTGGACAGCGACATGTACCTGTCGTGGACGGTGAGGATGGGCCTGTCATTGGACATCGCCCGGGGGCTTCAGTACCTGCACAGCAAGGGCATCTTCCACAGGGACCTCACCTCTAAGGTACTGCATGCTGCGGTGCACACACAAACACGCCCTCTCACACGCTCACACACTAACACAGAGATGTAAGTGCAGTCTATGTATGTGTGTATTATATGTAGTATATATATACTCACATACACTGTGTCTGCAGCCTTTGAGTTCTTTAAGGTGAACATCTCCGTAAAAGTGTTGACTAAGATGATCAATAATACTGCAGCACATCTGAATTTATCGATTTTGGGGTGAACTTGGCACAGGGTGGCCTGATGCATAGCACATGTACACTCACAGACACGTAGTAGGCATCAAGGTGCCTGGGTGTATGGGGCTGCTCTCCCACACAGCTCACTGTCTGTACTTTTGTATAGCTGTAGGTGATAGGATCTGTGCCCCCCCCCCTCCCTTCCCAGCTGAATCTTTTGCCTGTCCCCATTGCAGAACTGTCTGGTTCGCTGTGAAAATGGGCTCTTCAGTGCGGTGGTGGGGGACTTTGGCCTGGCAGAGAAGATTCCAGACTACAGGTGCGTACTTGCGTCCGTCAGGGAGATCTGCCTCCAGTCAGCGTACATAGCTCCCCTGCCTTCCGCTGCCTACCTTCTCAGTGTCGGTGTTACTGCGCCGACACATCAATGTATGTTCTCCCCAATATCGGGGCCTGCTTCATGATACACAGGCTGCCTCTTGTGACCAGCCGCTATCAGGAAGTGTTTATTTTAGACGGTGTTCCACAGTGCTCCATTGTTGTGGCACAGCTCAGATTTGGAATGTCTGTATCATAGTGAGCCAGTGGCACCCAGTTCTGGACTGTCAACCAATGTAAGTTATTTTATATTGCGCAAAACCCCTCTGTCAGGCTCTGCTGCTCATGAATGCCATCCGCTTTCTGGAAGAACTGGACTTGTAGCCTGGAGGTTGCAGGATCAGACTCCTGTCCTGGGCAGGGCAGTTCTGGTGTGCCTTTGGGTAAGGTGAATTATATCAGCAAGAACCCAGCAAAAAAACAAAGCCATGACTTTAAAACTAAGTACTCCTGTCTGGATGCACTGGCTGAGCAAATTAATAGCAATAATAATAATAAGGAAGCCTTGGTAAATTTTTCCAAGCCTTTTTTTCCAATAGGATTCCAAGCAACATCAACATCCAAGATGAACTGAAGATAACCCTCCTAGGAACAGTGCAAATTGTATGGAGGGTGCTCTCTATTACATGAAAGGCAATCTATCCAATAGCAACCAAGGACCAGTGTTTGGACCTGGGTCTATAGATGTATTTCAAGATGCGAGAGAGAAAATAATAATAATTAACAATAATAATAATAATGGGCTATATTGTTTGAAGGGCTGGGGTTGTGGTAGAGCAGTGAAATTGCGATATCTGATCTGTACTGATGGCCTGAAACAACGGCTTGAAGAAATGAGAGGATCAACTCTGTAAGAGGTTTAAAAACTGTTGTGGGACAAAAAAGGCTGAATCATGCCTCCAACCTCAGCAAAACTATTACTGCTCTAAAAAAATGCCAGAAAAGTAATCACACTTTACCATTTTACTGAAATGACTAATGAAAAAAAAAGATGACTAACTGTAATTAGTGAAAATCTCACACTGTGTGTGTGTGTTGAAGGGGGTGTTTTATTAGGATTAATAGCACTCATGCCAATATTTAATTTCAGCTTGCATGACTCACAATCACCCAAACTCTTCTGTGCTTATAACACTGACGTTTAGTCATTTGTATTCATCATTCCAAGTAGTAGAGTTTAGCACCAAACAATATCCCAGTCACACAGAATAGTACCAAACAGTATCCCAATGGCACAGTATAGTACCAACAATATTCCACTCACACAGAATAGTACCAAACAATATCCCAGTCACACAGAATAGTACCAAACAGTATCCCAATGGCACAGTATAGTACCAAACAATATCCCAGTCACACAGAATAGTACCAAACAGTATCCCAATGGCACAGTATAGTACCAACAATATTCCACTCACACAGAATAGTACCAAACAATATCCCAGTCACACAGAATAGTACCAAACAGTATCCCAATGGCACAGTATAGTACCAACAATATTCCACTCACACAGAATAGTACCAAACAGTATCCCAATGGCACAGTATAGTACCAACAATATTCCACTCACACAGAATAGTACCAAACAATATCCCAGTCACACAGAATAGTACCAAACAGTATCCCAATGGCACAGTATAGTACCAACAATATTCCACTCACACAGAATAGTACCAAACAATATCCCAATGGCACAGAATAGTACCTAAAAATATCCCAGTGGCACAGTATAATACCAACAATATCCCATTGGCACACTACAGTACCAAACAGTATCCTAGTGGCAGAGTCAAGTGGAATCTGCATTATGTAACCAGTATATAGTGCCCCCCCCCCCCAGCAGCGTTCTGTACTGAGGCTGTGTGGTAAACTGACCCATCCAGCCACTGCTTTCCACTCAAGGCTGTTGTTGATCCAGAAGTGACACCCTCTCCCTTTCTGATGAAGGCCAGCCTCTGTCCGCATGCAGGGTTTCAGTGTCATTGTGTCACCGTGGCTCTGAGCTGCAGTGTGACTGACCCCCCCCCCCCCCCCCCCCCCCCCCCCGCACACTCTTCTCATGGTCTCATCGTCTGACTGTGGACAGTGTGCGGCACGATGTGCGTGTGTCTCTGTGTGTCGTGTGTCATGTGTGGCCTGCTTGTCTGTCGGTATGTGCACATCTGAGTGTGTGCAGATGTATGCGTGTGTGTACGAGATCGTGTGTGTGTGTGTGTGTGTGTGTGTTGCGCGGTGCGTCTGTGTGTCTGTGTGTCTTGTCCGTGTTCGGTGTGTAGCGGTGCCGTGCGTTGAGCTGTGTTTTTTGGGACAGGGAGAAGGGGGAGGAAGTACAGGGGGTTTTATGAAAGCTCTCCATATAAGGACAAACTATTCCACAGCGCCTGGCTGAGCGGCCACATTTCCCTCACTTCCCCAAATGGTGTTTACAGTGGGAGTCATAATTCTGTCTGACTGCGTCCCATACCTCTCCGTCCCCCTCCGTCCTTTCGCTGTCTGCTCTCCTCTCCCGCTGCCCTGTTTATACAGTAACACAGCTTACTGTACCAGGAAACAACAACAACAACAGCAGCAGCTCCTGCGTGGATTGGAAGTAGCAATTTCCCACCGAGCATTGTGTGCGGGCTGGTTCTACATGCAGGGTGTTTCTATTACTCTGCCCCGAGTCAGATGCCGTCTGATTGTTTGGCTGTAAACAGCGGCACTCAGAAAAGGCCCTGCCGATCGGAGCCCCTGATTGGCTGAAAGGCAGTAAAGGCGCTTGTTCTTAGGGCGGCGTAAGCGCCACAGCCGGGATTTGGAACCAGCGGCGTCATTGGCCGACGGATGACCGGGAGTCCACGGCGGAAGAACAAATTGGCCTCCGCTGGGGACAAGGGCAGGGAGGGTTAATTAGGGTTCCCTCGTCGCAGCTTGCTCGGGGGGGCCTGTGAGGTGCAGAGAAGGTCATGGGGATGGAGCTGCCCTCCGTTGGTGTCTGCCTCCGTATGCATTACATTTACATTTACATTTAGTCATTTGACCCTTTTGTCCAAAATGACTTGCAAGTGAAGCAGAGTACAACACAAGAAAAAAGCCATAAGGAGTCCACAGTATTGGAAGTGCTGCATGACCAGGTTTCAATAGTTGGCCAGACAAGGTACAAGCTAGCTGCTAGAGATACAAGTGCATTAAACCATTAGATCTGTTTTGCTATTTAACTAAAGGGAAAGAAAGTTTAAGACTTGAGAAATTGCTTTTCCTGTGTGACGTTAAAAGCAGTCACATCGGATTGTGCAGATCTCATGCTCCTTTGCGCTGCGCTTCCGCTTGTCACGGTGAGACGAGCTCCATGTTCAGTCGGCGTTGGTGAGTAGGTGGGTATTTAAAAAAAAAAAAAAAAGTAGTGTAAAAAAAAAAAAAGAGAAGAAATGGGCCCGGTGTGTGTGATTGTGGTCACCCTTGGAGCACATGTAGCAGGTATACCTCCAGGAGTGCTGGCAGATTCTCACCGTGTGTCACAGCCTGGGATGAGATTTATCGGTGGTCTGAAATCAAGCCAAATGTGTTGGTGCAGTGTTGAAATGTGTTTTATTTAATGGTGTTGTGCCGGCAGTCACCTTGGTGCTTGGTGAACGAATCGGAGAGGTGGTGAAATATGTTTATGTATTTAATGCTGTTGTGCCTTCGGTCACCTTGGTGAACAAGCTGCAGAGATGACGAAATGGATTTTTTTTTTTTTTTTTTATATAAATACATCCACAGTGACGGACTTGAGAAACAGCCCCTGGCCATCGTGGGCTCCCCCTACTGGATGGCCCCGGAAGTGTTAAGGGGAGAACTTTACAACGAGAAGGTACAGTACGGAGCGGACGTTGAAAAGACTTGGGGCCCTGAGTTTTGGATCAGGGGGAGCCAGAGGCAGGCTCATGTGATAGTATAAGGTGGCGTACAGATTGTGCTGAGAGAGGAAAGGGAAGATTTCCCTGATATGGAAGGGGAGTCTAAGATGAGGGAGTGGTGGAAAGATGGACATCTTCACATAATCTCTTCACAATTGTTTTGGGAATGGATTTTAACAGGTGGAGGCACATCCTTGCTGAACACAGCTTGTCTGTCTGTCCCTCATTTAGCGAGAGAGCCTTAGAAACGCAGTCTCACTTTCATTCGTTGGTCTAGCCTGTTTGAACTGGTGTGTCACTGCATCCGTCAGTAGTTGAGTTAAGGGCATCGTGTCCAGGTGGCTGTCTCAGTGCATGAGGACCTGTGTCTCTCCTCCAGGTGGACGTCTTCGCCTATGGGATTATCCTGTGTGAGGTCATCGCTCGGATACAGGCTGACCCTGACTTCCTGCCCCGCACTGAGGTACAGTAAAGACGGCCCAACCCCCTTGCACAGCACTGCAGAAGCGAAGAGGAGGATTTCGTAATACTGCTCTGGGTCTCACTGTCTGGTCTCTGCGAAGCATGCTGGGTATCTCAAACGGTTGTAAAGCGCGAGGTGTCTTGAGTGCACAGATTAATATTAGCATACATGTATCTCTTTCCACCTTACAGCTCTTTTCCACTCTCTGCTTCTGTGTTTCTGAGGTTCCTCTCAGTCGTAACTACCGTATTTTGATGCAGGAAATGGATGATTCACTCTGGATGGGTCCTGTCTCTTTGTCTGCGCACTCCTCCTGAAAGTGCTTTTGTTAATCCCCTCACATGAGCTATGCAAGGAATTTCCTCCGATGAGGACAGGAATAAATGAATGGAGCTGGCCAGTTAAGTCTGCAGCTGCAGAACCTGTCAGACTCCGAGCCGTCATAAAACATTGCATGCCAGTTCCCTTTGGTAGCTTTATATGCTGATAAGAAGCCTGTGAAACCGAGGTGTGATAAGCAGCAATATGCTGATCATTAAGCAAAGGTTGTGCTTTATCAAGCATGTTACAACATCTAATGGAGCTGTTTCTGCGCCCAGGCATGATCAAACACTGTTTTACTTTTTGTACTGTGCCCTTGATACACAATCTACAACGGAATGTTCTCAATGAGGAATTCTGTCATAGTGGAAGGCTGCTAGCTTACTAGTTAAAGACTGTATATTTACATGCATTGCATTTATATTTATTCATTTGGCAGACGCTTTTACTGAAAGCAGCTTACAAGTGAGGTACAGTACAACACAAACGAAAAAACCATGCAGAGTCAACAGTATTAGAAAAGCACTGCATGACCAGGTTTCAGTGGTTGGCCAGGCAAGGTACAGACTAGCAGGTAAAGCTATTGCAGATGGAGAGACATCGTCAGACAAGGTCACTACAGCAATCACGGTCATCACATTCAGACATGTTCATCAAGGTCATCATGGTCAGACACATACACTGCTGTCACACAGTCATCAGACACATTCACCATGGTTACAGGGTCATACACGATTGCATTTACGTAATATCACCTTGATCAGTAGTGGATTTAATTCATTACATTACATGCATTCAGTTTAAAGGAGCAGCAGTGTCACACCAGGCTAACAACACTCCCAGACTGGTGAGTGTGAGCATAACACTATTCAAGCCGTACCACAAGTTAACTTGTGAAATCTGACGGAAGCCAAGTACACTACGATACAACAGTCCCTAGAACACAAAATCCAAAATACATTGCAGACTACATGTAAAATAAATATCCAATACTAGAGGTATCAGATGTTAGGGGGTGGGAATTGACTCAACATTAATGTATACAGTAGTCAGTGTCTTAGTAACAGAGATTCGTTACAAGTGGGTTAATAGTTTGTGATTTTAGCTGATATCATCACCATAGTATGAGTGAGAGAATGTCATGGTGATTGTCCCTGCAATCTTACAATTCTCCTATCACATTCTGGGAGTTTTGTTTAGCATGTCAGAATTTGGTACCCAGCTCCGAATAATCAAATTGTGAGATATGTTCCCGCTCAGTCTCTCCACAAGAGTTGCCTACAGCCAATAGGAATTTTACTGCACATGGTGATTTAGCAATATATTATGGCTGGTTGCATTATCCCTGCTTTATTACAGCATGTGCACATGTCTTAAAACTTATCAGCTATGTTCGGCCAATGCTGTTTGGTTCAGTTGATGATTTTTATCTTTGCTACTACTGTTGCCACATTGTCCTCCATGGTAATAATGAACAAACACGCTTTGCTTCCAACTCCAAACTGACCCATTGACGTGACAGCACCTGGTGAGCGAGTTGCTCATTGGTGTGGACCCCCTCCCTCTCTCTCTTTGTCCTTTCGTCTCCTTGGATCACAGCACAGCCCCGTCCTCCTCTTCTAATGCATTAACCTTTTCTTTCAGTTACGGCTATTTTAACTGAATTGTTTCTCCAACTCTGATGCATATGAAGTGCCTCGGCATTACAGACGCATAATGTAGACATTCGCGCGGCTTTGGCTTCAGATATTCTAGTTGTTCCAATGTGCTCTTACAGTTTCAAGGTTTCTCTGCCTTGGGGAGACGTGGGTAGGGAAAGGTGTCGAAACTGTGATCTTATAGTTATAATCTGTGAGAGCCCACAGACGCTTTTAACTGATCTAAGATCAGGCTAAAGTAAGCGCATAATATGGCGGAGTATACTTAATCTATCAGTTCTTTGTTCTTGCACCTCCTAGGTAGGGTGTCCTGTTTTAGTCTCCGCTGTACTGTTGGAACCTGTACTGAAGTTTTGCATGATGACTCAGAAGTTGGAGTCTGTAAATAAGAAACTGAAAATGGATTTTTATATTACTAAGTATTTATCATAAGCAATGGCTCTCTCTCTCTTTGGGTCTCTCATCCTTTATGAGCATGACCTGGCACAAACTTGGTGACTCTAGCAGCAGGAATCTTGTGAAATCTCTCTGAAGTTGTGTGGAGTGCAAGTGCTCATGTTAGCCTAGCCTTGGCATGCTGTGGCACAGAGGATGGAAGCGTATAGAAGTGGTGACCTTCACCATGCGTAGTGTCCTTGGTTTTGGCAGAAGTGGAATCTTGGAAGAGTTCCCCCGACTTCTCTGTCCCTGCATTCTGAGTTCTGTGCGCCTCAGTGTCGGTGTTCTTAGAACCACGCCGTTCAATTCTGTGTTCTAAATTGGAACGCTACCCATTCATACAGATGTGGTCTCTCTGCTTTGATGTGGAAATGAATGCTGGGAGTGTGGTTAAATGGAAGCCGGCGGGGGAGTGGGGGGAGTGATATGTGGGGCAGGAGCAGTGATATGTGATCGCCATAAACCCAGAGCGCGGAGGGAAAGGATAACGGCCTGCAGTTTATCTGCTACGCAAATGTCATGCGGTCAGCCGGAGTCCGGACGCCACTCCCTCACTCACGGCAGCAGGGCGAACTGTTTCCTGCGGACTCTCCGCAGTCCTCGTTTCTAAAGTGGAGGGATACTGTCAGTGATCATTAAAGAGAGGCCTTCTCGCTTATGTCACCTCCTTGATTTCTGAAGCATGTCCCTGCTTTAAAGCGTTAGGAGTGCGTCTGCAGTAAGGAAACCCACATGTGAAAATGGTCAATATAAATTCCACTAGTGCCGTTTTCTCTTACACAGTGAGGAAGCCTGCTTGTGTGGTTCTTCCTCAATATGGACTGATTTATGAGTATATGTTTGTGAGATGGTGTCTGTCTCATTACCCTTTCCTACTGTATATCTCAAGTGCAGAGAATAATATGAGATTGATGGCTATCTGCTGATTAACCAGCTCACACTCATCAGGGCCTTATCTAAGCCTGTAAAAGAGTCTCGCTCTGTCATAAGCGGTGAGATATCAGTCCTGCTGTGAGAACACAGACATGCAGAGCATACCTGTGGGAACTGTTCATAAGCTCAGACTCACCCTCCCCTTCATCCCACACACTAATGGACCTCTGTGTGTGTGTGTGTGTGTGTGTGTGTGTGTGTGTGTGTTTGTGTGTGTGTTTGTGTGTGTGTGTGTGTGACCAACTGAATACCCTTGGGTGCAGGTGCGTGTGAGTGTGCGGTGGGGGAGGGTGGAGATAGAACGATTGTTACTACGTCTAAATGTGAGATATGACATGCGTATTTGTCAGTCTGTGTGTGTCACTAACATTCCCTCTTTCGGTATGATCGGAGAGACCCTGGCGCTCTCTTTACTATATGCTTTGCCCCTCTGACCCGGAGCCCAGTATACACCCCTTTGTCCAACCTTTGTTACCTCCTGTAACAGAGCATGTTTTGGATGTACGTAGGTGTAGTCCTCAGTGCTCCCCTCTTGACTGTTTCCAAGCACGAATAAGACAGCGAGTGTGTCTGCTGCTGCTGCTGCTGCCCCATGTGAGCTCTCCGAAGAAGTGTTCCGCAGTGTGTGCGCCACTCAGTGGTGACTGTGTGACACTGCACCCTGCCTATTTTTTTTTTTTTTTTTGTCTGTCCACTTTCATGTTTGTTTTTACCACAAGAGGAGTCTGGCATTGGATCCTGTAGGCAGCCTTAGTTAACACATCAAGACCAATACACCTTCTGCTGGCTGCAGATACAGTTCAGGGTTGGTGTGAAGAGCAGATACTGTCAGAGGTGTGAGAATGTGGACAGAAGTGTAGAAGAGTCCTCAGCCGAGTTCGCTTGGGTTTAATAAAGATCATAACTGAATACTGACCTAGATTTACCATCAGTTTTTGACATTAGTGATTCCTCCATCTATTGACATTCTGCCGCTGTGAGATTCATTAAAGAAATGTATTGCTGAATGTGTACTTAAGGGTAGATCTCTGCAGGGACATGCTGTTGTGTCTGCAGCCACAGAATCATCCATCCAGTCTGACGTGGTCCAGCAAAGAGATGACAGTGCTGTGATCTGGCTGTCTTTTTCTGGCCCTGCAGGACTTCGGCTTGGACGTGGAGGCCTTCCAGCACATGATAGGGGACTGTCCCCCCTCTTTCCTGGATCTGGCTGTCACCTGCTGCAATGTGAGGGATGCGCACGCACGCGCACACACACACACACACACACACACACACACACACACACACACACACACACACACACACGCGCATGTACACACTCACACATACGTCTACGCGCACACACTCATACGCACACACACACTCTGTCATTCATGGCATGCATGCACAGGTGCGATACGATATCAGTAAGGATGCGTCACTGAATGTAGATATTTACACTTGGGTGGGAAGGGCTGCCAAAGGCCTGTTGCCAAGCCTGTTGCTAAGGTGAAAGCAAAGTTATTGGAAGGAGCTGTAGGGCAAGCCACAAGTCCACATCGTCCTTTCCATCGAAATCTTCTGGTTTTGTGAGGCAGTCTCTCATTTATCATATCTTTTTTTTCCCCAAATGCCAAATCCTTATCCAACACTGGACTGTTTCCTTCTAACAGGCTCCCTCCATTTCTCCCTCCTCTCACTCTATCCCTCTTTCTTCCCTCTTAGATGTGTGCGGAAAAGCGGCCGTCCTTCACAGAGATCGTGATCGAGCTGGAGACGCGGGAGAGGGAGAGGGAGAAGGAGGAGAAGAAGGAGCTGGTTGTTCTGGGTGAGTAAGGAATGGGTGAAAGACAGAGCCTTAGGGGTTTTTGTCTCCACCTAGCAGGGGCTACTTTACTCATCAAACACTGCGCTGGTGCTGTGATTCATCTAAAACCCCCTCTATTAAGATCTGCCTTTGAGGTTCGTTAGTCGGCTGCAAATTTGGCTAGAGCACAGGAGAGGGTTTGACCGTAGATAAGACGACCCTCAGAGAAGAGGATTTGTAACAGCCTTAGGTGCACAGTGTGGGTTTAGTGTTGCATGAATTGATAAGCGAGCCTCAATTCAGCGGTAGGGAGGGGGGGTCTGTGGTGTCCTCCTGTGGAGCGTGTCCGCATGGTACTCCAGTAACACTGTTGTCTGTCCTCTCTCAGGGCCTGTTGCCCGCCACGACAGCCCACACCGGAGGAGATCCCTGTGCCTGCCGGGGGACCAGCGCCTGTCGCGGAGCAAGTCGGATATGCTGCCGCCCGCTACGCCCCCTTTGCTGGGGACGCCCGCCCGGGTCAACCCCTTCTCCCTGCGGGACGACCTGAATGGTGGCAAGATCAAGCTCTTTGACACGCCCAGCAAGTCGGTCATCTCCCTGACCTTCACCCTGCCCCCGCCGCCTGATCCCTGCGCCTCTCCCTCGGGGGGCGACCCCCCCCGGGGCGCCCACCGCCGCTGCCAGTCCCTGCCCTGCACCCCTGAGCTGAGCCGCATCCCGCTGCTCTCGGCGGCGCTGAGGGGCGAGGGGGCGCCGGGTGGCATGGGCACACTGCCCGACACAGACAATGACAGCCTGGAGGAGGAAGAGGGTGGGGCACAGAGGACGGAGGAGCTGGACTCGGGTCCGATCGCCGACGACTCGGGCCTCCCCCTGGACCTGGATATGGTGTCCCTGGAGTGCTTGGAGGAAGAGGAAGTGGAGCTGGAGAGCCTGGGTTTGGGTGAGCCCATGGACTGCACCAGCTCCCCCGACACACTAGATGGCACTGTTTCAGCCCCTGTCAAACCCCCCCTCGCCTCTACCTCTGCACTGCCCAATGGCTGGGGCCCGCCTATCTCCAACGGCCCCCCGTCCCTCCCCCCACTCCCCCACCTGGACAACAACAACAGCACGGTGGTGGTCAGCCGCCCTCTGGGCTGGGGGGGCAACGGGTACCACGCCCCCACTGGCGGCCCTGTCCCCTTCCCCCTCCCCAACTCCAGCAGCACCACGTTGGAGCAGGATGAGGTCATTTCCTGTCCCGGATGCTGCCTGGCAGGGCTAAGCTTCCCCTCTGTGTGTCTGCGGGGCGCCGCCCGCCGGAACCCGCACCACCCCTACAAGAACCTGAACGGGGACGCGACACGTGGACTGCTGTGTCGCAGCCCCAAAAACCTGGCCCCGCCCCCCACACCCCCTGAGCCTGGCCTGCCCCTCCCCGAGGCTCAGACATAGAGGGGGGGCCCCCTTACTGGACGATGTTTCTTTTTCCCGATAGCACTACTGTCAGTCTGACTGTAAATAGTGTAACCTGCTTGATATCCCCACTGCAGTGCAGCTAAAACTTGGGGAAGTTAATCTGGGTTGGGATATTCACTGAGTTTGATTTCCTATGGTGTTGCGTGAGAAAAAGTTAAATGAAAAGCGTGCTGTTCTACTGCTATATATTCCATGGTTTTATCACTTAAATAAATAAAGTTAATTATGAATACTGCATTTTCTACATCTTTTACTGTAATCTTGCACTGATTGTATAGTATCTTTTGATGAAGGAGGTTTTTTTTGCCTAGCTAGCTTGTAGCTAACTACTCCTATGAAATTGTCACTGGTGTAATATATTCATAGACAACAGAAGTAATATATTGTTCTTAAAACATTACATTGTATACTTTATTTTTTAAAAAGAAACACTCAAATGCAGTGTCATAAAGAGCTAGGAGCTCAATCAAAAGCGGACAAGCTCTGTCAAGCTAAGTTTACGTCCACAAACCCCAGTCAGGTAGCTTCTAAAATGCGTCAGCCAGCTGGTCAGATATTTATTACTGAAATAAGGTAGCAGGTAAATTAAGGGAGAAATACGGTTGCTGGACAGCTTGTTTGCAGAATGCATTCCTTGTTACAAAATGTATTACTTTCACCCAGGGCATAGAACTGCAACAATCAGTCTTATTACAAGATAAAGGATTTTTAATATTTTAATGTAAAATCAATATGAGAGTGTGCATATTATTATAAGGGTTCACCTCAGCCGTGCAGCCTTGTTAAACAGTCCCTAAAGTGATATTGGTGTGATGTCTACGTCTTTGGCCTGTTTGCCATTCAACCCTATATGAAATGGCAAACAGTTAGAAGCAAAGTGACAATAAAGGGTTTTGGGACATTAAAGAAGGGGATATTAATTGGGTTTATCTGTATTACTACCATTATTGTTGTTGATGTTAATATTGGTGACGTTATGGTCATTTTTACCATATGGATGAGATGAGAAGTTGCTCTTGTGTGTGAATGCAGCATGTGGTGATCCCTGCAGGTGGTATGCAAGGCTGCATGTGAGAGGTGCGTGAGAGAGGAAGAGGGAGCGTGTGTGTGTGTGTGTGTGTGTGTGTGTGCGCGTGCGTGGTGGAGCACATGCATGCATATGTATTGCAAACTCACTGGTATTTGTAGCTCTGCGCTAATAATAAGATCAAAGAGGACGGTCCCGCTTTACAGGTTAAAAGTGAGGCAAGAAAGGGCGTGGAGGCTGACCAAGGCCAGTGGAGGTCAGGGGTAGAGGGGAGGTAGGCTGAATTCCACTGCCTGGCTACCTGTTCCCTTGAGCAACAATTAACTGCAGCTTTGATTGACCTGAGTTTAGGGCTTGTGAGGTGAGAGGTTTAGAATGTTGCGTGATTGTGATGTCAGGCGAGAGGCTTCACTGGCTCTCTCCTTCTCTTAAACCAACTGGAATCCTGCCAGGGTCACAGAGAGCATGAAACATTTATTCAGGCGATTACCCTAAGCAATTATTTTCAGTTAAATGGGATGAAAATCATATTTTTTATAAGAATACTTGTTTTAGAATATGTTCTATATATTAAAAAAAAACCTGGAATAGCATCTTTGAAAAAAGAGAGATTGAAAAAGTAGAACACACATGAATGAAACGGGTGCCTCTTTTATTCTCCTGGCCTGCAGCTCTTTATCCAAGAGCCTGTGGTGTTCCCCATGTCCTTTTCTACTCGCATGTCATGCATGTGTGTTGCGTGTGTGTGTGCATAGCTGTGTGCCGGTAAACGGCCTGTGTGATGTGGGAGCAACTGCATGAGAAATCGGTCCCAGCATTGTGTTTGTACGTATTGTACAGATCGTTCCCTCTCAGATTCCACAGGGTGCACGTGCAATTTTGTGTGTGCGTGTGTGTGTGCGTGTGTGCGTGCGTGTGCGTGTGCGCGTGCGTGTGTGTGTGCGCTCGCACCTCATGACTGAAGTGTGTGTACCTGTTGTCTCATGAACTGCGTACCTGGAAAAGGGTAGGGGTGGTGTTGGGAAATATTTTCTATGTACGTGTGTCTGTCAGACAATGTGTATGATAAGGCAATGGAAAGTGAAATGTATATTTTGTTACCAGAATTTTTATCCTCCGTGGACTACTGTACAGAGTTTATATGACTTTGCTTGATGCTCTTGGAAGCCTGCCATCTGTCCCAAAGTTTGGTGTGTTTGTCTCCCCCTAGTGGAAGGAGGACCCTGGTTGATGAGGCCTAGCCATTATACTGTTCCCAAAGAATAATGACAGAGTCATGGTATATCTGATATTATGACACCACCCCACCCCCCCCCCCCCCAAAAAAAAAAACACAACAGTGAATAAGTAACTCTGAAATCTATGCATGTGGGGGAAACCTTGAATATTCAAAATATATTTCTGTGAATCTTGTAATAATTATGTATCAGTGCATGCACTTTACAAAACCCATGTGTCAGACTCAGTCCCCTCATGGTGTCTTATCAGATGATGTCATCACTTTGAACGCTAGTACCACCACTTTCACGCACGGGTGGTTCCGAGAATTCCCACTCGCGTTCTGGAAAAGGGGATTTTTCTCAAAATTGCTACATGCCATATGGCCCACACAAGCATAGAAAGCACGAACAAGCCCAGCAAGCCTCCACAGTGACTAGTCCATCGACAGACAGTGAAGTGTTTAATTTGAACGAACTTCTCACAATGTACTTGTGAAGTTTTATCTGCTGGGAACTCCGTGACCCTATTTCTTTCCTTAAATGAGGCACTGCACTCAGTTCTGTAACTAGGCCCCTAAAACTTCCCAAAAGCTGGACCCTAAAGCTCCACACATTACTGGACTGGACCCTTAAATATCCAGCATAACCAGACTGGGATTTTGCCCCTAAACATCCCAGTCAGCAGACTTATCTTATCTCAATCAATTGACAGCAATTCATATCACCTGAAACCTATAAAAAGATACTGAAATTCAGCTGCTCGGTGTGTTACAAAGCAGATAGACAGTGCTGTGCCGATTGGATCTGGTGTCATCTCCTATTCGCGCCGTATGTTTCCTGCGAGATCGAGAACACGAGGCTGATCACTCCCAGAGCCCTTCCTGTCCTCCCATAAAGCACTTACTGTATTAGTATTGGAAACGAATGGCAAAGACCAGCTTCAATAAAGCTGTGCTTGGATTCATATTATTCAAGTGAAATCTGAAATAAAAAAGAAACACTGAATGTAAAAGAGCTGTGTGTGGGTAATTGTAACAACCTCAAATTCGTAATCCCACGTTCCAAAGTATAAAGGAATTCTTTTCTCATGCAGTCCAGGGGAGGGTGCTGTTGTGTGTGCAGTAACACGGTGTCAGAAAGTTGTGCTGTCAGTCTTGTACATTCAATACTTTGCACAATTTCCACAGGCATCATGGAGTCGTCATGCGCTCACAGTGTCAGCTAAGCTAACTAATAAGTGCAGATGAAGAGGTCACTCCGCCGGCTGTCTCCTCGTGCTGTTTCTCTCTCTCTGCCGTGCTAACTGGGGCGTTCAAGCACAAGTGGGTTACTCTGAACCCACACACTGTCATCGCTTCCATGTCTCACTGTCACCTGTTCCAGAAAACACACCTAAGTCTCCGTGTTCGGTGTCTCTCTCTCTCTCTCTCTCTCAACATGCAAGCGCATGCACACCCTCTCGCCCCGCCGTGGCTCTTTTTCTGACGCAGTTTCTTTTGCTTTCTCCTCACCCGCCTCTGGCCTCACAGTGCAGTGTGCCTCGGCTCCTCCCCAGCCTCGGGTACGCACCCGCTCTGATATTCTGTTCAGGTTTCCTGCCGTGGCGTTTCCTCCCGCTGAACCTCCACCGCTCTCTCCTCCTAACCTCTCCATCTGTCTGCCTTCGCGGCTGTGGCCTTACGGCTGGCGGTGGCTCCATTTAGCAGTTGGCGTGCCTTTAAATGGGACCCATGCTCTGTGTTGATCTTTATTCCTCCTCCTTGTTCTTGCTCTCTCTGTCTCACACACACACACACACACACACACACACACACACACACGCACACTGTGGCTTTCTGTCTCCAGGTAAGTGCACGAGTTTGCCTCATTTTAGGGGAAAGCCTGCAGCCGGCAGCCCATGTCGTGTGTTTCTGTCATGAAAGTTCCACTTCTCTGCGTGAACGAAACACTGTGGTTTTAGACCTCACATGCACATACGTAGATGTATTGGAAAGATTCAAAATGTTGGTGAGTAAGACTGACCAAAATGATTCATCGGAACCTGAAAGCAGTTTGCCTGTTTCTCAGTAAGTGCAGTGCAGTGCCATTGCTGGGGCATCCCTGAGAGGAATGACCTGCTCCTCATGTTGCCTTGCTTTGGTCTCCATCACTCTGTTGAGTCCAGGTGAGTTAGAGAATGCTACAGGTACCACCTGCTATGCTGTGCAATTTCTCTCAGTGCTTGTGTGCTACAGTGAACTTAGCGAGTAGTGTGTCATTTCGAGTGCGTTGTGTGACACGTGCTGTGTGTTGCTGTGAGTGTGTTGTGTTGTGTGTTGTATCAGGGTTAGCACTGGCCCTCTGTAACGCGACAATGGTACTGAGGGATTTGGGCTGCCTGCTGCAGTGGAAATGCGCCGCTCTCTCCCCCAACACCACCTTCACCGTTCAGGTGAAGACACAAGGGTGAGTGTTCGTGTATGGACATATGTATGTGCAGAATACTGCAGGTAGTGTGTATCTTCATGTATCAAAGCGAAAAGGCAAACGTAATTTCTGAAACCCATATATAGTAATATGTTTGAAAAGAATTGTCGAGTAGCACTGCCCAAAGTTCAAGCAATGGGACTTGTATAAGATCAGGCGGTAACACTTTGGATTGTTTCCGTCTTTATTACCAGCGGGACCTTGTGGGCTTGAAATTGGGGAAGGTAAAACTTCACCTTGTTCATTTGCCTCAAACCTGTTTTTGGTTCTTCAGTGTTATTCAAGTGTTTACATTTAAATAAGGGTCACCCGTTTTTAACTAGCTCTCTGCTTTGCTTGACTGCATCTCAGGGTTTTTTTGCTGAATTACATCCAATATAGTACAATTACCGTTGTGGTCTTCATACTTTACAATGAAATCATTTTAATTATAACAAGGCATTAAATGATTCTGATTACTAGAAAGGAATTGGAGATCAGTTTTATATTTACCTTTTTGTTGCATTTGAAACTTTCTTGCTAGGTACATGATACTGTGGCATAAAAGAGCCATCATCTGGCTTGAGTGACCCTTATTTGAACTGCCACATTTATTATGCTTTTTGCAGTTTGAAGGTGAATATTTTGACTTTTTTTAATCGCAAGCTTCGTGTCACTATATTAGATTTCTCCACTCAAGTTAAGATGCCAACCATGGCAAAACGGTCTATGGACTTGCTTTCATTAGCCTTGCTTAACAGATGTGTACCAGATTCATCCAAATTCAGGATGGAAATGTATGCATTTAAATACTGTATGTTGTTTTTATCTTTTAGTGGGTTATGTCCATTGTATATAGAATGTAGATTATTTTGTCCCCAGACTTATTCTTGTTACAACAGAAACAGTCATCTCAGCTCTCTTAATACACAGAAACGCTCATGGCCAGAACTGCAGAGCATTTTGAAATAATGAATGGAGAGAAAGAAAGAAAGTAGGTGATGGCAACAATGGTGAAAAACAGCTGGAGAGGAAGAACTAAAATCGATGTGCCAGATACGAACAATTGTGGTTTTGCAGAAACCTCAGAAAGATACAATCACCATGATGAATCACTGGTGATTAATGCAGTTTTTTTTTTAAACTTTTTTCACACTGGACCTTTTTTTCCATTCGGCCAGCTTCCAAATCACATTCACATTTTTTATTTTAAGGGCTTATTGCCAAATAATTGCTTCAACGTGAAACGCAGCCCTTTGGTACTTTCTAGGATTTCCTGTTTACTCGTTTTGCCCTCGGTTTTCAATTTGAAAGCAGGCATTTCCACAATAACTTTTGGTCTTGATGTTTGTACTGGATCGTTCACACCTTTCACCAGGTAAATTGATTATAACTGAGCTAACAGCAGATGTTGTGTCGCTGTAAAACGCCTTTACGGTGTGCATGGAACAGCACTGTCTCACCTCCCTCAATGATTGGCACAGAGCAGGCTAAAGCCTGACATGATTGCATTGGTTTCTGGAGCTGCACAGGTGTAGCTATTTGCACAATGTTGTGAGTAGAAAGTGCTTGTAAAAGTTCTGTAGGCCCAGTAGTTATGTAGGAAGCTGTGTAAGGCCTGCTGTTATCTCCTCTTAACGCGGCAACCCACAGAGACTGCCCTTGTTCCCGTCAGAGATGCAGACTGGAAAGAGGTGGACGGGTGTGTCAGGGTGACCTCTCGGAGCTGTGACGTTTCCCGCATGCTGTCGGAGTTCGAGCTGTATCACTACATCCGGCTGGGGCAGGATGGAACCACCAAGTGGACTGAGTTGCCCAGATTCCGGCCATATGCTAAAAGTGAGTGCATCCGGATGCTCTCTTTACCGACCGGTTTTTCCAAGGGTCAGCTTTTGATGTGGCAGTAGTGAAGCGCCAGGTACTTATAGGTATTCTTATTAGTACTACTACTCTTACACACCTGGTATCTCTAGTATTTGATTTTTCTTTTACGTGTAGTATTGTGTTTTTTTTTTGATTCTGTGTTCTAGTGACTGATGTGTCATAGTATACTTGGCTTCTGTCAGATTGCTCAAGTTAACCTGTGGTAGGGCTTGAATGGTGTTATGCTGACACTCACTGGTCTGTGAGTGTTGTTAGCCTGGCCTGGCTCATTTAACTTGAATGGATGCACTTATGTTCTATTGTGCTTGAAGTTGCTTTGGATAAGGGTGTCTTCTAAATGCATGTAATGTAATATAATGTACTGTGTATGACTCTTCCTTCCCATACTCCCAGCTGTCTACAGCCGCCCCACCCTGACTGTCTCGGTGAAGGGGACCAATCTCACCGCGGCCGTGCAGTTCCCATGTTCGCCCATCAAAGACTGCCCTCCTAGGAATTGTTGTCCTCTCTCTGAGATTCTGTTTCCTCGGACCGACATTACAGTGTACAATGAGCTCCGCCCCTCGGACCGCCAGGTGAGCCCGCACCCCCGGCTTCTGCAGCACCCCTCTCCTCCCCAAGTCCTCCCTCTTCCTTATCATTGGCGCCAGTGTGGCGTAGTGCTGAAGAGCAGGGTAGAGTCCATGCTGGGGCACTGCTGCTGTACCCTTGGGCAAGGTACTTAATCCACAATTGCCTCAGTGAATACTCAGCTCTGTAAATGGGTAACATGTAAAAACTGTAACCTTAGTAAGTCGCTCTGGATAAGAGAATCTGATAAATAACAGTAACGTAATGTAGTCTCTCTTTTCTACCAGTCTTTTGCACATTCTCTTCTTGCTGTTATTCCACCTTATCCTCCGATGGGCATGGTCTCCTTTCAGACTCACACCGCGGATGCCGTGGAGGAGACTGTCAGGCATGAGTTTTCGGGGCTGGTCAAGGGAGAGAGGTACTGCGCCGTGGCCAACTTCACCTCCAGCCCCACCTCGTCCCCGCAGTGCGTCTCCCTGCCCTCGCAGACAGAAGGTGAGAGGCTCATACACAGGTGTGCTCAGGTGAGAGGAGCACGAGGGCAGCTGCTGCTAACAGGGTGTCATCTTTCTAGTCTGAGCTGTAGGTGATGCTAGAGAAAGGGAAGAGGAAGCGGAGAAACTCTAGGCCTAACATAATGATGCTGATAAGGAGATGATACCTATCCACCCGCCCAATATCAGGCTGACTGTGTGTGTATGTGTGTACATCTGTGTTCCTCAGTGCAGCAAACCTTGTGGCTGGTAGGAGGGATGCTTCTCTTTGCTCTTGTCCTGGTCCTCTGCTTCGTGACTCGACAGTGGCTGTCAGCCGAGACCCGTCTCCCCAGATCCCTGGTACGCCATTGTCTCAGTGCTCACTCACACACACGTTTTCAAGGCTCTGTGTGGCCTGCTCACGTTTCTCAGTCTGATCACCCAGTTTACCCTGAAAGAGCGCTGCACAAATACTGCATTATTTTAACTATTTCTGAAAAGAGGAAAGAGAGGTCATGTCCTGAGAGATTTACGGTGGGCGAAGAGGAGTTTTTTTTAATTAGTTTTAATCATATGATTGGAAATATCGATATGAGACTGTATGACAATTAATGATGACAATCTAACATTTATATGCTGTAGTCTCACTCACCTGTTTGCTGTCTGCTGTATGCGTCGTGTCTGTATCCATGTGCATGTGTATGTTATCAATGTACAGTGTGACATGCATTGTATTGTATTGTGTGTCATATATACTGGCTTGTAATGTGTTTCACTGGGCTGCGCTGAAGTGCGTGTTATGTACATTTATATGTATGGTGCTGTGTTTGTGTACCGACTTGTGGGTGTTATGTGTTATGCATATGTGGGTATGGTGTTGTTTTGCTATGGATTGTATTTGTAAGTCCTGCTTTGTTGTGTAGGTGTGTCTGCAGGAATGGGTGCCCACAGAACCACCTGTACGCTGTGGCGGCTCGCAGGAGGACTGTGAAGGGGACAACCTCTCCATCCTGTCCCTGCCTCTGTCTGAGCACAGCTACATGCTAACTCCTCCTCCCGATTCCGAAAGCCAGGGGGACGGGTACTGCAGCAACCCTTTCCCTATGGACTCGGGATCGGGTCAGCTGGACTGGGATAGCGGGGGTATGGGGAGCGGCCCACCCGCGCCGGACTACGGCCCCAGCAGCGTCTCGCTGACACTCGGCTGCATCGTGGCACCCTGTCTGTCCCAGGAAGACACAAGTTCACCCCCACAAACGCACAGGAGGTCCACAGTGATGGAGCCCTTCCCTCTAGGACCTCCTCCGCCTCTGGGCGCGTCTCCAGACATCCCACTGATTTCGGTGAGGCTGGAGGAGTGTGAGGGGGAGGAGCTGGAGGATCTGGGGTGGTGTCACCTGACACTGGGCCACTTGGAAGATTCCAGATCAGATGAGCGCTCCACCAGAGGCAATGACGTCCTCCCCTACCCAGCAACGGAGACACGGGTTGAGCCCAAACACGATTTGGAGTGATGAGCCCAAGCGCACAAATCTCTGACTGTGTGTGCCGTACCAGAGCGGAGTGCAGCCAGAGCTCCCCAAAATCAGACACTGAGGGCGCAAGTGCTGAAAAACCACAGTGCCTGTCTAACAAGAGGGACTCTGTCTGGGACACAATCGCTGCTGTGTCAATCACCACAGCTGCGTGGTGGAGAAGCTATTTGTTGAAACTGGCACTCCATGGATTCTGGGTTACTCATTCAAAAAAGTAGCTGTCCAATGGAGGGCATCCTCAAGAGTTCTCAACAACGAGCGACGTGGCTTACCCCCCCATGCTACAATCTCCTCCCCTCCATAGGAACCATCCCTCCACACTACCTAGAAACCAGCTTACCCCACCCCGGTCCTTTGTGCTGACTGATTAATGACATGTGTGGCCCCAGGACTGAACGCCACCGCTTTCCTTCTCGAACTGTGACTGAGCTTATGGATGGGGGCCCCTCTTGCGCGGCTGTCCATGGTTTGAGCGGAAAATCGAGGGGGGGTATGACATCATGGCGGTACGGGGGCTCCAGTGCTCTGGACGCTAGCTCTGTGACTCAGAAAAGCCAGCGCACTTTCTCCTGAGTCTCTCACACTTCATTCGTGTTGCCCTCTTGGGGGGCAAGGGGGGGGGGGGGGGGGGGGGGGTTGTTCCTTTGCACAGCGCTGAGTCATCTGCACCCCCCCCAACACCACCACCACCACCACCACTCGTCTTCCCTCTGCCATCACTCATGTGACATTGTCCATGTCTCTTGTCTCACCACTCCTCACTTTCTGCGGGGTAGGGGGGGTTATACTTGCCCCGCTCTAGCTCCCGCGCCCTGCTTAACTGACATTTTCGCTTTTTACCGGAACATAAAAAACCAGGAGCGTGAGCTGGGCCTTCAGGGGGAAACTGTGAGCGCCGCTCGGGGAACTGGAAACTGAGAGCCAGAGCCGTGGATATGGACACGGCCAATATTCACACATGAGTTACTGTTTTGAGAGAATGTGGTTTCATCGCGTAGCGGTGTGAATTTTTTGCAGAAGGGGCCGGAGACCGATGTGCTGTGCCCATCGAAAAAGGGTACTTCCATCGAGCTTCCAACACAAGACTGCAGACTCAACCTGACATTAACAAGCTGACTTTACTGACTCTCTGAAATAAACGTTGGGGGAAAATCTCGAAGGGACACTACAGTTTGACTTTCTCCTGTTTCCACCTCAAACATTTTTTTAAATAAAAGAATAAAATATCGAAATCGTGCAGTCAAATTGCACAGGCTGCACAAGCTGCTTTTGCAAGGCTTTATTGTGGTTTGGCCAGATGGTGTTTTTAAAGGCCATGGTGTGCTTTTTCAGTTGAAAATATCTGCACAGAAATACCCAAAGCGGCTTGTTTTAAATGTCAAATTTCTGTCAAGGTTTCATATTGAACAGAAACTGAAAAATAATGAGAAACCTGGAAAATGATCGCTTTGGATCCTCACACATTAACCACAGCCCTGAAGCAAAGGCCAGGATGAGGCTGATGCACAAACCAGTATTTTACCATACCAATACACACACACACACACACACAGCCAAAACATCTAAACTCTCACATCTCACGTAAGCGGATGCCAGATGCACAGATGTTGACTTGCAGAAACATGAATTTGAATAAGCGTTAACCTGACACGCTGAAAAAAAAAAAAAAAGCTAATGTGTGATACAGACCTCAGGCAGTATTACGCTGTGTTGGACTAATCTCTGACACAAAAAACATCTTCATAATTGTAGTGGTTCAGTTAGGAATTAAATGTAAATTGTATGGTGCATAATTTAATGGCTGTTGAACATGATGTGAGCAAGCTGTGCATTTTAAGACTCTGGAAAAATAGAGTTTGTGGGTCATATCCATATCCTGAAAATGTGATCAATTTAATGAGTCCATTTCCTTAACTGTGCCATCCAGCCATGGGGGTGCAGGTTGTGAAAGCGGTCTGCTGTGCACCTTTGGGCTGGGAGGTTAGATTTGTGTGGAGCAGTCCCTCGGGTCAGGTGCTCTCTGGGGTTGGCAGTTTGTGAGCATGGGTGGAAAGGCTGCTAAAGTGAAGTTCAGCGTGTGCTTCTGAGAGCCAGTTGTGGTTAAAAAGCACATCCCTCCACAGAAAGCAAACGCAGCGAGGGCCTGAAAAACAGCACAAGCTTGAAGCACTGGCTTAACAGTGGAAGGATCTTCTGTGAATGAGATGACTGTATGCACTGATTACATGCAGAAATGTACGAATAAGGGGGTGAGGGGGCAGGTAAGTTGCCCTTGGAGACTTGGCATAGGCCGGGGGGGGGAAGGGAGACGGCAGGAAGTGGCAGCTCACGCTTCTCACATGCTCAGGAAACACTGACTGTGCGGCTGCCACACCCCCTTCCACCCCCACCCCCACCCCCACCCCAGGGATGGGTCTCCTGTGGTATCGGCAAATTCTTTTCCATTAGCTAACGCCACGTTAAGGTTAAGTGCCTTTAGCTTTTACGTCAAGAGCAAAACATGCACATAGCAACATGAACACACACACACACAAACGATTCACTTAGTTCACAATGCAGAAAAGCTTAAAAAAAAAAAAAAAAGTTAACTTGTCACACAAAATAGCAGCATTAAATACTTAATGTTGGCAAAAACATTCAAAAACAGGAAAATCATTTTTTCTGAAAGTCTTAGTAGACTTAGGAAACACTGAGGAACATCATTTGCGAGCGCCTTGATCTCAAGAGCACAAAAATCACATGAAAAATAGATTTTGTCATTTTGTAAACAAAAGCCGCAGAATGCAAGTCCTAGTCAACGCACACCCACTATGAAAACACTGTGTGACTTTCAGAAAGTGTGACTTGTTCTTCCACTAAAAAGTAGCAGTTGGTTAATGTGACCAGTAGCGCACAGTACAAACAGGATGGATTTGGCTAAATTCACTCCGTTGTTCTGATGGACAAAAAAAAAAAAAACTCTGTATCGACCGCAGCCCAGTGATCTAAGTGTGCACCGATTTATACAACTGGTGTTCAGTACAGCACTCACTAAATAATGGCAGCACGGTGGCTCAGTGGTTAGCACTGTTGCCTCACAGCAAGAAGGTCTTCCCATGTTTGCATGGGTTTCCGCGGGGCGCTCCGGTTTCCTCCCAACATTAAAAAAAAAGACATGCATGTTTAGGGTTAAACACCCTCCACCACTGATGCTCGCTGTGGGGGTTTATCTGTAAAATCTCAGGTCACAGACACCCACACGAACTGAAATCTCACCACTTCAGCCCAGTCTTTCAGAGTTTCAACCTCCACTTTATTTGGCCATGTTGTGGTACAGTAAGTAAACAGTTCCACGCGTTGGGACGCTGTAAATATAAATATACAAATGAATCAATAGTGAAGTGCGTTGCAATTTAGTGAGCATTTCCTATACCTGCATTTGAGACCCCAGTCCTTGGCAGTGAGGTCATGGCCTCAGTTAACCAGTTTGGTGGCTCTATGAAATGCCTCTCAGTGGCTGTCCTCCCGCCCCCTCTGCCCCCAGTGCTCCAGGGGAAAGCGAGGGGGCTTTCTCGGTCTGCTCCAGCCCCCCCAGTTCTCCAGTTCGGTCCAGTGTTTCCCAGCATGCCCTCCTCATCTACGCCAGTACTGCGGAGATGAAGGCGCAAAGAAACTGTGTCAGCACACTGTCTGACCTGCTGCCACTGCGGCTGTGAGAACTGCACACGCATAAACACACAGACCGGGGGGGACGCAGCAAGGTGACACTTTCACTCACGGAAAGGGCAAGCCACAGACACACAGCACATGCATGCGCGCACACACACACACACACACACACACACACACACACACACACAACCCCATTCAGTGCTCGGAAAACAAAACGGACAACCTATGGGGCCTGTGAGTTAGTGTCCCATCACAGAGACGCGCACACGCACGGTTACCTGGGCGAACTTGTGTATCTGCTCCACCACGGCGGCAAACAGAGCCCCGACGCTCTCGTCAATCAAACTCTGCATGTAGTGCACCGCCTCCTCATCCGACAGGTCCAATCGGAACTTATCCTGCACCTGGAGGGGGAGGGTAGGAGCGTGACTGGTGGGTATGAGTGAGAGAGGTTAGGTCGCTCCAGCCATTTTGAGAATTATCAGGCGATTTCTGAGTCAGACTGATCGGCACCTCAGCAGGATTACAAACGGAATGTAAATGCCCTTACTCTTAAGACCCGGTCCTAAGCCCTCTCTTTCAGTAGCCTTAAATCGTAGAACAGTGCACTTTGGGCAGTTTTCTATAAAGAAATATAGAATTTTACATACATGCGCCACACGTCATTGGGTATTTTTTAAGTGTCTCTGCATTGCTCAGTTTTAAGCATGTTCAGGACCAGCTGCTGTGAGCAGTACTGCCCAGTGTCAAAGCCGGGACAGGACAGAGTGAACTGTCCATACACACAGACGTACACCTTTCCCCGCCTCGCCTCACCTTTTTAACGGTCTTGTCAGGCTCTAGGGCGATGTCTGGAATATTGGCGTCCACCATGAGAGAGAACAGGTTCAGGATGAGGTTGGAGTACCTGGAGGCACAGGCAGGTACATGACTGCATGGCAGTATTTATCACTGTTTCACTGGATGGTCTGTTGCTGAGGGTGTCAGAGGGTTCAGATGCATGGCTTTACTTAGATGTGGGAAGGCTGTGTAGCACTGCTTTCTGAACTCCTGGTACTGCTCGCTGTGTGTGTGTGTGTGTGAGCATGCTGAGGTGAGTTACCTGCGGAGGTGCAGGAAGGCGGTGTAGCACTGCTTTCTGAACTCCTGGTACTGGTTGCTGTGTGTGTGTATGTGTGTGTGTGTGTGTGTGTGTGTGTGTGTGTGTGTGTGTGTGTGTGTGTGTGAGCATGCTGAGGTGAGTTACCTGCGGAGGTGCAGGAAGGCGGTGTAGCACTGCTTTCTGAACTCCTGGTACTGCTCGCTCTGCATGCCACCCATGCCCTCGACCATCTCTTTGCTCAGCTTCATGGGCGGTGGCAGGGGCTTGGGGTCCCGCCCCAGAATGTACCCAAAATCAACGTGGAACAGCTTCCCTGAGAACCACAGGACCACAGGGGAAAGTCAGACTCAAGCTCTTTCTCCCCTCTTTACTGTCCCCTGGGGAAGACAACTAGAATTGCAACATATTAACAATAACTTTGGGTATAAAGCACACAGTCAGGGGACAAATTTGGTTTATTGATATAAAGTAAGTTGTGTGTGTGTGTGTGTGTGTGTCTGCCAGTCTGTGTGAGAGAAAGAGAGAGAGAATCAGAAACTGACCTGTCTTGGTGAGCAGCAGGTTGTCCAGGTGTCTGTCACCGACCCCGAGAATGTAGGTAATAACGCAGTAGCCAGCTGTGAGAAACACAGTGCGTCAGTGACGGGGGGCTACGGCTGCTAATGTGTAAGGCGCTCCCCAGGTTCACGAAGCCATTTCAGAGCAAGAGAAGAGAGTGTGGCGTGGGGGGGACAACGTGTTGGGGGGGGTGAGGACGGTCACTTAGAATAGATGTGGGAGGATGTGGTTAATGCGTGGGGTGGGGGTAAGATGGGGCGAGGGGCGAGGACCGTGCAGGGTGTGTGAGGCGTTCGGGACTCACCGCAGCTCTTCACATAGGTGTCCATCACTTCAGAGCTGATGCCGTAGGGCCCCTTGTCGCTGGGTGCGTGTTTCCTGAAGAAGCTCTGTGGAGAAAGACGGGGGTGAGGGGGATGGGCGGAGACAAGGAGGCTGTGGCTATAAGCCCAGGGGGAGTGAGGCAGAGTAAACTCAATAAGGAGCAGGATCACGGGTACTGAACGGAGCGCACAGAAAGGTCTGTGTACCTGGATGTTTCCCTCCGTGGCCAGGACCTCTGCTACGGGCACTGACTGAATAAACTGCATGAACCCTGCGGGAGAGGAAACGTTGAGAGTTCAGAGGTCGATCTCAAATGCAGGTCAGCTCGGAAGCACTGGGAACACGGACACCGGACACATAAGGTGTCAGCTGGATAGAGGTCAGAGGTCACCTTACGCCTGCAGCAGCGGACCCAGGTCCAAGGAGTCTAACACGTCCCAGCCACAGTTCCTGTGAAGAGGCTGTGCAACAGGAAGTGGCATGGCACAAAGGATCATGGGACTGTCAGTCCCCGGCTTCAGTCTCACCATGCTTGGTGCTGGTGGCCAGCACTTTGTACGGCGTCAGCTTCAGGTCCAGGTTCTCCTTTCTCAGCAGCTGAAAGTAAGAGAGAGACAGAAATGCAGCCACTCACTCCTCGATCAGCATGCCACAGCGAGGCTTCTCTGTGCTTCTTACGGAGTCGGAATGTGAGAAAATCTGAGGGAACCCAGAGCCATTGGACTGTGACGATGCAACAGGAAGTTCCACCTGGTGTTTCCAGGTTTTTGTGTTTGAGGTTACAGGTCTGCGTGTAGGGGGACGGGGAAGACGGGGTGTAGCAGGCAGTTTGCGGGAGGCCCCTTTTCGGGGTGTTTCTCCAGGATGAGAGGGCGTACGGGGATCACCTTGTCCATGAGGGAGATAATCTGGAGGATGAGCTGGTCCTGTCTCAGGTCGTCTCCGTGCTTAAAGATGACGGGATACAGCCCTCCATCCTCCGCTTTAAAGATCAGTTTGGCAGGCATGAGAGCGCTCTGAGGTGCGCACACACAGAGAAAGACACACAGTGAGCACCAAACACTGATCAACCCTGAATCACTGAACACCAAAGACTGATCAACCCTGAATCACTGAACACTAAATGCTGATCAACCCTGAATCGCTGAACACTAAATGCTGATCAACCCTGAATCAGTGAACACTAAACACTGATCAACCCCGAATCACTGAACACTAAATGCTGATCAACCTTGAATCACTGAACACTAAAGACTGATCAACCCTGAATCACTGAACACTAAATGCTGATCAACCCTGAATCACTGAACACTAAATGCTGATCAACCCTGAATCAGTGAACACTAAATGCTGATCAGCGAGCACTGAAAACTAATCAATGAACCCTAAACACTGATCACCACTGAAAATGAATCACTGAGCACTGATAGTACAGTAGAGAGCTGATCACTGAAAATTACAAACACTGTCAGACAATTCTTTGGCCATGTTTACCTGCATGCTGTTCTCACTTGTAATCTCACCAAAGAGCTGACACCTGCCCTAGTCCTAGTCCTAATCTGAGGCCGCAGTGTGTCCATGTTTGGGGGTGTGGAGAGCGTTCCTGCAAGAGCGGA
Source organism: Megalops cyprinoides (assembly GCF_013368585.1). Taxonomy (NCBI): domain Eukaryota; kingdom Metazoa; phylum Chordata; class Actinopteri; order Elopiformes; family Megalopidae; genus Megalops; species Megalops cyprinoides. The sequence continues at coordinate 7,278,161 of NC_050600.1, read as the reverse complement.
GTGCAGGGTAGGGGTACGGCACCTTGAAGAGCGTGGCGGTTTCGGGGATGATGCCCCGGATGCGGACCTGGGGCTCCAGCGGGAGGGGGATGGGCTCGATCTCCGACAGGTTCACCTTCTCGTTATCGGCCAGCAGGGCCTGCAGCCGCTCCGTCTGAGAGAGGAGGGGCCGTTAGCACCGCCGCGTTGAGATTCAAACAGCGAAAACTGACACGCGCGTGGAGGAGAAGGCCACACGAACCCTCTCTACATCCCTCACGAATGTGCGCCCGTGCACGTGCGTGTCTGTGTGTCTGTGTGTGTGTGTGTGTGTGAGAGCACGCGTCACCTTTTTCTTGCGGTTCCCGCTCTCCCTCTGAACAGCCTTCATCAGCTGCACCAGTCTGTCCACAAAGGTCTGCTGGGCAGCGAGGAGAGAGCGCATGACCCGCACACTCTTATCACCCTGAGAGAGGGAGGGGGGAGAAGAGGGGGGGGGGGTTATTATTTTGTTTTGTACTGTTTGTTGGAGTACGGCACTGAACCTGACAAGCATATGTGCCATTCTGTACTGTGCAGTGGCTTCTCTGACCTTCAGCAGAGCTTGGCTGAACCTCCTCATGACGTTCAGGTACATGTCGTGTGTCTTAGGGTCTCTCTGCTGGGTGTCCTGGTCCTCACACTCCACTATCACATACCTGCAGAGAGAGATACCATCAGCGCGCACGCACACACACACACGCACACACTACACACACACACATGCACACACACGCACACATACACTACACACACACACATATACACTACACACACACACACACACACACACACACACACACACACACACACACACACACACACACACACGTACACACACGCACACACACATACACTACACACACAACGCGCACGCACACACACATACACTATACACAATCTCTGACAAGTACAGGGCTCTGGTCTTACCAGTAGAGATAGTTGGCCAGTGTCGAGTTCTTGCACGCCCGGGAGATGAGGAAGGTACACAGGTCCTGCTGTAAAACACAGCTCCATTTACAGACCTGCAGGGTCTCCAAGACAGCCCCTAATGCAGACACTCTGATGACACTTCCATAACACCGCACCCCCACCTCACCCCCCTCCCTTATGCACCTCCTCCCCATCTCACCTCCAGGCTCTCGCTGTCTGTGCCCTCTTTGCCTTTCTGGGCACTGGGAGGAGCCGGTGGGCCTGACAGAATCTGAGAGCTGTGGGACAGAGAGATAATGTAACCTTGTGTTGTATTGTTGCTTTGTTTAATTAATTGTTAATTAATTGATTAGTGTGATGCTTTCCCCCGTACCTGACGATATCTCCCAGTGTGGTACTCTCCCCCCCTTACCTGTTGGTATGTCCCAGTGTGGTACTCTCTCCCTTACCTGTTGGTATGTCCCAGTGTGGTACTCTCTCCCTTACCTGTTGGTATGTCCCAGTGTGGTACTCTCTCCCTTACCTGTTGGTATGTCCCAGTGTGTTACTCTCTCCCTTACCTGTTGGTACGTCCCAGTGTGTTACTCTCCCCCTTACCTGTCGATATCTCCCAGCGCGGTGCTCTCCCCCAGGCCTCCCTGGCTGTCCCTCTTGCTCCCTGGCTCCAGGCCACCCTGGATGTCATTGAAGTTTTCGTACTTCAGCGCCTGGACGAGCTGCAGCAGGTACATCAGCAGGTCCTGGTCGGGAGAGCCAGAGCGGTGAGAGAGTAACAGGGCCTTCATTCACAGAGGCACAGACACGCTGAGACATGTCCGCATGCACACACGCACGCACACACACACACACACACACACACACACACACACACACACACACACACACACACACACACACACACACAGAGCCCACCTCATCGTCGGCCTGCTGCAGTCTGGCCACCGCGTATCGTCTGACGGTGGGGTTGGTGAACTGGGAGGAGAGCAGCTCCAGTGAGTCCTCCACGTCCATAGGCCTCCACTTCCCCAGCAGCTCCAGAGCCTGCTTGGCCTCTTGAGGCAGTGCCCAGTTGACACACTTCAGGAACTTAGTCAGGGCCTGGCGAATGGACCACACTATTAAACACTATACCAACACTGCCACACACATTACTGGCATTACATTATAGGCATTTAGCAGATACTCTTATCCATTGGTTAGAGTTTTTTTTTTTTTTACGTTATCTATTTATACAGCTGGTTATTTACCGAGACAATTGAGGGTTAAGTACCTTGCCCAAGGGTACAGCTGCAGTGCCCCCGTGGGGAATTGAACTGGCAACCTTTCAGTTACAAATCCTGCTCCTTAACTACACTGCGCTACACTGCTGCCCCCACACACAGGCATACACACTGTCAAACATCAGAAATTTCTCCAGTGTGAATGGAACAAGGTCAATCATTACACTTTCCAGTACAGTTACCCGCTGAAAGAGACAGGTTATGAGACCGCATCTTTATACACTGCACACCATATACCACAGACCAACATGAACCACCAGAGCAAACTCACCTTCTCCTGCGTCGTCAGGTAGGAGCGGAACTTCCACACCAGGTCCTGTTCCTCTGAGCTCAGCTGCTTGGTCGGTGGGTAGCTCATGATGATCTGCATGAAGGCAGACATGCGGTTACTGTTTCCTGCTAAACTATATGGGAAAAAAAAAATGTAATCTAACGGTTTAACACATTCGTTAGCTCTACCAGCTAGCTTGTGCCTCGCCTGGCAAACCACTGAAACTTGGTTGTGCAACACTTCTATTTCTGTTGACTCCTTATGGTTTTTTGCTTGTTGTTGTACTCTACCACACCTGGAAGTCGCTTTGGGTAAAAGCGTCTGCCGAATGAATAAATGCAAATGTAAATGTATTGGCGGTTAGCAGACGCTCTTAGTAGTGTGTGTAGTGTGTGTGTGTGTGTGTGGCGATGGCAGCAGGCACACAGAGGAAGCAGGCAGGACGGGACGGGACAAGCGCAGCACTGACGTTGAGCTGGTCCCGCGTGGCCGCGTTGGGCTTCAGGTCATGGTCCGAGGGCCCGCTGCGCAGACTGCGGGCCAGCTTGTGATGTTTGCTCTCCACCAGGTTCTCCTGCGGGGGCGGGGGGGAGGGGTTGGGGGGGTGGATGGGGACGTGGGAGAGGGACATTATTCGCAGGCTGCTTTCCACAGGGCCCGGTAAGGGAGACGCCCCTATGCACCCTCACGTGCGCCTCTCACCATAGACATCTGCGGGTCAGGCACTTTGACGATTTCAGAGCTGGTGAGGAGCGGGGGGGCCTCGTCTCCATCCTAGGGAGTGAAGGACACGGCGAGGTGGTCACATGACTAGTGAGTTCATTGGCTCTTCTTCAATGCTAAGACCTGTCTGAGTAATATCTCAAACAGGTGTACAAAAGGTGTGGCAGTAATGGCATCCATCTCACTCAAACCCGAATAAGAGAATATTTCCATCAAAACACAATCTACCGCAAACAGGACCGAATTTTGCTCTCTCTCTTTCTGCCATTTATTACAAGCCACATGCAAGTGTACGCGTATGCACACACAGCACACACACACACACAGCACACACACCACACACACACAGCACACACACAGCACACACACACACAACACACACACACCACACACATACACCACACACATACACAGCACACACACAGCGCACACACACACAGCACACACACACACACAGCACACACACAGCACACAGCACACAGCACACAGCACACACACACACACACACAGCACACACACACAGCACACACACACAGCACACACACACAGCACACACACACAGCACACACACACACACAGCACACACCACACACAGTTCCTCCAACCTTCTCATAGTAGACGATGCTGTACTCCTTCTCTCCCGTCTTGACACGTGGAAACTCCACCATCAGGTACATGAAGTTGGAGCTGCGCTTCTCGCTCTGTGAGTCACACACACAAAACATCGTCAGAAAACACACCCAGCTGGGGTCAACACGCTGACTCCCGTACTCCCTGTATGGTGGACACCGTGACTGGAGCAGGGTGATGTGGAGGTGAGGTGAACTGGGGAAAACAAAGTTTGACTATAACCGAAATGCAATTAAAAATGTGTAGATACTTTGCTTCACAAGAGCATTCTTGCATAAACCGAAGAGCCTGTTTTATCATTGCTGTGAGAACTTTTCGGAATCATTAGTTGTGTCACCCTTGCTGTACTCCACAGTCAGGATGGAGACAAATGCTGCAAAATGTTGTTACATGGAAGACGTCCATTACACAGGAAGTCCCCCGCTGTCTGGACCTGCATGTGGACCCCCCCAAAATTTCTCGGGGTGAGGGTCTCACCTCGTTGATCATCTCGATCTCTCGGAAAGTCAGACGGTCCAGCCAGTCCACCTTCACCATGTGACCCTGACGGTGGGCCTTGGTCAGCTGATTGGGGAGAGAGAGAGAGGGGGGGTGGAGGCGGGAGGAAACTCTGTGACTCCTGTACAGCAGCAGCAGGCGACAGCAGCAACGTGGGTGACGGGCAGAGAGCGCAGCCAATCAGAGCGCAGCATTGCCTCAGCCCTCACTCCCCAGACATGCAGCCCAGTGTCACTGCACACCAACAAGGCGTTAAGGTCAGGACCCACAACAGATCCAGTTAGTAATACTCAAAAAGGTTCTTAGCAAAGGAAAATCTATGAAAGTATCTTCTAGTATACTAATATACTATACTTAAAATACTTGTGACCCCTAGTTCTACCAAACAATCTGGTTAAAGTGTGTACTCAGTAGTAATGTTAATGCTCCGATAAGTAGACAGTAATAGCCTCATTTTTTTTTTTGCTCACATGAGAACCAGCGGAGGACAGCTGAAGGCCACTGTACGTGCTGCCAGTCCACTCACACCCAGTCCACGTACACCCACAAATGCACCTGCCGCGTGCTTCTGGCACACTCACACAAACACTGCATCCGGCACACCCACACAGGTACGTGTACGCTTATTGCACGGTGAACACACGCGTGTACAAGCGGAGCCCACAGACACACGCTCACGCGTGTCACCCATGCTCTTGCGATGGGTACTCACATCACTGAGCAGCTCCAGGTCTGGGCCCTGGAACAGACGCCGATTTCAACTGCAGTGCCTTTTCACATGGAACAACACTCTCCCCTGCTCTCAGCGTGTCAATCACCCAGCGCCTCTCAGTGATAGCCATCTGTACTCAGTGATAGCCATCTCTGCTCACCGATAGCCATCTGTACTCACTGATAGCCATCTCTACACACTGATAGCCATCTGCACTCAGTGATAGCCATCTCTACACACTGATAGCCATCTGCACTCAGTGATAGCCATCTCTGCTCACCGATAGCCATCTGCACTCAGTGATAGCCATCTCTGCTCACCGATAGCCATCTGTACTCAGTGATAGCCATCTCTGCTCACCGACAGCCATCTCTACTCACTGATAGCCATCTGCACTCAGTGATAGCCATCTCTGCTCACCGATAGCCATCTGCACTCAGTGATAGCCATCTCTGCTCACCGATAGCCATCTGTACTCAGTGATAGCCATCTCTGCTCACCAATAGCCATCTCTGCTTACTCACCCTAACCTTAACCCTGACTGGAATTTTTTTTTTTTCAGCACATGTAGCATTTCTTCAGCCGTCATTCTCTGAACGCCTCCATCAAATTTAATTATTTATTGTTATCCCATGCAGTTATTTTTTACCCTGGCCACCTCCAATACAGCTCTAACTGCACCTACCTCCTGACCTGACCTGAGCATGTCACGGCTGATCTGTGCAACACACTGAACCTAACCCAAAACGCTGGCCACCTCTCACCTTCGCCAGGCGGCCCATCTGGTCCTCCGACAAGCTACTGCTGGTTCGTCCCGGGGTGGTGGTTGGCTCTCCTCCGTCACCCTCCACCCCAGGCCACACCTTCAGGTCATGCATTCCCTGCCGGAACATTCTGGGGAGGACAAGGGGACAGGCAGTCTGTTGGGTTAGCAACCCTCGAGCAGAAGCACCTGACCTAAACCGTGTCTTTAATCATCCAGCAGTATAAATGGTTACTATGTCAAATATATGCCATTTATGCAGTGCTGGATAAAAGGTACCTTCTACAGGAACAGACAACCATGGAGATGAATGAGAAGATATCCCACTTTAATTACAGCAGGCAACTAATTCACATTCATTGTAACCCCCAGGTTGCCAGTTTGACTCCCAGATGCTCCCAGACACTGCTACTGCAGCCTTGGACAAGGCTGGCGAATACCATACCCGTATTTGCCGAACAGGGTGACGGTGGTCCCGCCCACGGGCGTGGCGCGGCCAGGTCCGTACACATCCCACACAGTCAGGGCGACCTGGGCGCTTTGGGGCAGGTCGGGGTACTTCACAGGTAGTCGCAGCCACTCGTTCCAGCTGCATGGGAGAACGAGAAGGGCAGTTTGCCCGCGGTACCATCAGCACCTGCACCTAAATACGTCAACACAGGACTCACCTGGAACTAAGAGTGTCCAGCCCCTGACACCAAAACATCCTGAACTCCAGCAGGATACCAGTTTACTCAGGAGAATGACGTCACCTCATACAGAATACATCACATACATTATGGGTGCAATATGCTATGCATAATATCTGACTTTTTCCCAGTCACTTTCCCCGAGTATGCCTTTTTACATTTCGACTGGCCTCCTGGGTGAAGTGATGGTTTTGGGCCTGCTTTTGACGGGGTGCTCACTTCCAGCGCGTGCTGAAGGCCTTGTAGGAGGTGCGCACGGGCAGCGCGAGCGGCTTGCCCTCGGCGAACACCTGGCAGGTGACGTACAGATCCGAGCAGCTCTCCTGGTAGAGTCCGGAGAAGCGCAGCATCGGGTCCTGCAGGAGGGCCTTGTAGCTCTTCTGCTCCCGCTTCCCCTCCAGGCTACCGCTACGGAGGAGAGAACCACCAGCGCTACGTCATCATCATCATCACGTCTGCTAAATGCCAACAATGTAATGTAATGTAATCACCATCACCTCCATGGCACTATAAAGCCAGGGTTTACCCGGCTTGGGTGGGGGTGGGAGAAGAGCTTTTTTTGCACTTGCGGCGATCATAAAAAGTTAACATGATACGTTACTGTGATTACATAAGTAATGTGACAGCTTCATTATCGGCAGAGTTTCGCAGTGCGTCAAAGTGCCTCGTTTCAGTGACTAAGTATTTGGGCTAAAAATGTGCAACGGGGGGACATATGGCACAACTGAAAGTGCTTTCTGTGGAGAAAAGGGAGCAACTCGTCGCGAGGCGTCATGAGAGGACCACGAGGCTGGACCGTAGGAATGTGGATGATGTCAACAACAGGCGTACTGTGTTCTCATCCAAGAGCTCCGGTTAACAAGACGTTATAAAATTAGACTTGGTGAGTCATGTTGCTATGTTGGAAAGGGAAACACCACATCTAAACAACTATTTTGTTAGGTGCCTGGATGCAATTCTCTCGATCTATTATCACGAATCAAGAAAGTAGCTATCTTTGCAAGGAAGGCAGACAAGCTACTTTCAGTGCAAATGTGGATCGATGCTGTCACACTGCATAATCCTCGCCATCAAACGCACAATTATTTGTAGCCAAGCTCCCGGGGCAAAATGTGTTGCTGGTCAAGAATAAACATATAATAAACAAAGCTTATTAAGATATCGAGGTAGCTAAATCCGTAACATGCAATAAACCGACTTGCTGTCTAGTCTAAACAACGGGTAGACTATTAAAACTAGCTGGCTAGCTACCTCTATGCACTTACATTTTAAGCTGCACATTAATATCCAAGTCACAGCTGTAGACATAGTTAAATTTGTCGGTATCCATCTTCAGAAAAAAAAAACAGCTGTGGGGAAACGCTGGAAAATAAACTCACAACACGGGACAAAATACGACAATCGAATGCGGCTTCCGATGGATTGAGGCCTCGTCAAAACGCCGAGTAGCCCCCAGTTCTTCACCGACAAGAATATGAGCTAGCGTTGCTAGCTACAAAAACTACGAGTGATGTAACTCAGTTTTACTACAGCTACCAGTCCGGATATTCCAAAATTGATGTTTCCGTCCTGTTCACGGTAATGACATTATTATGACAGACGCCTGCCAGGACATTATGTTCACTGTTTTTCTGTGTAGCCTGCGAGCTAACATCGTAAAAAGTCAACAGTTTAACATCAGGCAAAGGTAATCGTTTTAAAATTCTAACTGGCAGCGATGTGGATCGCGTTGATCACTGTGCTCGGCGTGGTATTACTTTTGTCTGAATTTATGTGCTTCCCCCTCGCTCATGTAGATATGTGATTGGTTTAAAAAGGAGAGGGGCGGAGCAGAGAAAGTGATTTTAAAGAGGCAATGCGCAACTCGTTCCGCGGGAGGTGGACTGAGAAGCTGAGATGCGCTTCGATGACTTAGATATGACTACTGTGCGCAATTTTTTGGTTAGTGTTTTAATTATATACGACTGTTTAAAATATTTTAACAGGTATTGCTGAATAACCAGTTCCATTATTGTCTTAACCCTGAAAATATTGGGAATGTCTATGTTGCTACAGCTCCAAATTTCACTTCACGCTAGAAGGTTAGTCTGCATTCTGAATTAATCGCTTCTGAATCAATCGCGCTATTTGTGCGGAGCTGAAACGGGAACGCCAATTTTGAAAAAGCTATTCACGTAGTTTCATTCTGTACTTAGTTTAGTCTACAACACTGTTTCTGCAGAACTTCGTTTGCTAAAACGGACACCGGTTACGGATATCATTCTCAATCCTTAGTCATTACCACACAGACAAGCAACTGCAAACACCTAAACCCTCATTCCTACAGTTCATAGTTATTCTCCTAGGAGAAAGTCTCTAAATCATGAATCCTCTCAGAACTGGGGGGAAAGGATCGGACGCATCAGTAATTTGTGGTGTTGAGGTGGAAAAAATAAAGAAGGGGCCAAGGACCAGTACTGGAACAAACTGCAGTTTCCTCACAGGTGAGAGTTTCACTGGTGACACCTGCAGCACGACAGAGGGCTGTCCCCCTCACAGTGACAGAGCCTTCTCTTGAAACGATTAGGGGGAGAAAGGCATAAAACAGGAGAACAGCAGATGTGGCTGTTCCCCATTTCCATTCATGGAAACATGATTTGTAGTTGCAGGGTACTTTGTGAACTTAAGGAGCACCCCCACCTCCCCCCTTTTTTTTGTCCATGAATTTGTGTGGTTATATAATGCCCTGTGATGAGTCAGTCTCTGCAACAGCATAGCACCTCTGTCCATTTCACGCTCCACTCATTATTAAAGACCTGTTTAAAAGGACAGGGGCCATTACTCTCCTACTAACAGAGGGTGACGAGGGCTCCCTGACACAGCTGCACATTCCTGGATGTTGATGTTCAGAACAACAACAAAAAAAAAGGAACGTATTGATTGGAAATTCTGGATGTGATTGTTTGTGTATCACAAATTGCCTGCATTTTGTGTCTTGTGCAGATTTGATTAATTTAATCGAATCTGCAGTTTAATACCTTGATCAACCACATGCTGCGAAGTTCAGGAGTCTGTAACCTCAGGGTCCTGCTGCAAATGAGGAGTTCAACAGCACCTAGGTGCTGAAAGGATAAAATACAGGCAAGAGCCAGTGGACACAGGGTGCACGTGAACGTGGTGCCATTAAGGCTGATGAGCAATGGCCAATGGTCGAGACACACCACTGGCTCCTCCAATCAAACGTGGATAACAGAAACGGCAAGGCCTCAGGGGCCCGAGAGGCCTGCTCACATGTCACAATTTTTTCCTATCACCTCTGCTTCCAAACGCGATAGCAAATCACAGGAGGTGAGCTAATGTGAGCTAATGTTTTGTTCTGGCTCAGGGAGCATTACCTCGCACACTAACCCCCCCCCCCCCCCCCTCCTCATCATTGCTCCCGTGCAGGGCAGGAGGACAGACGGTTAGAGCAGGAGTGACGATGGGGCTGCCCGGACAGACACCTGCAGCAGCTCTGTAAAAAGTCTAATCCTGTATTTATGAGCTTCCTCCATCTAAACACAGCAGGAAACAGCCTGAACCCTGGACAGGCCCCCGTGTGAGGTCACAGCATGGAGACAGGGAGAGCTACTGCTGGAACCACGCTGACATCATGATGAGCTCATCCTGGGGAAGCGGGCAAGGGTCAGTGCAGACGGAGAGCTGCAGTGCCCAAATATCTGTGTGTGTGTGTGTGTGTGTGTGTCAGGACAACCTAGTAACCGCCTGGTAACAGCTTTGGTCCTCAGAGCTCAATATTTCAGAATATTGCCTCTTTCCATTCACACCGCAAGGTCGAGCTGTCCTGGTTATTGATAAAGACCTAGCAGTGTACTTTCCACAGTGCCACTTTCTTGTGATTGTGCACAGCATGTTTGAAAAATGAATGCGCAAATGTCTAAAGGCTGTGTGTTGGTGCATCTGTACTTCTGATTTTGCCTGCTTACATTCCTTCCTTCTCTCTCTCCCTATCTCTCTCCTTCTGTCTTCCCATCTCCATCTCTCTATCCCTCGCTCTCCCTCCTCCGTGTCTCACCCCTCTCCATCTCTCTCTCTCTGTCTCTTTCCCTCACTCTCTTAGTCATACCAGGATGTGTCAGTGTTTCTATCGTTTTAGAGGTCATGCCCATTGGAGCGGAGAATGGTGTTCTCCAGAGTGCCAAAGTTGTGCCAAGATACAACCTTTTTCCCTTGCACCCCCCCGAGACTCCCCCGCCCTCCTGCCCGCCCTGCCCTACCTCGTTATGGGGCTGTGCCCGGCTCATAAAGTTTTGGGGGGTATAAATGTTGGTGCGAATTCGAGAGAGGGATTCAGAGAGAGCGGAACATGGACTCCATGGCAGGACACTGGGCTTGGGCTCTCCTGGTGGGCACCTTTCTCTGGACCAGCAGCTTGGCACTACCCACCCAGTGCCACTTCAACTCCCAAGGTGAGAAACCATCTATGGGCATCATACACACAGACACAAGGTGTGCATGATAGAGTAGCATATGTGGCTCAGTGTAATTTCTGAAATACAGGCACACCTGAAATTGTAATTTTAGTGATGATTAAAATGATTTGTAAAATCTGTACATGCACATGCATTTTTCTCGTTTGTTCACAGGTAAACAATTGACATGTGTGATATATTAGAATAGTAATATGTTATAGACGTGTTCTAAGATAAGAGATAAGATAACACTATTGATCCCCAGGCGGGGAAATTTGGGGACTAACTGGACGCTTTCAATTGTTTATACGATAGACAAAGAATTAGCAGCTTTCATTTTGTTATATTTAAGTTGAGGAGTTCTACTCTTCTACTTTAGTCATACGACAACATATTTTTTGTTATAGAACATCATAGCTTCTAGTATTGTACTGTTTGAGGTAATCTTACTGCATTTAAATGCACCATTATTGGTAACCAAAATTAATAAAATGTACATTACGCCACATTACTTTGTCGTGTTTAACAGTGGAATCTGACAGTCTGGTGTGGCCACATTAAATACTAATCCCTTGGTGGATTTCTAGTGTAGAGTTGTCATGTTTTGTTGTGGAAAGCGTAACCATGTCTCTCTACACACAGCACTGTGTGAGTACAGGGGGAAGCACTACTCCCTGGGGGAGATGTGGATGGAGAGCGGGTGTCTCCAGTGTACCTGTCTGTATCCCATGGGCGTCGGCTGCTGTGAGATGTAAGTTACTCACCCTGACAGGTGTCCATTCTTACTGCTGTGACCCCCAGCTCTGTCAACGTTCTAAATCTATTGAGTGACTACCTTATTTTCCCTAAGGTTTTTAATGACTCCTCAATAGATTTGATAGACTCTTCAAGGGCAGATTATGTAGAATCTTCAAGGGTAAATAGTGGCTCCCCTGTCAGGGTAAATAGGTGTAATTTTAACATAGGGTTTCTCAACCTTTCATTTTTAAGCTATGTGTAGTCTTATGGAATATATGGACATTTAAGTAGAATATATATTAGTTATATATATAACTTATTTCTCTGACAAATGTTTGTCAACTGCACAGGAGAAAAGTCTATTTTGTTGCAAAATAAGTGAAAAAAACATAACATTGTGTCATAAATATCATATTGGTATCATAATAGAAACAATAGCAAGGAAAAGAAAAATTACTAATTGATTGAGAAATGTAACATTTTTACTGAGTTACAGGAATAACTACAGAACCTACTTGAAATCTACTCTTTTTAAGATCTCCATCAAACATTACCTCACATTACACATGAGCTCCAGCCAGGGCTCCTTGTTGTGGGAGAAGTTGCAGTGTCCAGCTCTGATTTCTCTCTTTTCTTCCTCCACAGGGTGCAGCGCCCAGTGGACTTCCCGGCATGGTGCGAGGTTCGAGTGGAGGCGGAGACCTGCAAGATGACCGTGGTGCAGAGCGCTGACCCGCGGCTGCCTTGCACCCCTGGGCAGGACAGCAGCCTCGACCCAAAACATGGGATTCTCGATATGAAGCTGGAAGGGTAGCCTGCACCCTCCACTCATCCACTGCCCAGCCCCCTACCCCTGACCCCCCCCCCCCCCCTCAACCAAGCACACATCCCACCCTATTGTTATCCACCTGCCTGTGCGTCTCTCTGAAATAACGCTTGGTTTTCACTTCACAGGGAATGTCTAAGAAAAAAATGTAACCATTTTCCTTTGCAATGCATAGATACACCCGCTTCAATGGAAAACAGTATAGATAATGTGCGTACAACCCTTTTTTTCCTGGAATGCTGCAATCTTGTGCTGAGATCTGGGTGAGGCAGCACTGCTCTGGCAGTCAGAGAGCTGGAGGCATCTCCAAAACTGGAGCAAAGTAGCCGAAGCAGAACGGCGATATCCTAGGGAATGGAGGTGCATTTCCCTTATCTGAGAGTGCTCTATATGCCTCTTGCCGAGGAGTGAATGTCAGGAATGCCTAAGACAAGTACAGCCTCATCTTATGCTTTAGGACACACACAGTACATGCTAGCCTCTTAGGACCACATTTGTGCTGCTTCTCTGCAAGTTCTTTAAGGTTGCATCTGGTACCATCTCAGTAAGCATGGCCAACAACCTGGACTATAACCATCATTTATCACGGAATGCACTAATGTAAATATCACAACCTATAGTAATATATAAGGATGTTAATGAATGTGTATGTCCTGTAACGCTTTCCTCTGTAACAATTAAATTACTCTTTCAACAACTTATGTACCCGTGTGTTTTTTAATCGTTGTTGTATGACCTAGAAATGTATTGGAAAGTGAGATGCCTTGCAGAGATGTGTAGGATTCATATATTGCAGCAAAGTAAACACATACAAAATAAATACATTACAAAACATAAAATGTTGCCATGCAAGTCACAGCGTACAGAAAAATTGAACTAGAATTGCTTTTCTTTGGAGGAATTTGTGCATATAAACATCATTTGGAGGCCTCGACAAGGTTTATGCAATCCACACTCCCAACTGTACTGTTTTGAATGTGAGAATAGAGTACATTGAACAGATTTGGCAGGCAGATGCAGCTTGTATTTAGACTGACCTTGCCCCCCCCGCTGTTACTGTCTGCCAGTCTATGCAGTGGCCACATGTGAATGTAGAGTAATGCTAATGGAAGCGGGGATGAACGGTTTGTTCCTTTCCTCCCACCATAGTAAAAAAATCACGTAACGGTTTTTTTCACAGACTGCATTTTTAATTTGACTTGAATCCTGACATGCCCTTCCCAGATATGAATTATGATTCACGTTCTCTTTAATTCATGAGTCACTGGGCAAAATTAACCGAGAACATACAGAATTTTTGCAACCGTTGAATTAACAAACAGTGACCATTCCGGACAGATGACTTACTCCACATGGACAGGACTTTGGACAATATGCGGACTTCTGAATTAGTTAAAACATGAAATGCGAAGAAAAAAGTTAGAGTGCCTGTAAAACAAACCTTTGCTCTGTTTGGTGTGGATCAAAGCGCTCATTGTCACTCACTGAATTTCTTTATAAAGGTGAAGGTAATCCTGCATGCACTGCAGACAAACAATATCAAAATAAAATGCAGAGCAAATGTAATAAGCTACCTTTATTACCTCCCAATGACATGACTCAACCCACCCCAGCCAACCCCTTCTGCTCTTGTAAAAACACACACACACACACACACACACACACACACAGACGTACGTACACACACTCCTCCACCGTGTTCGACTTTGCCCTTAAATATTGATGCTGTTAGTCCCTGAAAACTGGGACACGTAGGAAGCCAAGGCAGGATTGGTGGGCAGCACTTTGATGGGCAGGTCCCAGCTGAAGGTGTCCACATCCACGTGACCCGCCCCCGTCCACACTGTGACTTCTGATTGGTTCTGCAGCACGGTGGGCGACTCCACGGGCTCCCGGGCTGTAACAAACTCAAAGTGCAGGCGCCACCTCAGGGAAACTGCGACAGAGAGAGAGAGAGAGGCAAAGCCAAGAGGAGGAGATCATTAAGGAAGAAATATCAACAATGATTTACAGTGTTAATGCTTCTACTGAATTAAAGGCGCTGGTAGCAGTACTAGGGTGGCAGTGTAGCATAGTGGTAAGGAGCAGGGCTCGTAACCAAAATGTTGCTGGTTCAACACTCTACTAGGGCACTGCTGTTGCACCCCCGGGCAAGGTACTTAACTGAGAATTGCCTCAGTAAATAACCAGCTGTATAAATGGATAACATGTGAAAAACTGTAACCTATGGAGGTTGCTCTGGATAAGAACATCTACTAAATGGCAATAATGTAATGTAGTGTAAACGCTGACCAGTCACCCTGGATTGGTCCTTCTAATGTGCTGTATGTTGTTGTACAGCATGTAATACTTGGAGTACCTCAAGTATACCTAGAATGAATACAGGTGGGGAGGTTACTGAATGGCATCACCTACTGTGTAGCATAAAATACAGAGGTCTCATGAAGAAGGGTGGCTACAGCCTGGTAATTAGAAGCTTTGCAAAAACAGCTTTAAAACAGTACATAGGGAAGTCAGATGTATACCGTACTGGACAAGGGCCGTTCTGTTCAAATGGATGCAGCTACAATTCAATATATACATGCTATTCTTCATTCTGAGGCATCAGGTTGCAATTCCCGCTGTGTGCAGCTGTTCAGAGAGCCGTGACTGGACAGCACAGAGCAGAGAAATGCAGTGCCAACAGTGCGCTGAACCAATGGGGAAAGTGTTGCTTCCAATGCGAGGGGATGTAGAGGGACAGCTGACCGATGTCTGTGCTGAAGCCGGGGGTGACGTTGAGGGGCACGGGCAGGGAGAAGTGGCTGGAAGCCGTGTGCAGGCAGGACTCCAGGTGCCGGCCGTGACTCGTGATGCTGACAGACTGACCAGGCCGCCGCTGGTACTGCTGCTGGACCTCCTCCTCACTCTGCAAGCTGACCGAGTACTGCAACACACACACACGTGAACACACACACACACACGTGAACACACACGCGAACACACACGCGAACACACAGACACGCACACTGCTATCAATATATAATGTTGAAAATATGCACTCTGTGTACATAATGCTGTGTGAACACAAACACTGCTGACATAAACTGTAGGAACACATACACATTGTGAGTACATAATCCTATACAAACATGCCACACGTGTGTTTGGCTGTGCACACATACAGACAAAAACCTCAAGTATGGCTTAGGAGAATTAAAATGGGTCAGACATATTTCTGATTACAAGCCTGTCTGCGTGTCCTTTCACCCTCTGAGAAAGTGTAACACAAACAGACAAAAACAGCTATAGGCTGGGTTTGTCCACCCTTGAGAAAATAAACCAGATATACAAACGTATCTGCACATATACATTACATATCAGCAAACGGAACAGACAGACAAAGAGAGAGACAGAGAGAAAGACACAAAGAGACCGAAACAGACAGAAGTGTGGACAGGGCATATCTCCCTCAGACGATGTAAAGCTGGCGGACAGACAGACTGACAGACCTGCAGGCAGGGTATGTCTCCTTCGGAGAAAGTGAATGTGCCGATAATATCCTCCCCAAGTCTGTACACAGTCTTAAAGATGCAGAACTTTGCAACCTTCCCACGCATGTTGGTGATGTTGAACAGATCTGTATATGAGAAAGAGGGAACACACCGTCAATAGACACACATAATGAAGGATGAGTGACGGTCATTGTTGCAGTGAAAGTATTACAGCTGGCAAGTAAATACACACACAAATGAGAGATCCAGGGTAATAACAGAAGCACAGGTGAATACAGTCAGGCAAATAGGAGGACACACAAAAATGGACCCACAGAAAAGACACATGGATAAAGGGAATGACAGATAAACACACAAGGAGACACACACATACACAGCGACCAAGAGGCAGAGAGCAACTCACGGGGACAGCGCCGAGAGGTGGTGACCATTAACATGTCCAGAGCTCTCTCCAGGGGCCGAGCATCTCTCCTACCACCCTCCTCCTCCTCCAAGAAGGGGTTAGAGGGGGCCACCTCCTCGTCCTGGGGGAATGGGGGCTCAGGCATGCCTGGGGAGGAAAGAGTCACTGCTCCACTGTCTGGGCTGCACCTTTCCAAAAAGTAAACCACTTCTTCCTGATTTACATAGAATGTAGCTGATCCATTAATACTTCTGTCCCTTAGAGAGGCATCTAAACACACAGGCTAATGCTACAGGCTAATGTTAATGTTATGGGCAGCAGTGTAGCATAGCAGTAGGAAGCAGGACTCTATTTACTTCTTTCCCACCCAGCTCCTCTCCCCCAAACCCTATGCTGTTCTGCCTCTATTTATCCTATTCTCTCACCCACCTTATCGGACCTAGTGAGATACACCCTCCATACATCCACTGAAAGGTTGCCAGTTTGATGCATCGCTGGGGCACTGCTGTTGTACCCCTGGGCAAAGCATCCAACCTAGAACTGCTCAGTAAATATCCAGCTGTGTAAATGGATAACATGTAAAAACTGTAACCTATGTAAGTCGCTCTAGATAAGAGCATCTGCTAAATGCCAATGATGTGATGTAATGTAATGTAATTTAACGGAGTGAGAGGGGGGAGGGGCTCACCATGTAACACCAGGACTCGGAAGGGCACACGCAGCAGTTTGATGGGTGAGTTGACGCGCTGGCAACCGATGGTCAACTTATAGACATACTTCACAGCCTGTCCCCTGAAACTGGGGGGGCCATCTGTGGGCACGATCTCACTGTACGAGTCTGAGAGAGAACGAGAGAGGGAGAGAGAGAGAGTGTACCTTAGACAGCAAAAGAGAGACAGTCAGGTGGCACATCCACAGAGAATGTGCTACAACTCGGACACGTTAAGGCAGGCAAACAGCAAATGATTTACACATGCACACAGATAAAAAGACACTGTGGCCTGAAACTGTTACCTTACCAGCTAGAACATAAGGCAGTCACGGTCATAAGGCAATGGTCTTTTTCAAAGAAGAGAATTTTTAAAAATGACAAAGATGCACTTTATCAAATGAAAACAAAATACAACTTGAACAATCAACTGGACGTCTTGTGGCTACTTAGACAGCTTTTGATCCCTTTCAGACATGTTCACTGCAAATATGTTTATCCATATTCATACCACTATGCTAGCACAACCTGCAACTACTGAAATGTACATTCTATCCACTGGCACCGTTTTGGCCCCTGGCAGCATCCTTTGCCACTTAATTAATATGACTTAGAATTGACTGACTTAGAATAAAGACACAAGTTGCATTTTTAAGACCCATGTTTTCAAACCTGCCTTCCATTCTGGTTAATACAGTGTGAACATGTGTTGAAGAGAGAGCTACACTTCAGACATACAAGTTTTGCTCTCTCCTGGGTCCAGCCTTAGGTCACAGAACAGTATCTTCGGGGGGGTGTCCAACATGCATTGCCCGCGCTCACCTGAGATGGGGGGGGACAGAGAGAGAGAGAGAGAGGTATGACAACATTCATACTGTACAAAGACATAGAGAATGTCAGGTCTAGCAAAGAATGAATGCAGTTTTCTCCTGCAGCCAATTAAAGCTTTTTGTCAGACTGAACCACTTACAACACTGGTGTACTGTACAGCAATTTCTGGTGTAAGACCTCTGAGTGGCAGTGCTTAGCGCTTTAATCTTCATCACAAGAATATTTACAGTGAAGGCAGCTTTCAGACTGTGGATTTGAACGGTAGATGATATCACATGATCACTGACAGAAAGGAAACACACACTGAGGATGAAAAGCTATATGACTGGCAGCCAAAAAAGAAATGTTAAAGGTCACGTGATTGTACTAATTATATCACCAAAATGACCTCATTGACAATTATAAAGGTAATACACTTGTTCAATCAAATGATCAACCAAATTAGCTGGCCAAGAAAACACAGTAATAAATACGGATTAACCTTGATTAAATTAAGGAAACAGCGCGTTTACTTATTTTAAGAAGTCGAGCAAAATATGAAGGAAAAACGTGCTTGTATTTAAGTACTAAGTGAAAGTAAACAGGCTTATGCAAGCAAAACCTCTCCCTACTTGCATGACGGATGAGGTCTGACCACAGCAATTTTGGCCATGCTAAGCCACATGGAAACGCGCACTATGGACAGGGACACCCTCAGGTCTAACTCCTTAACTCCGCCCGAACACACTCTGCCAGCTGAAAAGGTACCTTACAGAAAACAGGCAGTGAGCATCAAGCTGATCAACAACAGACAATAATAACAGGACCAGGTTTGAATCTTAATTGCTCCAAGGGACAGAGACCACACATTTGTGTACTGTAAACCAACCAGACAAAGAACTACAACACCAAGACCAGGGCATCAGTTTACTATACGGATACCCTATAGAAATTCAGCTTCTGGGAAAAAAAGAAGTCACCATGCACTTAGGCAAAGGTTACCACTTTGGAGGACTGAAGGCATGGTGTACTGATGGAGAGATCCTGCCATCTTTAAACGGCATGCCATCACTCCCTCCACGAGGCCGTTTGAGGCGGACTCTCCCTCACTCACCCCTGCTGGGAATGAGCACGGTGTCACTCCCCGCCTGCACGTCCTGCTTCATCCCCTGGACCGGCAGGGCCACGCGGCTCTCGCTGGCATGAAACTGGCAGTGAATCTGGGCACTGGCCCAGGCCAGCATCTCACTGGGTCAGGTAAGGAGGGAGAGAGTTTGCACAGGACAGAGAGAGGCAGAACGACATGGGGTCAGTCTACATATCGAAACAACCCACCTGAAGAACTACTACAAGGGTGGTCGCACAACGGCACTGAACTGACCCGTGAGGAAAGAGTGAAGGGGACGAATTTACCTGCTGGCGGAGGTAGAGAGGTGAGACATGGGGTTGGTGAAAGTGATGAGACACTCCAACAGCTCCCCTGCGAGGAACACCGGGCCTCGGGACAAGGAGGCCACCACCTCGATCATCTGCGCAAAGACACCGCTTATTCTGGCTTCACATCTAACGTGTAACAGATCCTACTCTCATAGTAAGATCAAACCATTCAAGTAACGTTAGGCCATATAGGTAGCTAGTTAATTGTTAACTAGCTGTATACCATAAGCATGCTTGGTAACGCTGGACATCAAAAAGGTAATTGATATGCACACTATCTAGCGTCCACGTCGTAGTCTTTACTGTCTGGAGAGACAATGTCTGGTAACAGTAACGAAGCAAACAAACAATTTAGTTACTCAGGTAGTTATCAAGCTAGCTAGTTATGGTAAAGTTGATTAAGCGCTAAACTCCTCGAACTCGAAATGCTGACCTGCCGCATAGGTACCACCACATTAGCAAGGAAGCCAGCTAGCTATGTCCGAATTTCGGCCAAATGATAATCCAAACGGGCTTCACAAGTCTACCTCGGCCGTATTCTTCTACTTTCTGGATGTTTATGTCCACTTCCCAGTCCAGGTTCCAGTTCAGCTTGTGGCCCGCTAGCTATTTGAAACAACAGCTAGCTAGTTAGCTAGCTGCGTCGCTAACTTATCGCTGCAGTCGATTTTTAGCAGTACACCGACAACCCATAACCAAAACAACTCCTCTCAGAAAAAGCTGTGCGATCACTCACTTACCCTGGGTGACGGAAAAACAACTAAAAGCGATGCTGTGAAAATACAAAGCTACCGTTTGATTTCTCGGATCTTTCCTTCGGCGCAAGTTCGGTAGACTTTGCATTTTATTGAACTGCCTTTTTGGTCAGTCGTTGTGTTTAAGAAACAGTGTCAACGAGTCCTTTGAGTCCTTATGTAAATAATTATTTTTGGATATTTCAACTGTGCAAAGCAGTTTTACAAATATATATATATATATCCAATTAAGACTACCATTTAGGTTTCAAACGCAAATAGTCTGTATTTAGAAATGACGTTAGAAACAGTCATTTCTACACTCATACCGTAAATTTCCACTTAGGTATATTTTTCTGTTGGCCATCCAGAAGTGCTCCGTGGCATCTGTGATGCGCAGGGATGTGATCATCAATGAAAGGGGCCACGGGGGGAGGTCGTGGTGGAAATACACGAAATGCGAAATATTTTCAGCCTACATTTGCAAAACAATTAAAAATAATTACGTTTAAATCGGTATCACTGTCCTGTTTTAAGGGAACGAATAGGGTATAATCTTAAAAAGGCGCACATTTTAATGGTCTAAGTCTGAATTTCCCCCTTTTTGACTCAGAGTTGGTCAAATCTTAGACCCGGAGAATCCGATTAGTTCAACCGTGGTGCTGCGGAGCGATTTCCGTCCACCCTGCAGCTGTGTTTGCATATTGGGGGTAACGTAACAGGGTGCCGCAGCGACTTGGATACCCAACTGTTTTGTTTGGGAGAGGCGAATACCTCGTTGGGTATTCACGATGCTTATACGATGTCATATAACCAGCTAGCTATTGCGTTCGGCTGTGTTGCTTTTTTACAGTTCAAGATGCATTTTTTAAAATACGGACTAGGTAGTTGAAGCGAGCTAGCCAGGTTTTATACTCTTGCGAGCGGAATTACCTCGTGTACTGCACAGTGTTAGGTTGCTATTTTTATTTGACGGTGACAGACAAGATAGTTGTTATCTTCATCCAATTTTTACTCCATTAGAGCCTACGGAATACAGCCACAAGTAACGAAACCGAAGTAACTTGGCGCTACAGCAGGATAGAGTTTTACGTGGACTTGGTAGCTAATCGGCTGAATAGGAAATAAAGAAATATACCACGGTCAGATAATGAACTACTTGGCAGGTTAGCGAAATCGAGAACGAAGACAGCTCTGTTCTTTAGCAGTACAGTGCCAGACGGTGAGGCACAGTTCATTCAACACATTACGTTTCTGGGACATAGTGGGCTGGCTTGAAACGTGCAGGATGTGGATGCTGTTAAGAAGCGCTTGACTCTTAAGCAGACCGGCCACTCGTAATAGCGAGGGGGGTGGAGGGTGGTATGTTGAGCCAGGGTCGTCACTGTGCACACCTGAACGCTCTCAGGTGTGTTCGTCACCGGTTGAAAGTCTGCTACCAGTTCACGTAGGCAGCAGGTGTTTGATCGCTCCCGTGAAAGGGCAGGCCAACCGCAAGCATACACCAATGGGGACGCGGGTACAACTGGATTGATAACGTAAATATCGTTCACTGCGTTGCGACAGACGTCAGTAGACGGTGCAAACACCGTGTCAACGATTCAACGAGTTTTTCTGATACAGCGGCTCCGCAGATGGTTTACTTGATGTCATCTGATCTGATGGTTTGTTAGGCCTTGTTCATTCATTTACAATTCATTCGAAACTTTGGAATACAAACGTGTGAAAAGATTTAGACAATCAGTCTGTTGTACCATTAATTTATTGTCTGTGCAATTATTCAAGCATGGAT
Source organism: Megalops cyprinoides (assembly GCF_013368585.1). Lineage (NCBI taxonomy): Eukaryota > Metazoa > Chordata > Actinopteri > Elopiformes > Megalopidae > Megalops > Megalops cyprinoides. Next base: position 7,256,250 of record NC_050600.1, on the reverse strand, counting down.
ATGTAGATAATGAACAGACAAGAACTGCAAGTCATCTGAACTATTTTACAGTTAAGCGACGAAGAACAAAAAAACAAAACTGAATTTGCATGCACTCACTGGAATATCCTTGTCACTGAATTGAACGGCTATTCTCTGATAAAATATAACGTATTCCGCACAACTGCACACTTCATCCGGACTTTATGGACCCCCCGCCGGCGCAGGGAGCAATGGAGCCTGGTGACGGCAGCTCCACGGCCGAACTTATGAGCCGGTATGTTTCGTCCGAACTTGGATATGGGGTGCCGGCGGAAGGCTGGCGGATCTGTCTGGCCCACGAGTTCAAGGAGAAGAGGAAACCGTTTCAAGCCAGAGATGTGTCTCTGTCCAACATCATGGAGCACATTGGCCTAGGTATCAGGTGAGCGGCGATTTCCCCCGATCTCCTTTGTGCTTCTGTCTCCCACAGTTAATCGTAATAGGCTTCATTCGCCACAATATGCCGGACATCCAAGGCATAGTTGCTATGGCGCAGCCCCAAGGGAACCTGAGTTACTCACATTGCCAGCACCCACGCCGTGTGGTGCATTTGGACTGGTTCTACCAGACAGCCACCCCTACTCCTACCGGTTCATTAAGTAATGGCGATGTGTCTTGAAAACAAGCAGGTTGTTAACGTCTCAGACAGTGGAGGACCGTTGCAGTTTGTCTGTGTCTGGTTGGCAACCATTACATTACATTATTGGCATTTAGCAGACGCTCTTATCCCTCCTACAGGTTTTTACAATGTTATCCATTTGTACAGCTGGATATTTACTGAGGCATTGTGGGTTAAGTATCTTGCCCAAGGGCACAGCAGCAGGTCCACCGTGGAGAGTCGAACCCGGCGACCTTTTGGTTACGACTCCTGCGCCTCAACCACTATGCTACACTGCCTAATCTACATCTGTAGCACCTCTTAACTCATGAGTTGTAATGAGACTTAAATACCTGTTTCCAGTTGTCTTGTGTTGCGAAATGATAAAACACATTTAGCATATCCTTGAAGTTGTGTGCTGAAAAGACAATACCTGTAGATTATTATTTCGCCACTGTAGATGCTGTTCTCAAACACAATGCAGCCTCTAGCAACAGTCACAAAAGGGCTGCACTGTGTTCAGACTGCATGGCCGCCAGGGGATTGGCAGACACAGTGGTTTCTGTGTTAGGGATGGGTGCGGGAAGCGGGCTGCTCCGGGGAGATTTGGGGTGATCCCTCCAGGCCGGTTTGCACTGCGTTCGGTTCCAGAGAAACAGGTGGTGCAACTTTCCTCGGGAGTATGGGAAGGTGGGGCCGCTCAGTAAGTCTGACCTGTCTGGTGGGTACCCGGGGCAACCCTGAAACTGAGAGGCTAATCCACTGTGCAGAGGCAGCTCCCGCCACCTCACACTCGGTATCTGTGTGCCTCGAACCTGAGCCCCCGGCAGTTAAATAGCTGTATCAAGGCCTCAGCACCACCCGGTGAGTCCACAGTTATAACTTCTCTTCCACTCCGATCCTCCCTCCCCTACCAGCTCTTACAGACACCAGGATATATGCTACTTTGCTCCAATTTCTTTGATTACGTTATCTGTATGTGTATGTGTGTTTGTGAGCTATAGGTGTTAGGCATAGAAAGGAGCACAAAAACGGCTCCCAATTCTTTATCGCACCTCGCTGTGATTTTCGCTATCAGTAACAACTGTTGAGAGCCAGTTAATCTCAGTGTTCTTAATGAAATCAAGTTTAATTACTTTTGAAGGATTAATAACCTCAGACTGCATTCCTTAAGAGAGGTTTTTGTCCATTGTGTGGCCAGCTACCTCATAAGCAAAGCATGCAAGCTCAATAAAGATTATGAGAAAATATGCTGTTCATTAGGTGTGGTTCTTTATCATACCCTTGTCCAGACTGTGCACAAGGGTCCTCCGTGGTGATTATGGTTAATAAGTTATAGGGCCTCACTGTTGTCATGACATCTCAACAATAAAAATGACGGTTATTACTGCAGAGTCATAAACAGATTTGTGCTTCTCATTGTATAAAAACATGGGAAACGTTGCAAAATGACTTTGCAAAGGGCAGTGAAGCGATCATTAGACAGGTTCCTACTTAATTAAGCAAACTGAAACCCCTTTAACAGAGACCTGATCACTGAGGTTGTGTGGCAAAAAGGCCAAGTTGTCCCACATTGTTATCAGCGACCCCCTCGACTAGAATCGAGAGAGCTGAGCAACATTATGTCGCAGAGCTGAAATAGTTAACTATAGTCACCGCCATTGTCGGTGGCATCTCGGTCAGAGATCTCACCTCAGCAAGATCTGGTGCTTTGGATAGTGGAGTAACAATGGCAATCCGTTGCTGTTGTTATAAGTGGTGCCCTGGCCAGCAATGGGTGGGGGTGGGGCTTGAGGTTGAGGGCATGCTCTGCTGCTGATTTGGCAGCTTTTATTTCTGTAATCCATTTCACATGGCATACCTGTGCCATGAGGTTCACTTTTCACTGGGCTATTTTGCAGCCAATGACTGCAGCAGTTCATAATTATGGCGCCTCGTTAAGACACTGCAGTAAGCTTTTTATCCCTGCGTACTGAGCTGCTTGGAACTGGGTTCTGTTTGGGTATGCATGTGTGGTTGTGTGTGCATCCGTACACATGTGCGAGTGCATGGTGAGAGTTTCTGCACAGGAGCGCGCGTCTGAATAGCGTGTCAGTGCGCGAGGTCCTCTTGACACACGATCGATTAAATCATAGCTGTGCTTCTGTGTGGTGCTCTGCTCTCCTACACAGCAAGCCCTGTCAGACCTGTCAGTCAGTCCCGCAGACGAGACAATTCCTGGCTTAATCCCGTGATCCCACAATTCTCTCTGCTCTTTTCTCTGCCCTCCCCCCTCCCCCACTGCCCCCCTCTGCCCCCCACTCTATTCTCTCTGAATCGCCCTCTGTTCCTGACTGAGCTCGCGTCGGGTGTTAAAGGCCTTTGAAACAGCTGTGACTGCATGAATGCACACTCTGAGAGGGAGCGGAAGTGGAAGGGAGGGATGGATAGAGAAATGGAGAGTGGCATGTTTTTTGCGTGCACAATGTCCGTTTCACTCTTTCACTCACTTGGCCTGCAGCTTCTCAGCATTAGTAGATGCTGCTGTGGAGTAGAATAAGTGTTGGAATGAAGTGTTCTGGAAGGTGTGCAATGCTTCCCAGTTCCACAGATGGATCGTCACTGGATCATATCGGTGACATTGTTTGCACCCGGGATGCCACTGCCCTCGGTTCCCCTTTGTGACCCGCTTCTCTGGTTGTTTTTTTTTTTTTTTTTTGCAGATACCTGAAGTGGTGGTACAAGAAAACCCAGGTGGAGAAGAAGGCTCCCTTTATTGATATGTTCCGTGCCCTACCCCTTCGGCAGATCTATGGTATGCACACTGTCAACAGCCGCGCACTGATACAGACACAGAGGTGCGGCGGGAGTAACTGCATATTGTACCTTGATCTCTGTTGGCAAGCTTCCACGCTGCATCCTTCTGGTACAGCCGGACAGGCAGGAAGGGAAATGCGGCAGTTTAGGGACACATGTAAAGAATTCTTCCGCACTGATGTCTGGAGAGTTCATGTGTAGTAATCTTCTAATTAAATGAAAGTCTGTTTTTTAGGTGCTCCTTTAGGTGGATTCGGGGGAGGTACCATAACTCGTGGCTGGAGGGGGGAGTTCTGCAGGTGGCAGCTCAATCCTGGGATGTACCATTACAAAACTGTCATCGCCAACCAGGTGAGCATGGCAGATAGTGAACCTGTGTTTCTGAGAGGTTTCATACTGGCACACAGGTTCCTGAATCTGTTATTTGAGATAATTTTTACAGTCTCGTAGCAACTGACACATAACCTATGTAAGTGCTATTTGCAGATGCAGTATGCCAACAAATGTATTGTTTACAGTCTGGGTGAAAATAAAAAGATTATAATGCTACCATCATAGACAAATGCAAGCACACACATGTGTGCAGTAGTCTGGGAGACTGATTTAATGTGGTTTCTGGTGCTGACCTCATCTATTATTTAGCCTTCCCATGAATACTGCAACACCTGGGAGCGGGAGAGTGTAAGAGCATACAATGATACTGTCACACGGTTACTCAGTCACCGCTGCACCCAGAGACTGTGTGTGTGTGTGTGTGTGTGTGTGTGTGTATTAGGACTGTTCCCTGTAGGCCTGACTTATGCTGACTCTTCCTCTTCTCTGTCTTAACTGTTCTCCCCTTGTCCCCCCTGCACTGTACCCTTATTTTTCCACCACCGGCTTTTTTCCTCTCTCATTTCCTGTCTTTCCCCTCTCCTTTCTTGCTGTCCTGCTCCTCTCCTTTAACTCACCCTTATTTCCTCCCTTCCTCCCACAGTTCACTGTGTGCCTTCGTCGCGGGGGGCAGACCGTGTACCAGCAGGTCCTGTCTGTAGAGAGGCCTCCCACACTGCAGGGCTGGAACTGGGGCTACTGTGGGGAGTACGCCTTCTACCATGCCCTCTACCCCCGAGCGTGGACCGTCTACCACCTGCCGGGGCAGAACGTCACACTCACCTGCCGACAGGTGTCACCTGTCTTCCCACACGAGTACAAGGTGACAGACCCTGCCCTGATCGTCCTAGTCTACCTGTTCAGAGGGCTGTATGTAATTCTGTCATTTACCTGTGGGTCCGGCCACCACATGGGCATGAGAGTGATCTCAATGCTGTGGCTGTAGTTCTTAAGAATGCTTATTGTTTAAAGATCCCTTTGCCTTTAACACAGGTGTCTAAGTCAGAGCTATGATAACAGATAATTTAACAAATTCCAGTAAGGAATTCTGTGATCTTGATCTGTGAAGGACTAGAAAACTGGATGAGTTTGACCCCTGTAGGCCTGGTGGTCCAGCCTCTGTAGCTGGCACTCACAGGGTGTCTGTCATGACAGCCTGTCCTGTGCTCTGCCCCCTCCATCAGGTGATGATGATCTGAACTTCACAGCAGTGTAGAGCTGAACTGGTGGATTAGAGTGGTGATCTCGGTGGTCACAGATCCAGGAATTTGAATCCAATGTCGGTGGCTTCTGCTAAATGCCACAGGAAATGTTCCATCTTAAATGTGCACCAAGTAAAGTGGGGAAAATATGTTTCCTTCTAAAAATGATTGCGATAGACATATTGCTTATACACTGTAAAGGACAGGCTTCTCTAAATCTGTTGTTCACTCTCCCTCGGCCCTTACTCACACTGCCTACTTTTCCCCCTGCTCAGGATACCAGTCTCCCAGTGGCGGTGCTGGTGTGGGAGATAGAGAACAAGAATGACTTCGCTCTGGATGTCTCCATCATGTTCACTATGATAAATGGCTCGGGCCACAAGGATGACAAGAGTGGGGGGCATTGGAATGAACCATTTCACCTGGAGAAGGAGGGGGAGTCTGTATCTGGGGTCCTGCTGCATCACTGCACCCCTTTCAACCCCTACACTCTGTGCATAGCAGCCCGTGAACAGGTAGGATGGTTGTAGTAAAACCCATAGCTTCCACGATACCAGCAAACAGTTTGGATTGGCTTCTGGTTTTGTTTGAAAAACCACATAATTTGAGACACATTGATCATCATCATATTATTCAGTGTGCCAAGCATACAGGAGTTAATTGTGTAGGATATAAACTGGATGATTGTGATCACTTTTGAATGATTTGTGTGTCTGTGTCTGTGTTTGTGTCTGTGTGGGTACACGTATGACACAGTCTGACAGGGAAATCAGCTACCAGACAGCATTCAGCCCAAAGGGAACTTGTGGGGCGCTGTGGAATGACCTCATCACTGATGGACGGTTAGACTCCCCCACAGGTAGATATGAACTGTATACTTGGGTTATGGTTGTTAAGTTGGGGGAAAAAATGAAAGCAAGATGTGATTTTGATAGCTTTCACTCCCAGTGGTTCCACTGTGTTTCTGCTGTCCAGATTTTGATCCCCTTTACTTCAAAGGGGGAAATATGTTCATTTTGTAACTACTGTACACAGATTCAGAAACTGATGACTCAGAAACAAAAAGAACTCAAACTAGAGTTCCCTGGATAATTGCTAACCCCTTCTACCACCTGCCCCCCTCTGTGACTGCTCCAGGCTCAAGTCCACCCACTCAGAAAGGGGAGAAAGTCGCTGCGGCCCTGGCCGTAGGGTGCACCGTCCCGGCACAAGGACACAATTTTATGGAATTCAGCCTGTCATGGGACATGCCCAAAATCACCTTCGGCTCCAGGGAGAGAGAGCACATCAGGTATAGACAGTTCCTCCATCAGGGAGATTCAAGATACTGCATCCCTGTGCAGAAATATATGGTGCATGAAGCAAAATGCCACACAGCAATATTTACTGTATCTTTGCATGCTATACTCACAGAGGGTACTGATGCCACACCTGCTTCTCTCTTCTAACAGTCATTCACAAATAATGTAAATTAGTCATTCCATATTAGACGTTTAAACATGTACACATTGAATATGTACTGCCTCATTATCGCAATGACTGTAGTACATATTAGGAAACTGAGAGCGTAAATTGATACACATAACCTACAGCAGTAAGAGCGAGAGCTACACTGTGCCATAGTGTCATTTGCGCGCACACACACACACACACACACACACACACACACACTGTTTGATAAAAGGCCTGAGAACCACACCTATAGTGATTTGCTTTTACAACTGAACAAGAGACCAAGAATACAGTGACATCACAGGAATGTGGAACAGTGGAATCGTTGGCACAGCTGAGCGCTCTTCAACGATTTCATACCTTTGAACCGGCGTCACTAAACTGTCCTTCATCTTGATATTCTAGTAAATTTTTATGTACCTGTTTTTCTTGAAAAGGGGCATTACTCCGTTTCAATGAAATGCATTCTGTTAGAGCAAGCGTACAACCTGAAATTGCCAACTTTACCTGGAATGCCCTGAGGGAATCACATCACTGTGTGTCACCCTTAACACTTTAATGTCTGTGCTCAGAAGTACATTAAATATTACCCTCTAGTTTCTGCTCATATCTGAAGTTGCATTATGGTGGTGAATTATTTATGCAACGAGATACTTTACTCACATCCTAAATGGTAGTAGCACTGAAGAATCCCATTCAGACAACTTTATTTGAAAGGAAACTAATGGTACATTCGTTTACCACATGCAGAGGTAGACTGCAAAACAGGAAGTTGTCATTTTCTATGGGGTTGGGAACAAAAGGGATTGTAAAACAGCTTGACTCTCAGCTATATTCTTCAAACATGGAGGAAGCATACTGGAATGTATTTTTTAAAAATAAATAAAAATTTAAATGATCACATTTCATGTTCATTACTTGAATGTCTAGTGCAAATTACTGATGCTTTGTAGGGTACAATGCTGTGGCCATGAACCTTACGGTCTCTATATTCAAATTCTCATTCTCAAAAAATGTTCACTTATGTACCACTGTACTCAAAAATCATATGTTGCAACTGAGCCCAAATTAATTGAATAGAGTGAGTTGCTTGATCCTCACAAGCATTACACAGCGAGAGCAGTATGCAATTCATGGTGTATGTGTCTTGTAACCGGTGTTTTGCAGTGTGAGTATGGTAATGTCATCGTGTGTATGCAATGTATTGCAGGAGGTACACGCGTTTTTTCGGCAGCAATGGAGATGCAGCGCCTTCTCTATGTCACTACGCCCTGACACACTACAGAGACTGGGAGAGAAGAATCGAGGCCTGGCAGGGCCCTATTCTGCAGGACAGGTATAGAGAGACACACACACACACACACTCGTCTCCACTGTCCGTGCTTGTGCAGTGCTGTACAAAGGGGGTCTGAGGTGTTGCAGAAACCCATCTTCACCTTGTCTGTGAATCCTGCCTTTATTTAGTGTGGTGATGTTCTGCTGTAAGGTGCATTGAGAGAGGGCCGTTGATGTCTAACCAACGTGTGCCACCAGGCTACTAACACTCAGGCTGTTGTCCAGGACAAATGCAAAAATTCATTTGTATGTCCAAATGAAGCCTTACAAGTATCGTTTTAAAACCCCCAAGCAAGACCTTTTCCGCCTGCATTGGTTATTTGCTCCAAGTATAGCTGATGTTCCCAGCATTTCCTGTGTCATTACAATCAAAACAGTCCATACAAGTAGGCACTTCTGAACCTGACCCCACCTTGCCTATGTGGCTGGGTGTTTCACAGGCTCTGAAGCTATAACTTCACCCGCCATGTGGTTGGTTGGGACAGTAAAGGACGGGTTGATGGCAAGCAGTACTCTGTGTAATTGGGGATCGTCCGTGCAGACTTATCCCAGCTAAGCGCACGGTTGTCGCAAGCATGATAAGGCTGGCTGAACGAGGCTCTCCTGGTGATTACGCATTGTGTTTGTTCTTAATCTTTCTCCCTCTCCCTCCTAGCTCGCTGCCCTCCTGGTACAAGTCGGCTCTGTTTAACGAGCTTTACTTTGTTGCGGACGGCGGCACCGTGTGGGTGGAGCTTCCCGAGGACAGTGATGTCAGCGGCGGTCTACGCAGTGAGGAGGGAGGATTGCCAGCACAACCACCAGTCATCAAGGAATATGGCCGATTCGCTTACCTGGAAGGTGAGCCCTATCCAATATCCATCTCTCCGTCTGCGCCAGTCTGTCCATCCGTCACTACACATTATTGATATCACACACATGCAGTATGTGACCCTGTTTGCAATAGTACCTGCTAACTCCCTGTGCGACTTTCAACACTATTGTGCTTCACCTTGAGCCAGCCGTGAGTCCAGGTCAACATGTACAGTATTGGTGTACTTAGACAGACAGAAAGCACAGTGTGTGTGCTCGTGAGTTGGGAGTGGTTTTGGATGAACGTGCTGTTCCGATTACAGGTCAGGAATACAGGATGTACAACACTTATGATGTGCACTTTTACGCCTCCTTCGCCCTCATCATGCTGTGGCCCAAACTAGCCCTCAGCCTGCAGTACGACATTGGTGAGTGGACCCAGAGTTTAACGGCTGTCCCCAGGCTAACGTGCGTGCAAGGCTGCAAGTGTATCCATTTGTGATAAACCTGTCTCAGGGTAGATCAGTCGATGTGCGAGTGTGTATGTACAGTGTAACGGACCTCTTTTACTGAGTATCAGAGTGTAATAGGTCTGTCTCTCAGCGGGCAGAGTTGTTCAGTGGAAGTGTGTGTGTGTGTGTGTGTGTGTGTGTGTGTGTGTGTGTGTGTGTGTGTGTGTTTGTGTCTGTATCAGAGGGTAACAGGTCTCTCTTTCTCAGCGGGCAGTGTTGTTCAGCAGGACTCCACAGAAAGACTCAATCTGATGAGCGGGCGTTGTTCTCCAGTAAAGACCCGTAATGTGGTTCCTCATGACGTTGGAGACCCAGGTAGGAGCAGCACCCTTCATGTTGCACACCTAGCACTGCTGTGTATTCCCACGGAAAATGCCAAGAAATGCTTTTACATGAAACATTGCAAACGTATTACTGACGTACACAAATGCTGTAACTGACAACAGCTTGACAAAGCCATGATGAGAAGTAAGCGGAGCTGTGTATGGAGAGGATGATGTGAAAGATGGGGTTCCAGCGTGGGGGAGACGTGGTGAAACGGCAGCATTTAGGATGAAATTGTCTCTGCTTAGATGACGAGCCCTGGCAGCGGGTCAATGCTTACCTCATCCACGACACGGCCGACTGGAAGGACCTGAACCTCAAGTTTGTGCTGCAGGTGTACCGCGACTTCCACCTGACCCAGGACAGACAGTACCTGCAGGACATGTGGCCGATCTGCCAGGTGAGTCCTCTGCACACGGGTCTCGCCCTTCAGTGCCACTCATCTGATACAGCCAGTAATTTTACATGGATACGCCCAACCCCCTATGACACAGCTAATCGCCTGATGGTGTCACAACCCAAGTCCTTTTGGTCAAAATGAAATCAAATAATGCAAATGCAACTCAGCCTCATGGCCTCTTTGTTATAGTTTTGTCATGTCTGTCCAGGCTATTTGATCTGGGCATCCCACTGTTTGAGTACATTAGCAGCAACACGCAGTGCAGTATTGACCTGATAGAGTTGGTTGGATCTGATTGACCTTCCCAGGCAGTGATGGAGTCGGAGATGAAGTTTGATCAGGATGGCGATGGTCTGATTGAGAACTCCGGCTACGCTGACCAGACGTATGATGGCTGGATTGTCACCGGGCCAAGGTGAGAGCAGGGAGGGGGATGGCAGAGGTTTTCAAAAAAAAAAAAAAAGGATGACAAAAGAAGGAATGGAGGAGAGAGTCAGGACAAATGTAAAGATTTGTGTGGATCTCACTCTCAGAACAGAGCAGAGTAACAGGATATTTAACATAAACTCAGACAGTGAGCTGCACATAATGATCAAATGTTGCAATGAGGAAAATGCTTCACGTTTCCAAACCTACCATGTCTTTCAAATTCTATGGCTATGTAGGAGGGGATCTGTATCCTTACTCCTCTGTGTAGCCTGCTGCATGCTGCTTTGGGTGCTCAAAACTCTCCACGTTTATGTTTTTATAATGAATTCTAATCCTTACTTTGCAGTGTAATGTGGGTGTGTGGGGATTATCTGTAACCTTGGACTATTTTCTATCCAAACACGGGTTACAGTGAATTCTCTCTGTAGTCAGTGTGTGTGTGTGTGTGTGTGCGCGATGGTAATGGGTGACCTTTAACCTTTGACCTCTCTCTGTGTCTCAGTGCGTACTGTGGGGGACTGTGGCTGGCCTCGGTGTGTGTGATGTGTAAGATGGCTCGGCTGCTGGACAGTGACTCTGTGTACCAGCGCTACAGGGACGTGCTGGACAGGGGGAGCGCCGCCTTTGACAAGCTGCTGTGGAACGGTGAGACGGAGCAGAGTGCAGGGGGGTGGAGCTTTGAGAAGCAGGGGGCAGAGATTGGCAAGAGGCGGGTTTGGAGCTGGAGTTGGGCATGGCAGAGGAGCTGGTTGATGGGTGTGGCTGAGGAGTGGTGCTGGGGCTTTGACAGCTGAGGCTGAGGAAAGGCGGTGTGTACACACACACACACATATTATATATATATAATATATGTATGAGAGGGAGAGGGAGAGAGCGAGCGAGCGATCGAGCGCTGGTCCTCTTTCTAAATGGACATCACAAGTTGTGGAGTGGGCCAAACAGATCATGCACATATTGCCTGTCATGCAGAAATTGGTGGGATTTTTTTTTTATCGTTACTGTTGTAGCTGTACGTACAAGCTGTGTCAAAGGTGTCAATGCTTTTTGCTGGGCTTGGTGTACATGACTGGCTCCTTACCGTGTCATCTGAAACATCAGATCTCCAGTATCAGTGTGTAGGAGGAGTCTGTACCCATGGGTCCCCCCTTTTCTGTCTCTATGTAGGTCAGTACTATAATTATGACAGCAGCGGACGGGACCTGTCTAACAGCGTGATGTCAGACCAGTGTGCTGGCCAGTGGTTTCTGCGGGCATCTGGCCTGGGGGAAGGGGAATACCAGGTCAGTATCTTGGCTGTGTGGTGTGTGTTCCTGCCCCAGAAACAGCCCTGTGGAGGGGTGGTTAGAGAACTGAACTCTGGCTCTGTGCGCCAGTAAGTCTTATCCTGTCCAGAACACAACTGCACCGATGTGCAAGTTACCTCAGCTTCTCCAGTAATGGGTTCACCTTTGTAAATTGGTTATGGAGTGTATAAATCGTAGTGTGGTATCATGGCTGCGTGAAGGAGCCTGCCGAACACATAGGTAACTGCTTTTCTCCTCATGGCTCAATCGAGCTCTGATTGGTGTAGACAACCCATGTGACTTATCCCTACCAATAACAAGTAGACAAGTGCATGTTTGAGCAAAAGACAGTGTTGCAGTGCAATACCCTTCCCTCCTGTCACCTCCAACGCCACTCTCTTCTGTTTCTCTCTTCAGGCTTTCCCGATGGAGAAGGTGCGCTCTGCGCTCAAAGCGGTGTTTGACTTAAACGTCCTGCGCTTCGCTGGCGGACAGATGGGCGCAGTCAACGGGATGCGCCCGGAAGGCGTGCCCGATCGGTCCAGCGTGCAGTCAGATGAGGTGTGGGTGGGCGTGGTGTACGGACTGGCAGCCACTATGATTCATGAGGTGAGTTTACCTGTTCAGGGCTGATCAAATTCATGGCGGTTTTCTTTAGTATTGTTTTGTGACCAGAATGTTATGAAAATGATGTCATTATGAGTATGATAGTACACACTTTCCCTGTGCTGTTGTGTGAGTGTGCACACGCGAATATGTGTGCATATGCCTGTGTGTGTGTGTGTGTGTGTGTGTGTGTGTGTGTGTGTGTGTGTGTGTGTGTGTGTGTGTGTGTGTAAATATGATGTCATCATTGGATGATGTCGTTGGATTTGCTGATGTAAATGAGTGGTACTCATTTGTCTCCTGCTGCCTCTGTCTCAGGGCATGTTAGAGGAGGGCTTGCGCACTGCAGAGGGGTGTTACCGGACAGTGTGGGAGAGACTGGGGATGGCCTTTCAGACCCCTGAGGCCTACTGCGAGAAGGGCATTTTCCGCTCCCTCGCCTACATGCGCCCCCTCAGCATCTGGGCCATGCAGCTGGCCTTGGACTCGCGTCGGGACCAAAGTGGGCACGCGGCAGGGGAACTGCTCCAGAACAGACCGGCAGAGAACCGGGACCCAGCTCCAGCGACTCCGAACGAACCCCCCCAAGAGACCCTGCACGATGTACCCAACACTCACTGACTGCCCCCCTCCAGCCGAAAAATACCAAACACCTTCTTGCTGAGACATTCGCCCCACACAACTCCACTGGACGCAGCATATACGCATGCCTTCGGACCCACTGAGACACAAGTGTAACGGCCAGTCTCCATCCTCTCTCTTCCACACACAAGCCAATCTCCCGCTGTCCCACTCCATGATATGCCCACACACTCTCACACCTACAGTGCCCCCCCCCATGTAAGAGTATTAACAGCAATTCCAGCAAAACCAGAGATGGATGACCAATAAAGTCATCCTAACTCATTTCACACACTTGGATACGGAAATACTTGTGCATGTGTGCAAACATAAACACACAGAGGCAAATACACTGTAACAACTACAGACAAACAGTAGCAACTGCACTGTAGCGACTACAATCGTAGCAGCATAGAATAAGAATTTTTTAAAAACATTTGTACAGGCAAATTGTACTCTCTAGAAGAGTCTCTAACTGTGAATCACCAGGACCCTCAGGTTCACAGAGTCCATATGGAAGGAGTTTGGGGGACAATATGAATGCTTGAAATCATAGTTGATCTGGAATTTTTTTTTTTTTGTTTTCTAGTGCTGTATAGAGTGCTGCATTATGAAGTGCTGAACATATCTCTTTATTTTAGTGTACTGTTTTTACGTCGTCTTGCAGGTTTGAGACATCTGCCTGTGTGAATAGTAATGCATTATCTCTATGAAGTGTAGTTACCAGTCTCCAACTGTTCATGCCAATGAGACTCAATAAATTGGAGAATGAAAGTAAACTAAAATAAGTGTGAGT